>NC_141918.1:7585757-7888787 GCF_057802395.1 Ceratotherium simum simum | reverse complement strand
CAGTCAGAAGGATATAACTTTAGTGAAGAGGAAAAAATATAAATAAGGACACCAAATACCAAAAGGAAAAAGTACCAAGTCTTACTAGTAAGACTTTTCCCTTTATATTTTCTTCTTTGCTAATATACTTACAAATGCCTTCCGCACTCGAAAATTCTGTGAATGTTTCTAAAATTTCTTATAGTTCTTTTGTAGTTTCACCTCTAACACTTAAATTTTATCCATTTGGAATGTTTAACTTATTAAATGCTGAGATCTAATAGATTTTGTTTCAAGATGAGCCTGAGTCTCAACAGTATTTATTAACAAATTATCCTTTTCCCACTGATCTGAAATGGTGTTTGCTAATCTTCTGTTAACATTCAGTTGGTAAGGATTCCCTCCTTACACCTCACCCAGTATTTATAAAAAATTGTGTGAAGCTTTCTCTTTACATCTTTATCTTAAATTTTTACTGAATTTTGATATTGGGAATATATTGGTTTCATTGAATGTTTTAAAAATAGCATTCCACATTGTTTAGTACTCCAAAATTCTTTGTAGAGCATGGGGAATCTCAGTTACTTGACACTTGAAGGATCTCACCTATACAACTTCTGGATTCTAGAGCTGTCCTTGAAGCAATTCTTCACGTTTTGAAAATATTTTCCGTAACTATGGACCTATTAAGATATTTTCTTCCTATTGAGTCATCTTGATCATTTATATTTTATTACAAACTGTCCCTTACATAAAATGTTTAGAATTTTTATATTTAAAAATATTTGTATAGAAATTTGTATAATAAAGTATTCTCATAATTTTAAATGTTCCCATGTTTACTATACATGCTTTCTCATTACTAATTATGTTTGTGTTTTTTCTCTTCTGCTAAATTTACCAAAGGGTACAATTTTTTACAAACAAGCAACTTTTGAAATTTTAAAATCAATTTGTACTATTTTCAAATTTATTCAATTATTCTAATTATTCTAAATTTTCTTTCTTCCGACTTTCCTTAGGTTCTGTCTTGTTCTGATTTTTTTGTTTTCTTGTTTCTCTGATTACTTTCTAAGTCAGTGTTTCTCAAGTGATGTATCTTGACACATTGAAAAATGTTGATACATTAAACTGTGTTACAAGAATTGTGTTGTCTTCATAAAATTTATTAAAAGGCTTTTCCTTCTTTTTTTAAACAGTAAAGTAATATACGTAACATAGGAATTAGCTGATCTTTGCAACTTGGATACCTGAAAAAATCTCACTGGTGAACTGTTTGGACCTAAGTAATTTTTTTTTGTGTGAGGAAGATTAGCTCTGAGCTAACATCTGTTGCCAATCCTCCTCTTTTTGCTGAGGAAGATTGGCCCTGGGCTAACATCCGTGCCCATCTTCCTCTACTTTATATGGGACGCCGCCACAGCATGGCTTGACAAGTGGTGCGTGGGTCCGTGCCCGTGATCCCAACCTGTGAATCCCAGGCCGCCCAAGCAGAGCATGTGATTTTAACTGCTATGCCACCGGGATGGCCCCCTAAGTAATTTTTCAAAGGTAATTTTTTTAAACTTTCATTTATGTTAGTTTGTAAGGAGTTTTTAATTGAATTTGAAGCAATCTAAGAGTCCTTGTCTTTAAACTAGGGCCTTCAACTTTTTTATTTTCATAAGTGATATGTTTGATGTTTTCTGTCTTGTGTTAAGTTTTGTTTTTGTTGTTCCCTTATTTGCTTTTTTAATGTACCTGTTCTCTTTTTCTGGGCTTTACTATTTTGAACTATTTTTGATATTGTTATAAATTTTTAATTTCAGTGATTTTGAAGATTTACATTGTGTTTTACATTTGACTCAGGGCTATACTTAGATTTGTTCAAAAATATGCCCCAAGTTTTCTTTTCTAATCATCAAAATCTAGTACAATTGCATCTTTTGAGTCATTTTTTTCCCTTTGTGTTTTATTCTCTCATTGTTGTAATTTCATTATTTTTTATATTATGCATATTTTTTCTCAGGAATTGTTTTCTTCGTGTTCCATTTTATCTTATTTTTAGTAATCATTTAAACTCAATTGGTTTCAGTATCAACTGTTAATCTTTTTTTTCTTTCTTTCTTTTTTTTTACCATGACCTCCTTATTCTTGATTTTTAAATTTGTATTTATCTCTCAGTAGAAGCATATCTTCAAGTAATTTTTTTTCCAAGATTGTGGATGATACGTTTTTCTCAGTATGTCTGTATTTTATAATAACTTTCTATTTCCTTCACGCCTGAATGACAAGTTGGCTTAGCATAACATCTTTAGCTCACCAACTTTTTTCCTTCAAAATTCTGTGGTTTATTTTTTCATTGACTCTTGGCATTTCACATTGCAAAAGAGTAGTCTGAAGCCAGCTCAATTTCTATTTCTCTGTTAGTAACGTGTTTTCTGGAGAATTTCTTGTTAGATGGTTTTGTTTATTCTTGTAAGTCCAATATTTTGTCACTCTTGGGTTTCTTTTCAATAAGTTACTCTAGGCCCCTTGCAACCTAAGAGTTATCTTTGACAATTGTGTCCATATTTATCTTATCACAAAGTCCTGTTGATTTTTTACCTTCTAGTCATCTCTGGAATCTTCTTATTCTCCTCTGCTACCCCCCAAGGTCAAGCCAGTGTTATCTCTTACCTAGACTCTTACTATAAGAGCCTCTGACTTGCTTCTTTAAAAAACCCACACCAGGTAGCCAGAGAAATTATTTTCCTCCCAAATTCAAATCTGTTCACCTCACACATCTGCTTAAATTACCTCAATGGCTTTTAGATAAAGAGCAAAATCTCTAAAATAAATTTACCCAGAATTTTTCAAATTGCAGATGGGGAGCCATTGATGAGTCATGAAATCAATTTTTATTAGATCATATGAGTATTAAAAATTATTATATAGATGAAATACACATATGTGAATGTGTGTATATATACACAAATATAAAACATACAATGTACATACATTTAAACAAAAGATTTCATGGACTGTTGCCTACTTTTACTATGAGAAAAACATATATTCTGTATTCTGTTCTAATCCATGTTTGTTTTTAACACTCATGATCTAGCAAATTGATTTCTATGTATGTACATGTGGGTACGTGTACCGGGCTATGATGTAGAAAGTATTTCTTAGGAAGGAAGGTCATGGTAAACAAAAAAAAATGGTTGAGGTCTCTGACCTATGGTGCCCTGGATGGTCTAGTCCCTCCCTTCGTCCTCATTGTCATCTCATCCATGTTCCTCTTGACTCTCTTGGCCCCGGTGTTGCTGGCCTTCTGATAGTTCTTCAACCATGCTATCCTCACTTTTACTAAAGGGTTTTGCATATGCTCTTCTCTCTGCCTGGGACTCTGCAGTTCCCTGGTTAATTCCCACTGTCTCTCAGACCTCATATGAAACATAACTTCCTCAGGGAAACCTCCTCTGACCACCTGACTAGGTCAAATCGCCCATCACATGCTCTCATGTAACATCTATTCTCTTGTCCTGGTTGTAATTTTATATTTATTCATATGATTATTTGTCTATCTCTCCAATAACCCACAAATGCAAGGATATGGCAGATGTCCCTTTTTGTTTTATTTAGCCTGTGTATTTCGTAGAATGGTGCCCCAATAATTATTGGTATATGTATGTAATAAATGAATGTATATTCACACATTGTTTTGTTTTAGTTTGGGAAGATCGTTTTTCACTGTATTTTTGGTTACTGCTTTGTTCCTAACTTCTTGTTTCTTCCTACTCTTGTATCTTCCTTATGAACATCTAGATTTCTTATGATGGATACATTTTTTTTCTGCCACATTGACTCAATATTTTAATGTTTACTCTTCTCTCTTTCTGAAATAGCTTCTCAAGTATATTCTTCTCATTAATTACTCAATTTAAATTATACAATTTAAATTTAAATTGTGTGGGTTTTTTCTGCCTCTACTTTTTATTTATTGCATATTGTTTTCTTACTTGAATCTGTTATATCCTCTCTCTGTCATTATCTTTAAATCTCAGTCTATTCAGTCCTTCTTACTTTCTTCTTCTTTATCATATAAGCCAAGTCTCCTTTCATCTTATTGAGGACTCTAAGCAGTTTTCTAAAAATTTCTTCTGGTTTTTGTCATAACTTGGTTTCCAAAGTTTATTTATTCGATTTAGGACGCAGGAGGAGGAGATGGCCTTCATTTGAGCTTCAAGGATCTCTCTCTCTGTCTCTTTTCTTTTCTTTTTCTTCTTCTCCTCCTCCTTCTTTTTTTGCCAACACACTGTGTGCTACTCACTGTCCACTTGGGAGTTGCAGGTTTTCAGATCTCTAGTTGTAGGACAATGTGATCTGCAAAATGCCTAGTCGAGAAGCAGGCTCTCTAACGAGGCTCTGTCTGGAACTCCTTCTGTCCTTCTGTTTCTCTGATGCACATTACAATTCCTCAGTATTTTTATAGACTTACTGGATGGGAGTGTGGAGGAGGATGGGAGTTCATGTTTTGGCTGATTCATAAATTTGTCTGAACATTGATAGAGAAGCCCTAATCACTTCTCAGATTGATAGAGAGGGTGCCTCTCTGAGCTGGGGGACAGAATGGTATGCGTCAAAGACTTTTTTGCCTACTTCCAAGTTGTCAGGTTCATTATGTTTAATGAAGTAAAACATGGATAGCTGAGTGCTTGTTCCTGAAATCAGCTCCATTGTCTTTGCAACTAGTTAAAATTCCTTGTATATGAAGACAACAGGTTAACTGGCAATCTTAGTTTTTATTGTGTATGTGTGTTTTCTCTTTATGTTTTTATATATTACATGATGAATTAAAATCATGACACTGAATTTTCACAGATTGATTGTTCTTTCATGGAAAGTTTACAGATTGAATATTCTGAAGATTGAGAAGATAAAGGAATTCACTTTTTGTATCAGGAAGACAATTATACTTACAGTATCTTTAGGATTAGTTGGTTAAACCAGCTTGGGAATGTTTTACTTATCCATCTTGGGCAGATGCTAAACAAGCCTATATCAAAATGTATTGGGGACTTTTTTATTTTATGAAGTTGATCATACGTTATAGTTGTACATTTCCCCCTCCCCTCAACTGAGGGGATTTCTGGAATCTACAAAATATAAAGAACTTGTCCTGTACTGTGAAGCTATATAAATGCTCACACCCTCCTTAATACCTTTATTTACCTGCATTCCCCAAGGTAATTAAATTTTTAGTATTTAAAATTATCAGGTTGGCAGGAGGAAACTTTTGGAGGTGATGCATCTGTTTACTACCTTGATTGTGGTGATGGTTTCACAGATGTAAGCATATTTCAAACCCATCAAATTGTATACATCAAATACGTGCAATTTTTTCTATGTCAATTACACTTCAATAAACCTGTTAAAAATACACAAAATTGTCAGCTTGGCATATTTCTCCTAATAGACTTTGGAATATCTGAAATAATGAGAGATTTGTATTGTCATGTGTCCATTTATACATAAGATGTATAGGTTTATCACCTAGCTAATAATGGCTGAGTGTATGGGGAATTTCTGTTTGGGCTTTCTTGTTGCTTGTTGTGTTTGTCATCCTTGTACTCAGGCTGTGATATCCTAAGGTTCTCTAGTTTTCAATGGATATTTATGCTTCTATCATTTTTTTTTCCAAAATTTTACCATGGGCAACAATTTCCCAAAATATTTTTACTTATTGTTGTCACCAGTTATTGAGCCTCTGTTTAGATCTATCTTTTAGAAACAGATATGAACTTTATGAGTCATTGGGTGATTTGAGTAAAAATAAATTTAATACCTTTAGGGGAAAAGCTCAAGGGAAAAGGGGGAGATTGTGTTTTTCCCTACAGGTATTATTAAATCAAGACACAGAATAGCCAATTTTATTTTCCCAGAATAGATATGGTCAAGATTGGTTACAGTCTAGCTTCTATCTGATATGTGTATTTAAAAACAACTTTTCTCCCCCACAGACAATTTTGAGTAAAGAGCTGTCAAGTCTTTCTTTGTTATTAATCCTTAGGGGTGGAAATTGTCATTCCACCCTAACCAGCTTATGTCTGTTATATTGCTTGCTCTAATAAATATGTGGTGACACAGTTTCAGCAGTGTTGATGAAGTTCAGATTAAATTTTAGAAGGAAGTCATTTCACTCTTTAGCACTTCCAAGTGAGGATACTGCAATGGACTGATTTTGAATATTTAATAATACTGATCCCTTAAAAATGTATGTGAAATTACGTTTGGATTCATCATAGAGATTGCATTTAATATTGTGAAGTTATGGTGATGAATGTGTTTAATGACCTCTGTTTCTTTTTCCCCCAACTCTGCAGAGAAAGGCCTGGAGAGAATATGTGCAGAATGATCTAATAAATTTAGGTTTCCTACAGATGAACACTTGGATGAACCAGGGACATAGCTTTGTGGTATTATCTAATGAATATTTGGAGAATATAATCTTCAATTATCTGTTAAATTGATTCCACACAGAAAGGAATTGGATCTTGTCAATCAGTATATACACACTGAGATTTGTCACATTAATGTCTTCTGGAAATCGGATTGAGAAGTGTACGGTCTTATATTGATTCAATAGCTCAAAAGCTCCCTTTGGGAGGTTGGCTGAAATTTGGTGTGTGTCAAATTATTGTTTTTCTATTAGCCTGGATTTTAAAGGTGTCTGCGAGATTGGACATGGCAGAATTGTTTTCATGGACACTTCAGAGATTAAGATATTTTTATTGACTTTCCATATTGCCATATCCTGAGAAAAAATATTTAGTAAAGGAAAAATGTGATCAAGAACACAATAAGGCTCAAAAGATATCTCTTCGTTTTCTTCTTGGGGCTTGGATTAGAAAGCCGTGCATTATTGATTGGTTCATTACTATTTCTGGAATTTTCCAGGCCCTATTGATTTGGGCTGAGATAAAGCATCATAGCACAGTCATTTTATTGGAGGAAATACTGGGCTTCATATTTCATTGCATCTAAGGAACAGATGGATTTGAAAAGGAGTTAGCTGAGGTATCATATTGATTATGATCTATACTTGGGAGAAAGATGTTTAATGAAAGTCTATGTGAAGTAGAGAATGACCAACCAGAAAGAAAATTGAAAAAAACACATGGAAGAATAGATTGTCTTTGATATGCTGTCACATCGGAGTTCACAAATGGAGCAAAATTCTCAATCCATTGTGTGCTCAAAGTACATTGAATAGGATACTATAGTGATTAGAAACTTCAGGGAGCAATAATAGTATTGCTCACATAATTTTTCTTACTTAGATCCTACAGATTGGTCAGTTTTATAAGAATTTTAAGGGTTTTATATAAGGATCTATTTATGTATTATTCTTCTTAGAAAGACATAAAAGAGATTCAGAATATACTTTTCTGTAATATCCTCTGTAGAAAGATAGGGCCTAGAAGAATGAGGATTTGCATTTGAGGGGGAACTCATAAAGGGTCTTTGGAATTATAGCTAGGTGTCAGTTGTCACAGCCAGTAGTGGAGTCTTCCAGTTGGAGATTGAGATAACCCCACAGGTTTAGAACAGCCTTCATTCTAAAGACCATAATGAAGTTCTAGCCAATTTGAGGCAACATCCTTTTATTTACAGGAGAATAAAGAGCAGAAAAGTGAGGAGTTCAGACAGTAAGAGATTTCTTCAGAAGTGCTACTATGTTGACAGCTAGACAAATTTTTTCAGGTTTATTCCAAAAGCTGACAATTGTGAGAAGAACTCTAGTAATAGAAATAAAGATCCTATTATTGTGCCTCATCTCAAATTTCATAGATTCAGGATCATGTTTTTTCCCTTCTTCTAAGATTAGATTTGTGGAACTGTAGCTCCATGGGCTATCCTTAGCTGTGGCTTCCCACCCACTTCCTTCTAGTTGAATTAGAAGGCTTAGTGATGTAAAAGATTTGCCTCACCGAGGCAAATGAACTTGATATCTAGATCAAAAAGACTCAAAATGCCAAGGAGATTATGTAGCTGATGCCCTAAGGCCATTTGAGGAATTAATATAAATCTTCTAAAAGGCACAAAGGGTAGACTTTCTCAACAAATAGAATATTAGTGTTTAGACTATGAGCTAGACAACCCACAGGACATAGGTAGAGCACTGGAGTTTTTCCTCCTCTTTAAACAAAATGTACCTGAACTTTGAACCAAAGTCCAGAGGCTTCCCTCATTTTACGCCTGAAGGAAGCCAGAACAATTTACCATCAACAGGTCCAGCTGCTATCACCTAGTTTCTTGCAAATTTCTATTTCCTTGCTCCTCAAACAATTTTGAGAATTATCCCCTCTCAGTCCAGTAATGTTCAACTCAGGGCCCTGAATATTATAGATTTATATATTTCAATCCATCAAATTCACTTCTGCTGGGAATCAAAAAACTTTTGGCCGGTGGTACAACTGAGCTTTTTTCCTACTCAGGGAATAAAAAGTTAAGCCTCCTCTAGACTCTGCTTCATTCTTTAACTAATCTCTCCTGGCTAATGAGCGCAGCAGAGGCGTGTCAGCCAGTGCATTTCATCTTGATGGGTTTTAGCAAACATCCAAGGGAAAAATGCAAAATACAGTAGCACTGCCTGTGCTTGGGTTTATAATTGCAGTGGAAAGGAAAAATGGGAACAGTATGGCTTCTAATATCAGAGGCGGGGCCCATTGATTGTTTATGGTTTTTCTCTTTTGATGTGGCATTTGTATGTAGCGAAATGCACAAATCTTAATTGAACATTTACGAGTTTTGACAAATGTATTTGCTTGTGTAACCCAAACCTCTTTATCATCACCCCCAGAAACTCCTGGCAAGTCCCTTCTCAATTAGTTAATGCCCTAGCACTAACTAGGGCATTAACACTTCAGAGGCAGCTACTGCACTGATTTTTTTCCACCATAAAATAGTTTGCCTGTTCTAGAATTCCATATGGTTGGAATATGTATTCTTTTGTGTAATTCTTCTGTATTAGCTTGCTAGGGCTGCCATAAATATAACCACAGACTGATGGTATAAACAACAGAAATGTATTTTCTCACAGTTCTGGAGGCTAAAAGTCAAAGATCAAGGTGTTGGCAGATTTAGTTTCTTCTGAGGCCTCTCTCCTTGGCTTGCAAATGACCACATTCTTGCTGCGTCCTCACATGGTTGTCCCTCTGTCTCTGTGTCGTCTGTGTCCTAATTTCCTCTCCTTATAAGGACACCAGCATATTGCATTAAGGCCCACACATATGACCTCATTTTACCTTAATTACCTCTTGAAAGGCCCTATCTCCAAATATAGTCACATACTGAGGTACTAGGGGTTAGGACTTCAATATATGAATTGAGGGGGAAGGGCCCAATTCAGCCCATAGCAGCTTCTTTTAATCATCAAAATGTTTTTGAGATTCATCTATGTTATTTATATCAGTAGCTTGTTCTTTTTTGTTCTTGAGTAGTATTTCATTATATGAATATACTACAGTTCATTTATTCTGTTAACGGACAGCTGGGCTGCTTCCAGTTTTGGGCTATTATGAATGAAGGGATTGAACATTATTGTACAAGTCTTTTTGAGAATTTATATTTACATTTATCTTGGCTCAAGATCTAGGAGTGAAATTGCTGGTCAAAGGAGTAGATGTATGTTTAATTTCACTGGAAACTTCCAGAAACTTTTCCAGAGGTTGTACCATTTCCTACTAACAATTTATGAGAATTTTAGTTGCTCCAAATCCTTATTAATATTTGGTGTTATCGGTCTTCTAAATTTCAGTCACGCAGGTGGGTGTGTAGTGGTTTTAATTTTCATTTTCCCCCAGAGATGTAGAATACGTTTGCATGTGCTTATTGGCCACTTGTGTGCGAGACTATTTTAATTCACATTAAATAGAGAGCACCTGGAGACCACCAGGGAATATTCATGTAAAGTAAATGTGCTCAATGTGCCCATCACCGAAATCCTCTAAAAACTTAGTTATGCTATTCCACCTCATGTTTCTGACCTCTCTGATCATCCCATGTGTGACTTGAATAAAAGCAGGTATAAATTATCTAAGGGCATGACATTGACCTTGAAGAGTAAGAAGGACTGGGTGTGTGTATGACTCTGTAGTTCTGTTTCTTGATGCTCCATGAAATTACAATAATGCGAGAAGAAGAGAGAGAGAGAGGAAAAATGCTCTTTTCTTTGTAATTAAAATTGGCCTAGATAACAATTGGACAGGCAGTTGGGAAACTATGATGTTAGATCTCTATCTCACGCCACTCGCCAGTATAAATTCCAGATGGAAAAAAATCTGTTTTAATTATTTTAAATCAAATACATACTCATTTTTATAAAGTGAAATATTTCTTACAGTTTGTACTGGAAATATTAGTTCCTTACTCCTTCTCTCTTCTACCTTCCTTCTTACTCACAGGCATCCCCTCTCAGGAATTTCAGCTATGCTGAGTTTTTATTTCTTTACTTTTATTTTTTAATTTAATTTTTCCAGTTTTATTGAGATATAATTGACATATAGCATTGTATTCACTTAAGGTGTACAATGTAGTGATTTTGATATATGTATATATTGTTAAATGATCACCACAATAATTAGTTAACATCCATCACCTCACACAGTTACAAGTTTTTTTTCTTGTGATGAGAACTTGTAAGATCTACTCTCTTAGCAACTTTCATATATATAATACAGTATTACTAACTATAGACATTATGCTGTACATTACATCCCCAGGACTTTTTATTTTGTAACTCAAAGCTTGTACCTTTTGACACCCCTCACCCATTTCACCCTCCCCGAACCCCCACCTCTGGCATCCACCAATCTGTGCTCTGTTTCTATGAATTCATTTTTTTTTAGATTCCACATATAAGTGAGATCATACAGTACTTGTCTTTCTCTATCTGACCTATTTCATTTAGCTTAATGCCCTTAAGGTCCATCCACGTTGTCACAGATAGGAAGGTTTCCTTCTTTTTTATGAATGAATTATATTACATTTTATATATCACATTTTCTTCATCCATGATTCATCAGTGGATGCTTAGGTTGTTTCCACGTCTTGGCTATTGTAAATAATGCTGCAATGAACACAGGGGTGCAGATACCTCTTCAATATAGTGATTGCATTTTCTTCAGATAAATGTCCAGAAGTGGAATTGTTGGATCATACGGCAGTTCTACCGTTAATTTTCTGAGGAACCTCTATACTGTTTTCCATAGTGGCTGCACCAATTTACATTCCCACCAACAGTGCACAAGTGTTCCCTTTTCTCCATATCCTGTCCAATGCTTGTTATCTCTTGTCTTTTTGATAATAGTCATTCTAACAAGTGTGAGGTGAAATTTCAGTGTGGTTTTGATTTGCATTTCCCTAATGTTTAGTGATGTTGTGCACTTTTTCGTATACCTGTTGGCCATTTGTATGTCTTCTTTGGAAAAATGTCTAGTCAGTTCCTCTGCTCTTTTTTAAAGCAGATTTGTTTTTTTCAAATTGAGTTGTGTGAGTTTTTGGATATTAAACCTGCATTAGATATATGATTTGCAAATGTTTTCCACCATTCTGTAGGTTGCCTTTTCATTTTGTGAATGGATTCCTTTGTTAGGCAGAAGCTTTTTAGTTTGATGTAGTCCCACTTGTTTATTTTTGCTTTTGTTGCCTTTGCTTTTGTTGCCAAATCCAAAAGTCGTTGTCAAGACCAATGTCAAAGAACTTACCCCCATGTTTTCTTCTAAAAATTTTGTGGTTTCAGGTTTTACATTCAAATCTTTAATCCATTTTGCATTGACTTTTGTGTATTGTGTAAGATGTATGTGTAAGTGTAAGTGTGTATGGTCCAGTTTCATTCTTTTGCATGTGGTTGTCCAGTTTTCCCAGCACCATTTATTGACGAGACTGTCCTTTCCCCATAGTAGATTCTTGGCTTCTTTGTTGTAAAGTGATTGACCATATATGTGTGGGTTTATTTCTGGGTTCTCTATTCTGTTCCACTGACCTATGTGTCTGTTTTTATGCCAATACCATACTGTTTTGATTACTATGGATTTTTAATATAGTTTGAAATCAGGAAGCATGATGCCTCCAGCTTTGTGGACATCCAGGGTCTTTTGTGGTTCCATACAAATTTTAAGATTGTTTGTTCTATTTCTGTGAAAAATGCCATTGGAATTTTGATAGATATTACATTGAATTTGTAGATTGCTTTGGGTAGTATGGACATTTTAGCAATATTAGTTCTTCTAATCCATGAACACAAGGTATCTTTCCATTTATTGTGTCTTCAATTTCTTTCATCAATGTCTTATAGTTTTCAGTGTACAGGTCTTTCACCTCCTTGGTTAAATTTATGTCTAGGTATTTTATTCTTTTTGATGCAATTGGAATCAGATTGTTTTCTTAATTTCTCTTTCTGGTAGTTCATTAATGTATTGAAACACAACTGATTTTTGTATACTGATTTTGTCTCCTGGAACTTGACTGAGTTCGTCTATAAGTTCTAATAGTGTTTTGGTGCAGTCTTTAGGATTTTCTACATATCATCTCATTGGCAAATAAAGACAGTTTTACTTCTTTCCCTTTCCTATTTGGATACTTTTATTTCTTTTTCTTGCCTAGTTGCTCTGGCTAGGACTTCCGCTACTGTGTTGAATAACAGTGGTAAGAGTAGGAAGCTGAACCATTCTTTTATCCCTGGAATAAATACCATTTGATCGAAGTGTATGATTCTTTTAATGTACTGTTGAATTCAGCTTGCTAATATTTTGTTGAGAATTTATGTGTCTATGTTTATCAGGGATATTGGTCTGCAATTTTCTTTTCTTTTAGTGTCCTTGTCTGGTTTTGGTACCAGGATGATGCTGGCCTCATACAATAAGTTTGGAAGTATTCCCTCCTTTTCTATTTTTTGGAAGAGTGTGAGAAGGATTGGTATTAATTCTTCTTTAAATGTTTGGTAGGATTTACCTGTGAAGCCAGCTGGTCCTGGATTTTGTTTGCTGGGAGGTTTTGATGACTGATTCAATCTTACTAGTAATTGGTCTGTTCAGATTTTCTTTTTCTTCATGATTCAACCTTGGTAGGTTGTATGTTACTAGAAATTTATCCATTTCTTTTAGGTTGTCCAATTTATTGGTATATAATTGTTCATAGTAATCTCTTATGATTCTTTGTATTTATGTGGTATCAGTTGTAATGTCTCCTCTTTCCTTTCTAATTTTAGTTGAGTCCTCTCCCTTTTTTTCTTGATAAATCTAGCTAAAGTTTTGTCTATTTTGTTTATCTTTTCAAAAAACCAGCTCTTAGTTTTATTGATCTTTTCTACTGTCTTTCTAGTCTTTCATTTATTTCCTCTCTGATCTTTGTTTTTTCCTCCCTTCTGCTAACTTTGGGTTTCTTTTTCTAGTTCTATAAGGTGTAAAGTTAGGTTGTTTATTTGAGATCTTTCTTTTTTCTTCATGTAGGCATTTAGCACTATGAAATTCCCTCTTAGTACTGCTTTTGCTCTATCCTATAAGTTTTGGTATATTATATTTCCATTTTCATTTGTTTCAAGATATTTTTTTATTTCTCTTTCGAATTCTTCTTTGGCTTTTTGGTTGTTCAGTAGCATATTGTTTGATCTTCACATATTTGTGAATTTTCCCGTTTTCATCTTGTAATTGATTTCTGGTTTCATACCACGGCAGACTAGGACTTATCATTCTGAAATACCTCTCACTCCCCTCAGCACCATCTCCCCCTCAGCATAGTAACAGCAGAATTTTGGTTAGATCAAGTCATTGTTTAAATTTTTATAACATGCAAATATTATTTACTCTTTAGCGAACGGATACACTATAATACTATGAAACTTTCATTTATAGTTCCTCATTCAGTGAGTTAATGTGTCTGTGATAACATCTTCCTCTTTATTTTCTCAGTTCTCTCCTTGCATTTCCATTGTGCTGTCATCTAAAAGTGTGAATTACTGGAAAAGTCATGTAGTGGGGAATGCCAAAGAGCAAAATAGGAAAAGGATGAGTCAAATGCAGAGCATACTGGTTCAGGACTGACAGACTTAGGACGGAATTCCAGCTATGCCTCTTACTGGCCATGTGACCCTGGGAATGTTAGTTAACTTTCTACATATCTTTAAATGTCTCAGTTTCTTCATCTGAAAGATAAGAATGGTAGTAAATACAATTTGTGAAATACCTATCATACACCAGGGATAATATATACATGATTTCATTTAGTCCTCACATCAAAATTATTTTCTCTGTGTTTTGCAGAAGAGGAAACTGAGGCTCAGGGAGTTCAACTGACTTGATCAATGCTTCACAGCTTTTTCACTAAGAAAATTGAGTGAAGCTGGGATGTAAGCCAAGATAACAAAGACTATACTTGTAACCCTGTCTCTTCTTATAGAGTTGTATTGCAACTTAAATATGATAGTGCTTATGAAGTGCTTTGCATGACAATTGACATGTAGTAGGTTTTCAGTTGATAATACCAGCTATTATTAACTTTTGTTTTGCATAAGAATTGTCATGTAGTAGGTATTCCACTGATGATACCAGTTGTTATTAATTTTTATGCAATAGTTTTCATCCTGGTATTGAGACAAGCACGATTTGAATTTCTTAACTTCTCATTCAATTTATTTTCATTTATTTATCTTACAATAATTTCGATCTCAGACAGTGTGCTACATTCTAGAGATAAAATGATGTCCCAGACTTCATGGGTCATAACAGACTTATAAGAAATAAACGCAATTTCGATGTAATTTAGAATTATAATTAATGTTTGAGGCAAATATAGATGCTATGGAGGCACATGGGGGTACCTAACATAATCTTGGTAGAATTAGGAAAGGCTTCAAAAACCAATTTCTATACTGAATCCTGAAGGAAAAGAAAGCATTATGTAGCTGAAGGGATAGGGAGTGGGAGAACAAATGGGAATGTTCCTGGTACAGGGTATATTAAGATAGACCAAGAAATACTTGTGAATTAAAAATCATTTAATATAGCTGGGTTGTGTGTGATTGCTTGTTTTATTTCTCTATTGCTGTGTAACAAATCACCCCACAACTTCATGGCTTAAATTTTAAGTCTTAAACAATACCAACGTTTATTTTACTCATGAATCTGCAGTCCAGGCAGGGCTTGGTGAGAATGTGTGTATCTGCTCCATTTACCATAGGTTTGGCTCAAAGCCTTGGAGTTGGAATTGTCTGAAGGTCTGTTCACTCATATGTCTGGTGCCTAGACTGAGAAGACTCAAATTACTGGGGTTGGAAAATCTGGGTCCTTGTGCATCTCTTTATCTCTACATGGTTTCTCAGCATGATATCTCCAGTGTGGTAGCTGGGCTTCTTACCTGGTCACTCAGGGTTCCAAATGTACAGGTCCTGAGAGACAGAGACAGAGGGTGGGGAGCGTACCAGGCTGAAGCTGTACTGACTTTATCACCTAGTATTGGATGTTATGCAGCATCACTTCCACAGCATTTAGTTTATTAGAAGTGAGTCACTAAGACTGCACCACTTTCACGGGGAGGGAAATTAGACTTCACCTCTTGACAGGGAGTGGTATGCTTCTGGAACAGCATGGGGAACTAGAATTAACGCTGTGGTCCATTTGCAGACTACAATCTGCTACACTGTGTTTCTGAATGTTTCATGGGGGAAGGAGAGGTGAGAGCAGGCACTGGTGAGAGAGGTCTAGAGAGGTAAGCAGTCATCAGATTATGAGCAGTCATTTAGATCATCCTCATACAGTTAGACCATCTCATGGAGGCAGTGTAGCATTTAGAAGGGGGATGACATAATGAAATTAATGGTTTTATCAAAATTATGTGGTCTGTGGAGTGGAAGTAGCAAAAGTGGAAGCAGGGACTATAGTTGGGAGACTGGTGTAGTAATCCAGTCAAGAAATGATGCTGCCCTAAACTACAGAATTTGGAGAGTGGTGGAAGACAGTTTTGAGACCTTTAGGAGGTAGAATCATTAGTACCTGGAGACTGATTGGGGCCAGGAGTGATAGGAAGCTTTCTGTCTTACTTAGATGACTATGACAGGGCACGCTGGGGAGGGTGATGAGTCCCATTTACTAAGATGAGGGACACAGGAGAAGAAGCAGATATCAGATGAGGTGGTTAATAATAGATACTTTAGTTTTATACACGTTAAGTGGGAGATAACGGTGATGTGACCTGTTGAGATATCTTATTGGTCATTAATAAAAAATGTGGAGCCCAGGAATAAAGTTTGATAGTCATCAACCTATATGTCTTAATTAAAGGAATAGAAGTGGTTGAAGTCACTTAGAGAGAGGTTGTGAAAAGTAAAAAAAGAAAACTTCTAGGATAGGACCCTAAGAAACATAACAATTTAAGGAAAATTGCCGCCACCTAAGTCTAAAACTCTATATACATCTTCCAAAAACTACACAGATAAGGAGAGTCAGTAAAACCATACAGATCCCTGCTCACAACATAACTAGGAGATAAAAAATAGCATAAATTCATTTACAGAGAATGAAAATAAATAAATGAATAGATAGTTGCAAAGGGAAGTCTAGAGCACGCACCAAAGTAGAGAGCCAGGTGGAGACTACTGGAAAAGAGAAGGTGATGTTAGTCTAGTGGTGGTGGAATATATTTAAAAAAATATCACCTAGTGTGTCAGAATACTAACTCCTGCAAGTCAAAGGAAGTGGCTGGAAAGTGCAGGGGACCTAAGATGGAAATCTTGATAGAGTGCTACTTGTGGAGAACTGAAAGAACTTGGTGGTGAAGAAAATCAGGGAAAAACAGTGGAAAATAAAGATCCAAATAAATAAAGGAGAATAAATAAAAAGACAAACCAATTCTTCTCTTCATAAAAGGTGCCATTTATTAAAGAAATTACAATTCTATATACCAACAGAAGAGGGTGCTCTTGAATTAAGAAAACTATAAGCCACCAAAAACCTCACACCTGTCTACATAGAATTGTTTCTTCTTGCTCATCCAATAAAATATAAGACATTTAAAATAAACAGAAAATAGCTGACATCAGCCATAAGAATTATAAGAAGAAGATATAAAATAAGAATCAAAACATTTCTGTTGATGAAAATTCTTCTGAGAAAAAATACCAGGAAGGGTAGGAAAACTGAATTAAATATCATTAAATAAGCATTTGCATATACTAAAAAACCCACCCCAATCAAAATCTCAAAACTTCAGGGAAGAGGGGAACGAGTATGTGAATTAAGCAAACTCCAGAAAGAAACAGAAGAAAAAGACAAAATCACCTCAGGACTGAAGACTAAACTCCAAAGTCATCAAGAAAGAACAGAATCAATGGAACATATAACAAAGGGGGTATTGAGGAAATGAATTAAAATAGTCAAGAGCATGAAAATAAAATATAAAACAATCAGAGAAAGTGATAGTTATATAGATGGGCAAAGATGATCTCACATACATATAATTGGAGTCCTTGAATAAGAAAAACAAAGTGATGAAATAGAAATGTTATTTAAAGTTATAATTCAAAAAGCTTCCCAGATGGTTAACTTAGAGACATTTTCTGGTAAAACTCTTACATTTTAATGATAAAGACAAAAAATCTCTGGACCTTGAGGCAAAAAGACCAAACAATGTACAAAGGGGAAAAATCAAGTTGAAATTAGAGTTTGTGAAGCAAGATACAACAAGAGAACTTTGGAGCAAAAAGTTTTAAAAAGCAAGAACAGAAAGTGTGAGTCAAAGATTTTATATCTTGACAAATTGTCCTTCAAGTAGCAGGTTTTATAAAAACAGTTTTGAAAATGTGAGAACTCAAGGAGTACTGTATC
The DNA here is from genome assembly GCF_057802395.1 of Ceratotherium simum simum. Lineage (NCBI taxonomy): Eukaryota > Metazoa > Chordata > Mammalia > Perissodactyla > Rhinocerotidae > Ceratotherium > Ceratotherium simum. The sequence goes on along the minus strand of NC_141918.1, from coordinate 7,870,965 downwards.
CACAAATATAACTAGAGGGTGACCTTTATCCAATCAAAAGAAGACTGGAGAAACCCGGCAAATGGACTGATGGTATATAGCAAATACATTTCAATGTAGATCTAAGTATGTAAGTGTTGTATGTTCTGACAAAACAGAAATAAACCAGTCCCTCACAAAAATGATGGGGGAATGGGGGAGAGAAGGTAGAGAGTAGGATAAACTCATTGCATACAGGTAACATGTGTAGTCAAAATATATCATTTAGAGTTGACAAACCAAATAATGGAAACCTCAAAAAGGGAAAAGTGGACATTTTTTTTTTCACAAAAGACATTAGAAAAAATATAATCACTAGAAGAAAAGCAAAACCTTTCTAAATGCAAAAGAAATAGTAAAAAAAGATCAAAGAAATACCACATAGAGAAAGAAACACAGTAAATATAATTATTACTCATAGTAAATACAACATATTATAGACATGAGCCGGGACATATTGTTAAGTGGAAAAAGCCAGGCACAAGAAGGTGTATAATATGGTAACATTTGTGAAGAAATATGAGTGAAAGAAGAAAAGAGATATACAATTTTTAAGAAAAAGAAATGCAAGAAAGATGTACCTGAACCTAGAGATGTACCAGAACCTAGAAAATGGTTACCCATTAGGTGGGAATACGATGGGATGGGTAGGGTGACAGTGAGACTCCTTTGAGTTTACCTTTTAATTTGAACCGTGTAAAAGTTTATACATATACAAAAAGTAAAATAAAATTTTAAAAAATGAAGAAAATAAACCATAAAACTGGATATAAGCAGAAATAAATTAGCCTTTGTCAGTGATAACGTAACCATGTGCATAAAAAGAATTGATTCAGGTGACTTGGAACACAGTACTCTGAATGTACACGTGCAAACAGATACATTCTAAAGACAAAAAGAGTTGCAAAGATATACTGAACTTCACGTGTTAAGTTTGTTGCTGGTGATGAGACTGCAGTAATCTAAAACAATTCATATATATTATAAGATAAAGCAAATGATTACGTACATTGCTATTGTTGTTAGGAACCAGAGTTCTCCCTCCAAATATGGCATGGAGAACAGCGAAGAAGAGCCCTGTGGTGTTGGATTAAAGTGGAGGGGAACATAAGGTTGATGAAAAAATATTTTTTAATTGTGAAAGGCTTAAGTATATTTAATGCTGGTGGGAAGGAACCAATGATAGGGAAAGATTAAAATAGAAGAGAAAGGGAATAATGCATAGAGCAAGCTCCTGAGGATGTGAGAACGGGATCCTGCATTCAGGTGGAGGCATTAACCTTAAATGAGAGAATAGATACCTCCTCTATTGAGGCAGGAGGGAAGGTGGAAAGGACAGGAACAAAGACAAATAAACGTATAGGTTTGTGGCAGGAAGCTCAAGGACTTCTTAAATGATGGCTTCTGTTTTCTCTGTGAAGCAGTAGGTGAGGTCATCTGCTAAGAGTGACGGGGTGGTGTGGTGGGATAGGAGGGTTTAGGAGAGCAGAGATGTGAAATCCACTATGGAGAAAGGAAGAGACACTTAATTGGAACGGCACGGAAGGATTGCAAGGCAGCACTGTGGATCTGGTCAGGGCTGAAGACCACTAATTTGCATTGGCACCAATGAATGTGTTTTCAGGATTTTCTTCAGCTGTGTTCTTCAGCCTTAGACTATAGATAGGGTAGGCACATGAACTGGTCCAGGACTGGGGTTTTGCTAGTCCAGAGCAATTGTAAGAACAGTGGGTTAATGTTGTTGAGAATATTGGCAAGAAAATGTTGATGTAATAAACCATGGATTCTTAGAAGGGTAGGGAAGGAAGTGAAGACAGTAAGGTGCAGATAGAGAATAAGTAGAATCATCAAGTAGTTGGAGAACTCAATGAATATGAAGAACATGTGTTGAGGAATCACTAAGTGAGGGAGCTGGAGGGAAAGGGTAAGAAATTATGGTCAGAGGGCCGGCCCAGTGGCTTAGCGGTTAAGTGCGCGCGCTCCGCTGCTGGCGGCCCGGGTTCGGATCCCGGGCGCGCACCGACGCACCGCTTCTCCGGCCATGATGAGGCCGCGTCCCACATACAGCAACTAGAAGGCTGTGCAACTATGACATACAACTATCTACTGGGGCTTTGGGGGAAAAAAAATAAATAAATAAAAATTAAAAAAAAAAAAAAAAAGAAGGTAAATTTGAGAGGAATGACCCTCCATGGGTTAGGAGAAATAGTGTTTAAAAAAAAAAAAAAAAAGAAATTATGGTCAGAGAATGAGATGGTTGAATTTAGTTTTTCAGGGGTGGAGCAGTGATGCCACAGTTGGTTTGTCCTAATAGAGGGTGGCTGAAATAGAGTGAAGAAAAATGTAATTGAAGATGAGAAGGTCAAGAAATTGTGAAACTTGGATATTGCATGAACAGAATGTCACCCAGAATGATGGCAGAAAGTTGCATGGAGAAGAAGATCACAGTTAGGTGCTAGAGTGTTTACTGAACATAGGAAAATTGTCCACAGAATCCACAGGTACTCTGAGTACAAGGGAGGGTGGAATATTTTTGCCTGGAAAACTTGAACCTCCAAGTAGAGGGGGATTTTATAGGAGGAATGGTTTGAAGCACCCCTGGATGTAGAGGACCTGAGCTCTGCTTCCTCATTGTGACATACCAAGGGTCTAGAAAGCCACATTGCCCACTTGAGCACTGGAGGAGACTTCTGGGGAAGCAGTGAGTGTCCCAGGGTAGAGTGAGGCTTTAAATAAGACAGGAAGATGGAGTGAGTTTAGTGGCAGGGCCAGGGATTGAAGGCTCCAGGAAGCATAATGAAAGTATTAGGAATGAGAGGACAGTTAGAAGTTGGGTTAAGGAGAAGGAAGTCACAGAACACTATCATAACGCACATCTGTAATTGGTTGCTTCAGAGGGGAATCACAACAGGCTCGTTCATGTCCTCTAACCACACATAGCTACTTGATGACTGTTATAGAAGGAAGAGAAGACTAAAACCTGTAAGACTTAACAGTAGCAGTGTTCAGTCATACATATACCTGCATCCTTTTATGAAAAGTTTACTACAAAATAAAATTTTATTTCCCCACTAAAACTGCACTTAAAGGAAGCAAATACTATAAAACCCCAAATTAACATTAAAATGGAGTTCAATGTAAAATCCAAGCTGATAATAGTTTTTAAAGTACCATCTATGGACATATGTGAGTTTACTTCAAAATTATCATGGCCAGTGAAATTAAATGGACTCTGGGTTGAGAAAATTGGTTCCAGAAAGTGAGTCATAAAGTTGGAACTCAATCTCATAGTAACAAAAGGCCCCAGAACTCCTAGCAATCTATAAAGCTATAACTAGGAAACTCAGAAGTAAATAAGTCTCTTAGGAAATGTGGCTGTAGACTTTAAAAAATAGAAAAGTAATGAAGGCACTGAAAGAAAATTTTAAGGCAAAATAAGCATTCAAATGATTTGTACTGCACAGGGCAGACTGGAAAACAGGAAATAGTATTCTGTGATATATGTACTCTGTGATATATACATACATACATATATAACATACATATCCAAGTATATACATACACACACATATATACATATATGTATCATATATATATCCTACATATAAAAACTTGGAGAGAGAGATATATATATCCAATTGCTGTTTTAAAAAGGCCAAACTTTGGTGGAGCACAAGGCAGTGGCAGCCAAGAATCCTCTCAGAGATTAGAAAAGAGACAGTTCCTATTCTCTGACAGGGGTTTATTTAAAAGCTCTTTATGAACATTTACCTTTAGTAACATCTCTACATTATAGAAATATCAAATAATTGGCATTTTTAACATCAAATTTTTCTTTTTTTTTTTTTAATAATGCCATAGGACTACATGGAACCTTTGTGCTCTTGAAAGTAGTTTTCTTAGAGGAATAAATATCATTATGCCATATGGATCCTATAAATTGTTTATGAATTTACTATGCATATATAAAGGTACAAAACGTTCTTTACTTCTGAACATTTTTTTGTGGTTTAGCATAAACAGAATCTCTTATCAAACACATTGTAAGCACATGCCCTCTTTTTTCCACTTCCTTCATTCAACAAATAGTTTTCAAGTGCCTACTTTGTACCAAGTACTGTTCTAGGCACTAGGTGGGAACTCCATCTTGAACGCTGATAGTACAAGAAGCTGATACAAGGTCTTTGTGGAAGATCTCTCTCCTGAGGTCCAGACCCACTTAACGATTGTCCTCATAGACATGCCCACTTGGAGGTTCCCCAGGATCCTCAAACCCTGTCTAAAAGTGAGCTCAGTGTCTTGTCATCCATGCCCCCATTCTACCAGTGAAGCCTGATACTCTCCTTGTATTCCTCCCTCGTCTCTGAAAAAGCTTTCCAAAATGTGAACATGACCACAATGCTATTGAAACTCTCTGTGGCTCTTATGTCTACAGTAATATTTTACAAAAATCTCTTTGAAAGCCCTAAAAAATGAGTGAAGATGAATAAGCCTAGAGGAAAGGGAGCATAGGCTAAAATGACCATAAGCATGAGATTTTTTCAAAAATCTCATGATTTACCTTTATAATTCATAAAATCTTGCATATTAATCTACAATATGTCTTTATTTGCTTTTTCTATAAGATGTTTTAGAATCCTTACCTTTTAACATTTTCTCACCTGAGTAGAATTTTTCCTCCCAGATCTTTGAATACAATTGATTTACTAGGCAAATGGCCACATATATCTTCTGGTGTCCTGTACCTCTTAACACATGCCCTAGTTAGAGATGCACAGACCTAGAGGATAAAGCTCAGACTTTCCTGCACAACATTCATGAGGGGGCAGTAAATCAAATGGTTAGAAATGTGGGCTCCGAAATTTATTTGCTTGTTTGAATCCTGATTGTCTTGTTTGCTAGTTGCGTGATGTTGGGCAAGTTATTTAGTCCCTCTGAGTTTATAAAATAGGGATTATAATAGTATTTACTTTAGGATTGTTATTAGGATTTATGAAATGATACAAGTAAAGGGTTCAGCCTGGTGCCAGTCCCATAGTAAGTTCTCCACACACGTTCATTCATCTCCTGTTACAGCTCCAAGGAACAACTTGCAATTTCTTGTACATCCATGGTGTTTCATGTTGATCTGCCTTTGGTCTAGAACACTCTACTTTCGTAATATTGTATCTCCAGGGAAGGAATGGGGGTAGAAACATATTCTGCTAACTTCCTTAAAGGGGAAAAAACACAACAATCCTGTATTTGTTACAAACATGACAGATTTTTTTTAATGTCACAGTGTAAAAGTCACCTCCTCTTCATCAAAATAAAAAATCAAACCGTGAGCATTTTCTCTTGGGAGAGGTTGAACAAGTGTCATTGGGACTGTAGTATCTGATGACAGAGCTTGAGGACGACAAATGTGTTCTTCCCTACCTCCTCCAACCCTATTCAGCTGTTGAATTTCTGCTCTGCTCTTTCCTTCACATCCCTTTTCCATCTTTTTACTGGTGATGCCTACCTTGCTTTTTTTTTTTTTTAATGCAGCCCAACCATTCACGTATCACCTGCTTCCTGGAGCCTTCACTGACATTACAAGACAATGGTACATTGAAATAAATCACTCATTAGGACCCTTCAGCCTGAGAAAAGTTCTGCTTAGCTAAACAATGTTGGTGTTTCCAAGCTGTGAACCTCAACATTCATGCTCCTTACGCACTCCAATTACAGTCTGCCTTCCAAATGCTCACTAAATCTTGGGGCCCCATGTAGCTCAGTCTCTGTAAAGAATCACACACAAAGAAGCATGGCCTGGCAGGCCACAAATGATTTCATAATATATTCTACCTTTACTTTTCTCTCTCAATCAAACAACAAAGGGGATTCAACTCCAACCTCAGAACAACTCTTCTCAGAATTATTTTCTCCATTCTTCTGTTTTCTTACACTCCACATTATAAACCCTTATATTCCAGAGTTGCTTACATACCAGTTTCCAAAATGCTCTCTTCAGCTTTAGTTTCCTGTCACTTTTCTCTTTATCCCACTACTTCATTCTTTCTATGTAGCCTGATTTAGCCTCGTCATCTCTTCATCCCCTTGCTACTATTTTGAATTTGACCAAACGCATAATCCAAAGAAGCTAAAATTGAGCTCATAATTTAAACTTTTCACAAAGTTTGGGCACATCATCAACTAAAATGCTTTTTCATGTCTTCATATGGTGACCTATGACCATATATACCATAGACATGGGTTTCTAGACAGAGATGGAGAAAGAAACTCTCTGACTAAGTGGTAGGACCACTCTGACCATATGGATAAGAATTTACAGTCTCAACAGGCCTCTTAAAGTCTATTTATATTCTTGGTTGTGTCATAGATTAAACCAAGTTTATTTTTTCAAAAAGTAGGAAAAGCCCTGTCTGAAGTAGAGCCATCGAAGGTTGACAAGGCTGCCCTTCAATATAGATATAGACTCAAAAATGACGTGGTCAGTTCCTGCTGGCCGCTTCTCCCGGTGTGGTCTGGATAGACCTTTTCCCTCCCCTTCCTCTGCCACCTTTGTGACCACAGTTTCTTTAATATTTGCTGCTGGAGACCCCTGAGAGGAAACAAGCCTGTGGTGTTGTACGATGAGATCATTACAGAAATATTGGATTATTTAACTAGGCTAAAGTCCCTCAGCCATCTTCACGCTGAGGCGTTATCTAGTGATTTAATTTAATTCAATAAGCATATATACAGTGCACATGATGGAATAGAAAAATAAGTGGGCTCCTTGAGGAGAGGGATTCTATTTGATTTCTCTTTATATTTCCAACCTATAGTCTAGTGCTTGGCTCACAGCTGCCACTCAATAAATGCTTGTTGAATGCAAGAGTAAATTAAATTTAATCTTACCTTCACAGAGCAGATAATATAATACTGAACATAGTGGAATTGGTACATGCAACAAAAGAGGTGGAGTTACAGGATGATGGGAGCAGAGAGGAGGAGGAGATTAATGGTTGGTATGAAAAATGTTCTTTAACTTCCCATATTATACGCCCAAGTTCAACAGCAGCACTCATAAAATGAAAAGCCCTATAATATATTTATCTGCCAAAATTTTGATTGCAGGTTGCTGTTCACAGAGGGAAACTAAAATTAGAAAGAAACTGCATGGGTTTTGATATGAAGGAAGAATATAGTTTTTACATTCTTACGGGAAAACCAAACCCAAAAGACAGAGGCAACCTCCATTCTCCTAAGGCGCTGGGTGGAGGATGTTTAACTAAATGAGGTTCTCATGCAGATTATAACGGAGTAGAGAAGACAAGAACAAAACAGGGACGAGTGAGATGATGTATGAAAGGAAGAAAATATGATCAAAACTGACAACTCTTTTGTTCAGAAGAAATGCCTTTACTCTTCACTGGAAGGCCTGCAAATTACCTTCTTGGATGGTATTAATCCATATTAAATGCAGCGAAACAAACAAAAGAGGATCTACTGTCTCAAACTGTTTTTTTGTTTAAAACCCATTCCTTTGATCATTCATTCCTTCCTTCATCTAGATCCTCTGGCGTATGGGGCTTATCCTGATGAGTTCGTATATGGGAGAACCTTTGGGCCTTAGGACAGGTCTCTGAGAGATGTGTGAACCATCCCAATCCACTCAGAGCAGCTGAAGCAGGTTTTCCTAGGCCTAGCTATCAGATTGCTTTTGGTGTTGGAAACACTGTTTTACACTTTTATCGTATTAACATGACCCATGCTGAATCATATTGACAGAATATTGTGATTTTTACTTTTCTTCACTGTGGGCAACTCTTCATGGTCCGAGTGACAACAACAGGTGAGATTTATTTAGACCTGTATAATTAAGCATGCAAGACAAAGCATTAACCTTAGGCTTAAAACAACATTTATTTTTTTTTTAGATTGCTGAGAAAAACATATAATGAGACTTTTAACAATTCTTGAAAGCATCTTAGGCAGAGAATTAAGACTTCTCCCCAGGCTTAGGCTAGGTGTCTCGGCTCTGGAATGTAGTGGCATCAGTACTTCTTGCTATAGCCTTTGGATGTTGAAACCTGGCTTCAGGCTCAGCACAAAGAGGTTACATTTCTTCTGCCTGCCACCTCTAAAACATAGTTCTCTAGTTCTTGGGCAAAATTCTCACCTTCAAGTTCACTGTTAAATTGAATAAACTGTCTGAAATTTGGTGGGAATGGGAAAGTGGATATTCTGGCTAAGTACACCTTCTGGTGAATAACCAAACACAGCACATGTGGGCTGTCAAGTGTCACATAAGTAGAACTAACTTAACATTTCTTTGATTCAGAGCTGTTGGGATCTTTTGGTGGTTACAGCTCAGGCTTATCTCTGTGACCAGCCTTCACCAACCTACCATCCCTTGAGCACACCCTGTGTTCTCATACTTCTTTCCTTTGTACATGCTCTTTCTGTTGTCCAGGAATATCTTCCCCTTTTTTCTGTTTAGAAGTGACCTCTTCTGCTAAGTCCTAAGTTACCTCACTAGAGTCTCTTCCAATCCAGCTGCTTGCTCTTTTATGCTCCTATAACATTTTTAAAACTATTTTTTATTGTGATAAAATATACATAACATAAAATTTACCATTTTAACCATTTTTAAATGTACAGTTGAGTGGCATGAAGCATACACACACTGTTGTGCAACCATTACCACCATCCTTCTCCAGCACATTTATCATCTTCTTAAACTGAAACTCCATAACCATTAAACAATAACTCCCCATTCTCCCTTTCTCCTAGCCCTCGGTAACTCTCTACTTTCTGTCTCTATGAATTTAACTACTCTAGGTACCACCTATAAGTGGAGTTATACAATATTTGTCCTTGTGACTGGCTTATCTCATTTGGCATAGTGTCTTCAAGGTTCATCCATGTTGCAGCATGTGTCAGAATTTTCTTCCTTTTTAGGGATGAATAATATTCCATTGTATGTATAGACCACATTTTCTTTATCCGTTCATCCATTGATGGACATATGGGTTGCTTTTACCTTTTGGCTACTGTGAATAATGCTGCTATGAACGTTGGTGTACAAATATCTGTTCAAATCTTTGCTTTCAATTCTTTTGGATATATACCCAGAAGTGGAATTGCTGGATCATATAATAATTCTATTTTTAATTTTTTGAGGAATTGTCCTACAGTTTTCCATGGTGGCTGCACCACTTTACGTTCCCACTAGCAATGCACAAGGATTCCAGTTTCTCTACATACTTGCCAACACTTACTATTTTCTGTTTTTTTGATAATAGCCAAACTAATTATGTGAAGTGGTATCTCATTGCGAGTTTGACTGATTTGCATTCCCCTAATGATTAGTGATGTTGATTATCTTTTCATGTGCTTATTGGCTATTCATACATCTTCTTTGGAGAAACATCTGTTCAAGTCATTTGTTTTAATTGGGTTTTTTTTTGTTTGTTGAGTTGTAGGAGTTTTTACATATTCTGGATATTAACCCCTTATCAGATATATGATTTGCAAATATTTTCTCCCATTCTGTGGGTTGCCTTTTGATAGTATACTTTGATGCACAAAAGTTTTTAATTTTGATGTGGTCTAATTTATCTACTTTTTCTTTTGTTGCCTGTGCTTTTGATGTCATATCCAAGAAATCGTTAACAAATCCAATGTCTTGAAGACTGTCGCCTATGTTTTCCTCTAAGAACTTTATAATTTTAGCTCTTATGTTGAGGTCTTTGGTCCATTTAAGTTACTTTTTGCATATGGTATAAGGTAAGGATTCAAATTCATTCTTTTGTACATGGATATTCAGTTATCCCAGCAACATTTGTTGAAAACTCCCATAACATCTTGCACATGTATTTATAATTATGCATTTTCCTAACTGTAGTGATGTGCTTATAAATTGGCTCTCATGCAGGGATATGGGGTGGGACGGAGGGAAGCCCTGATTTTTAGCATTTGCTGATTTCCCTTGTGTAAATACTCTCGTCATGGCCAAGTTCAAGCTACTAACATGATATCACTGAACGTGGAGGTAGGAAGAGATACTAGTTAACGAGTAGAGGCCTGGAATTATTTTACTTTGTATTTCTAGCACTTGACATATATTAAATACTCAAATCTCACTTGTTAGATCTTCATTTGACAAACATTTTTGAGTGCCTTCTATGTGCCAAGCAATTGTGCTAGGTACTGAGTACCTAATTATGGAAAAAACATACACGGCCCCTAACTTCATGCATTTTACAATCTAGAGAGGAGAGAAATAATCCAGACGTAAACCAGAAAATAACTAATAATTACCCATTATGATAAGTAAGATAAAGGGAATAAACAGAGTACAGAGGTAGAATTGCTTAAACAGTCCTCTGAAGAGGAGAAGGAATTGGAAAAAAAAAATAAGCATGATGCTTTTGTATATGGAGAGAAGGAACTGATTATGCCAAGTGCCAGGGAGGAGCACCTTGGGCAGCAGGAAATAAGGAGTTCATAGGTCTTGAGGCAAATGGCCAGGGTCTCTGAGAGGAGTTTAGAGGAGGCCCCTGTGGCTGGGATAGAGAGAGCAGGGGAGAGTGGCCCATGATGAGGTGGGAGAGGTTGGTGGGGCCAGATCCTACAGGGCCTTGGAGGCATTGTTGGGCATTGGGATTTTATTCAAAGTATAATGAAAAGCCACTTAAGGGTTCTAAGCAGAAAGCAGGCATAATTGGATTTTTTAAAATAGATTTTTTTGGCTGTGTGTATAGAGTAGATTAGTTGAAAGCCATTACTGAAATGAGAGCACAGTAAAGAAGTTTTTGACGTGCTGCAGGTGAGATTTGGGTGTGAGGGGGAGATAGAGAGAAGTAGGCAGATTTGAGACTTTAATTTGACGCTAAAACAAGAGAAGGCTTGATTATTGATTAGATGTAAAAGATTAGGTAGTCAAAGTGTCCTTCAGTCAATAACTTTGAGAGAAGAATGTTGGAATGTAAATAGTTCATGCTTTTGAAGAAGCTGTGTACCAGCCCTGAGCTAGGCACTTTGGATAATATAAAAGAGGTAGACAATGCAGTCTTTATACACAGAAATTCACACTGTAGTGGCACCAAGACCTGAAAATTGTAATAACTTGATTATATAAAGTCATAAACTGCTGATCTATTTGAAGTTGAGGGTGTAAGTGTGAAAAGAATTCTGAAAATAAAGATCCTAGTAGGTTGATTAGGGATGAATGTTTCATGGGGGAATAAAGCCTCTGAAGGAAGTACAAGACTCAGAAGGGCAGAGAGGAAGACCCAGAGGCCCTCACAAGCACTGGCAACTAGCAAACCACAGAATCTCTCTGGAGAGTTGTGTGTGAAGTGGACAAGAAGGCAGCTAGCCTAACTGCAGAGCTGCTGGACGAGATTAGTGGAGGGTGAATGGGAACTGGCATCAGCATCATCAGAGCTGTTGTGCTTAACAATTTACAAAGTGCTTTCCCTTAATTTATTTCACTCATTTACCATGAAATAGGTGAGGCAAAAGTGTTAGTCCCCTATTTTATAGACTGGAGATGGAGTATTTAAATGGTGAGGTGTTTCACCCAAATTTATGTGGCCAGAGGTTGAATTAGAACTGGACCCCAAATCTTCTCATTCTCTTAGCTCTTCTCTTTTCACTATAAAACTTGTTTTGCTGTGGCAGAATCAAGATTAGTGGTTTAGGTGTGTATTTTTTTTTTTTTTTGAAAGGAGGGGCATGGATAATTAAAAAAAAAAAACCAAATGATTTCATTTAAAATTGAAAGCCATGTCAGGGTTGGGTTTGAGGGGATTAATCACCTTTACTTTCAGAGCCATATGGAATATGTCATTCTCCCCCATCCTCCTGGGGGACCAAGGGGACACCAAGAAGCCAGAGGCCAGAGTTTCTAAGTTAAGAAGGCATTAACACTCACCCCAATTCTGACTTGGTGCTCTAAGTTATTTACAAAATCACTGCTAAAAAAAAAAAAACAAAATAAACCTTGCTATGGAAATTTCCTTCTGAATTAATTGCATGATTTGATGAAGTGAAAAAACTCCCCAGCTATTATGTTCAGTTTCAATAGACTTCACCAGAATGACTTTTTTATGATTTCCTGCTTGTCTCAATTCTCTTCTCTTACTTTGACTACATGGTAGTTTTCATAAAGATTCTGAGAGCATTTGCAGATATGAGTCTTTTCAAGAAGATGGTGGTTAAAACCAAACTTGAGAGGAGTGAAACTACACTTTACACAGTAACCAGGTCTCCATTAGATTTGAATCACTGTACTTTCTCTATGGAGTCTTACTGTACGGGTATCACAATTTTTTTTGAATTCTGAATTTCTTAATTGGGCATACTACTCTACTATGAAATAGTATTGTTTCTGTGTAGCTCATGTGTGTGCATAATTGTGTATGTCTGTATATATAAGAACGATGCTTGCTTCTTTTATATTCAACAAATATTTATTAAAGGGTCACTAGGAGCAAGACCTGTGACCATGGACACAGAAAACTCTTAACCCAGCACAGAGTATGATGAGTATAGTAAGATTGAGAGATTAGAGCTATGGAAAACTAAAGAGGTGAGGAAATCCTTGAGGTTGAAAGGGAATACTTTAGACATTCAAGCAGCATCTAGAAGAATGGGTAGATTTTGTCATGTAGAGACAGAGGTAGAACATGCCCAGCAGGAGACAGCGAAGACTAAGGTCAAGATGTGAGAAAGAAATAAATGTTTTCAGAAAGCCAGGAATAATCAAAAGGTACAGATTCCTTGGATACAAGTTGAATGGTGGAAGGAAATGTTGGAAAAATGTTTAGGTCAGATTTTAAAAAGTGAACTTAATTCTTTAGGTGATATGGAACCATTGAAATATATGGCATAGCAGAGTGACAAAAATCACAGTGACTTTGATATATAGATGGGTTTAGAGCTGGGGAAATCAAGTCCTGTGGGACTGACTAAGAGAGAACGCTAAGAATCCAAGTGAGCGATAACAAGGCCTGATCAAGGAAAATGGCGGCTAAAAGGAAAGAGGGTCTGGGTGTGACAGGCTATTTTTAGTGACAGTGATGTCTAGTTGACTCATGGTCGGCTATGATTATTTCCACCCTAAGTACACTGAGGCAGCATTTGTACATTTTATCAGTGCCATGTGTGTTATCCTTGAGTGTACTTTTCTAATCTGGCTGCCACCCTGGACGAGATCAAAATTGAGAAGTGGAGGCAGAGCAGCTTCTATATTTTCCTCCGTGCATTTGGCTAATTTTGCTGAGCATTTGCTTCCTCCTTGACGTGTGAGGACCGTCTGAAGATGGGAAAGGGACAGTCTTTAACCAGTAAAGGGCTATCCTTTAGTTAAGAGTAATTAAACAGAAATGATTAATTTGTATACAAAGTAAAGCACTGAGGCCAGGGCAGGAAATTCTGATGGACCTCATGAGATTAGAGAAAGATCTAGAAATCAATTCCAAGCCTCTGCCTCCCCCACTGTGCAAATCTTGTGTCTCTAAACCTACCTCAAGGCTCAGCACACCCTTTTCCAGGATCTTCATGAGCTGTTTAGACCAAGACTTGGTGGCTCAGCATCAAGTCAACAGCACCCAGTATTGACCCAAGCTCAGCTTGCTAACCTGCTCCTACCTTGATCTTTGTTTTGTTTTCAAGACTCCATCCTACTAACCTTTCTGGTACCCCCTTTCCCCTTGGCCTTATTCTTGTCTGTTCTCCTGAGTCCCTGACTCTGTGAGTCCAGGCTCCTGACACATCCCTTGACATGCCAGTACGCCCCACTCTGCTTTTCCTGAGACTCTTCTTTCACCCCCTGCGTAAGATGCCCTGCTAGCACCCTCTCACTGCTTCTCCTTTGCTTGGTTATGAATGATGGAAATGCCATATTCTCCAAGCCACTGTGTAGGAGCCTCCAGTGGCAGCTCCTCTGTCACTCTGCCTATAGAAGGGTGGGTTTTCTCAAATCTGAGCCACTCAAAGGACACCTCTGATGTTACTGGCTTTGCCTGATGATTCCTGAGTTAAAACAGAGAAAAAAAAGTTTTAAGAAGTCAGGACCAAATGAGAAGCTGTGAAAGTGAGGCAGTGCTATGCGAGAAAGAAGAGAAATATGCAAACTTGGCCAAGTTTGTAATTTGCTCAATTTTCTTTTTCTTTGTTTTGCTCATTTTTCTTAACATGGATGTTCAACCTTCAGTCACTTCTCTGGATATGAAATTAATTCCAGATAATTTTTGTTGTTTTTCTTTTACTTTATTAAAAATAAAATAGAGGTGTATTTTAATAGTAATATGATTTGTAGCATAATATTCAGTCTGACTCAATGTATTTTCTTGACTTAGGACTGACAAAAAGATACTTTCACTAGAATGGTAGGAAGAGGGAAGGGGAGTGGTGGAGGGCATCATTTGTGTGAATGCGATGTGGTTATCATGAGTCTATGTGTACTCAACTCGATTCTCCTTGATCAGATAGGTGTGTAAGAGTGATTTCATCATTTACGCTAGTTACGCAAATTGTTTGCACTATGTATAGAGGTAATGACTCTGTGAGTGATGCGTGTGTGTGTGCTTAACAGTGTTATTTTTAAGAAAAAATATTTAACTATTTGGAGCAGACTAGTCAAATGCTAGTTACCATCCTCTTCCTCTAAAAGAGGAAGAAACCATCATTCCTAAGCGTGGTGCTGAACTAGATCATCCCTCAGACACCCTTCTAGGTAGATGTTCTGACTTTCTCCAAAAGCTGTCTGGGTGAAGATATGTGCAAATTTCTTCTCTGTTTTGCTTTTCTCCTTGAGGAATACAGAAACTCAGCTGTGTTTCTATCGTGGAAATCGGAAAGCACTTTTATGTAGTTGGAAAATAAGATTTTTCAAGGAGACTAGATAATACTGAAACCCAAAGATGAAAATCTGAAACCACTACTCAATAGACGAGGAAATATTTATTCAGGACAATACTTGAGAAGGGAAAAATTCTTGTTCAGTTAATAGGCAAAATTATTAGTATTGACTGTAGTAATGATTGCTTTAACAAGCATGGTAATTTTTTCCCCTGGGTTATTACGATTTTAACAGATCTGAAAATGTTTAGCATTCTTGTTAGAGATGTTAATATTAACATCATGTTAACCACTATGTCAAGGACAATGTATTATACTCTGTTACTCAGTATTCCAAAATTATTTTATTTCAATAAATGTTTATTGAGCATCTGCTGTGTGTCAGGTATGATGTTAGTGTTGGAGATAGAATGGTGGGCAGGACAAGTTCTCTTCTCTCATGAATTTCCCTGGAATGACACTAACCATTCAGGTACTTGTGGTCATTAATCATAATGGAATAATGTTTCAAGAGATTAATTTATTCATTTAGTAAGCAAATGATTATTGACAACCTACTATGCAGGCAGTATGCTGAGGACACAGCATGAACCAAATGAACAGAATCCCTGTCCTTCTGAAGCTGACTATTACTAGATAGAGACAAGTAAAGGGACTCTGAAAATACATTGTTGTGTTACATGAGGATGTCCCCGTGGTATGGAGAAAATAGGAGGGGCACCTAACAATGCCTTTAGGAGTCAGCAAAGGTTCCCCAGAAGGAGAAAGGTGCAAGCCAAGACCTCCAAAATATTTAGGAATTAGCCAGAGCTTTGGGTACAAAACAGCTTGTGGAAAGGCTAAAAACTGGATAATTGAAAGAAACGCAGTATGAGTGGCACAGAGAATGTTCAGGGAGGAGGCTAGGAGTGAACCCTGAGGCAAAAGAAGTTGGATCATTAGTGCTTTGCATGCCATTCTGAGGCATTGGACTTGATCCTGCAGTGTAATAGGAAACAATTGAAGTGTTTAAAACCCATTAGAGACGTGATTAGGAACAGGTCCGTCTAAAGAATAGACTTACATTCCCACTCCATCTCTGAAGGCTTTGCAGCCCCACAGTATGGTTTTTATGTATGTTTTAATTTGGCATGGGATGCAGGCTCAGATGTTTCAACTTATCTGAAGTCAAATGTCAATTTAAAATTACTGTTTACAGAGTCAACTGCCTTTTTAGTTTGGATGTTTTTCCGTGTGCTGTGCCCTAGTCAGCACCATAATCTTGGGTCTCTATTTAGATGTCCCATAGCGGACACTCTCCTCATTTAGAATGTGAACGGGTAGGTTCTACAGATCCCACAAAAGGCAGATACTTGGAACATTCATTCCTGTCACAAAATCTATTCCAGAGATACACAGTTTCTGTCCAAAAATATTCTTTAATTTCTTCTATTAACATCTGGGTGAAACCCTCATCTAAATACCAACATGTCTTTAACATCTGCTGCTCTCCATTTTAACGGAGAAGGTGGGCCCTAGATCTGGTCTGTCTGCAGGCAGCTTCCGCGGTAGAGGGGAGCATGAGGCACTCAGCCCCTGGCAGAGAGCACAGGGAGCAGTCCAGGACGAAAAACCTGACCTGGCCAAATTGGGAAGTTGCAAAATGAGGAAATCCGATCATTCAAGTTTAGTTTATTGCAAGGGAGTTAGAAGCCTGTGTCTGTTCCACTTGTCCTCGGGGATTCAGCTTTCCTTTGGATTTCCTGGTTAAGGTGACTTACTGCAGTTCCTCTGTGGTAAGAGAAAGTTTCTGGTTTTCCTGAAATAGGAGACGAATTTCTATGCTCACATACAATAAAGTCTTGTCTTGAGTGTGTTTGATGGATCACTGGACTTTCAGTATGTGATTTTGGTATGGAATGATGTTTTTATCTTTAGCTGTATTTTTTATCTACTTTCACAAGAAATCTTTTCATGGCAGAAAAATATATCACGTACAAACCAAGATATTACTAATGTGCCCTCCCCTTGTTCCTTTCCCTCTTCGCAATGACCTAAAGAATGTGTCTCCTGGATGCAGTACAGGGAGGCTCCAGGCTGACTCCAGGGCCTAAATTGGAGGCGCTTTGAAAAAAACAACAATCAAACTCATGGTTTTAAAGAACAAATGTGAGTTTCTCAAGGATTATGTTGCTGACCTGATACAGACAATGGAATCTTTTCAAAACTGCAGCTTGAATTACAGAACAAATGACAAAAAGAGACACAATAAAAAAAAAGCTGCTACTATATCTTCATCTCCAAGTCTGAGGATATACTTGTGCATTGATAATTGTTTAGTTTGTAGAATATATTATTTTTCTTTTGCATTCCCTCTCATCTTCAGAAATGTTAGACTTTAAGCAATAAATGGATTTGTTTTTTCCTGAGTTACTACTCTGAGCCTAGCACAGTCATTAATATAACCCTTGATTGACAAGTGTCTTGCATCCTATGGATTCCTCTGAAGAGGTCACAGTTTAGAACAATTACAAATTATACATACACAAAATCATTGAAAAATAACTACTAAGGGCATAGCTGTACTATAAAAATTCATGGACTATCTGCTAAACATCAAGATCATTTGAAAGGAAATTAATGTTTATATGGTAACTATAGATTCTCTCCACTAATAATATGAATATTTTATTTCTATGTGCACAGAATGCCCTCTGATTTTGGCATAGAAGTATAGATTATCTGAGTTTGCTCAATAGTTAAGATGTATTTAAATCCCTGTACACCCTATGGATGGTTCTAAATTGATCTTTGTGGGTTATAACCAGTGGTGTGCTGGTAAATATACAACAACTTGCTAAGAAAGAGAGAATGAATGAAGGAAAGAGAAGAATGAAAGAGAAGAGAATAAAAAAGCCCTGATTTGTAGCATTTGCCATTTCCCATAGTATTACTACTCCCAGCATGGCCTGTTTCAAGCTACCAATGAGACGTCATTGCATGCAGTGTTGGGAAAGAGATGCACACCACCAGCTATTGCAATAGCACAATCTAGCTCCAGCACACCACTGGCTACAATAACTTCTCATGCTTCCAAATCTGGTTGTGTAGCTCAGTATTAGAGGCCTGGGTTTTGTAGAAGTAAGTATATTTAAGATAATTTTAGATAGTCTCTCTCTCTCTCTAAGCTACAGACTTAAAAAATTAAATCAACACTATATAGTACATACAATGATAAGACATTCTGCTACATATCGTGGAGAATAGAAAAAGATGTAAGATAATGCTCACCCTTAGAATTTACAGTCTGATTTGGGATATGGAACATAAATCCTTGACATCATAAACTACAAAATATTGAAGTGATAGTATAAATAATAGTTTAGGAAAATACAGATAGATAACAGATAGTCAATAAGGAATTATCTATCGAGTGATATGTCAGTCAATAATTAGCTGAGGAGAAAAGGGTTTGAATAAATTATGAGAGAAGTTTTCATGAGAAGATATATGAGTGAGACCAGATGTATGAGTGGCACATGGATGTGTGGCATCCTCTGTGATAGTATAGAGATGAGGCAGAATACACTGTAGCACATAATGAGTAAACAACTAGGCAGGAGCAGAGCGTTTGTCCAGATGAAGTTTAATAACAATGGCTGAGAGTTACTGGACAGTTATTCTGTGCCAGACACCGTGCACGGCTTTATATAGATTAGCTCATTTGATCTTCACAGAAACACTATGAGTCAGGTTGTTCAGAGATTAAATGAGACAATACACACTTCATAAACAAGAAAACTAAGGCTTAGACATTAAACAAGTGACTAAGGCCCCTCAGTCGGCAGACGGTGGAGCTGGGGATGGAATTCACGTTTGTCTGGTCCCAAAGTCCATAACCTTAAGCACATTGCGAAATTGGGAAGCAAATCTAGACATGTAATTCTTAGGATAAAGTTGTAAAAACTTTGATTATGAAGAACAAGGAATTCAGGGGCTGGCCTGGTAGCATAGCAGTTAAGTTCCCGCATTATGCTTTGGTGGCCCCAGGTTCGCCAGTTTGGACCCTGGACGCGGACAGACTCACTGCTCATCAAGCCATGCTGAGACAGTGTCTCAGATAGAAGAGCTACAACTCTACAACTATGATACACAACTATGTACTGGGGCTTTGGGGAGAAAAAAGAAAAAAAAAGAGGAAGATTGGCAACAGATGTTAGCTCAGGGCCACTCTTCCTCACACACACAGAAAAAAAGAATAAGGAATTTGGACATTGTCCTGCAGGGAAATATTATATAGAAAACCAATAACCAAATCCTTGAAAACTTGACCAAAAAGTGAAATGTCCAAGCATCCTTTCCTCCTGTGATATTTTTTCTCTTTTGATTTTGGAGTTGACTCATGACTAACTGGGACATAATGTGTGTAAAAGGCGAATATTAAAAAAGTTTGAGATAGTGCCTTATGAGTTAGGTAAGTCTGTAGTAGTCAACTTTCAAAACTTGATGAGACTTAATCAGAATATACATAAAGATAAGGCTTCAATACTGGGAATCTATGGCTTCTTCAAAACATCCCTTGAATTGTGTTTGTAAAATTAAAACAAGTTGAAACAAACTGTCAAAGAACTACTCTTTCCTTTCCGTGATGCATATTGACAACAATTGAGTGTTTATTCCTAATTGTGTTCACAAGTTCTTTGCCATTGTATTGAGAACTTGGGACTGTCTATCAGCTTTGTGAAAAACTTTCTTTTTGTCCCCCATAATCAGGAAGCTTTTGATGCATAGAAGTCTGGAGAAGAAGAAAAACACATTCTTTTGGATAAAGAAAGATATCCTTGCCTTTGCTCATTTTTCCTGGACAGTAAGGAAGAGAAGCTAGTCAATTTTTTATGAGATTGTTTAGAAATAAAAGATTGCTTATTTGTTTAAGTAAGGAAAGTCTGTACAGTTTAAAGATTACTATTTAGTGTTCAAATCATTAAACATATTACCAAATAACCTTTTATGTATTTATGATGCCTATGAGTACCTTAAAATACAGAGGAAAAAAGTTTTTCTCTCTCTCTGAAAAATAATGAAAAAGAAACTGCTTTGTAACTTATGGATAATAAAATTTGGCAGTATATATGCGTTTTTGTTTTGATTTTTAAATAAATCCTCTAAGGTTCTAATTCCACTCTTATTAGTTTATAAGATAGTCTTCATTCTATTAGGCACTTCTTTCCATTTCTTTGCCCAGCATGGATGATGAAAAGGAATTTCCATTTTGCAATGAGTACACAGACCAAATATTGTACAAGTTTGAGACAATGCCTTATTATGGGTAAATACAACAACCCTAAGTTGGAAGAACCATTTAAAAAAGCAAAACACTACTGGGTTCTAAAAAGGCTCGAATTGTGTAAGATATATCCTTTGGGTCAGTGATTTTAAAGCTTTCCTATATATCATGGATCCATCTGAGATTCCGATGGAGGATATCTTCACACAGGTACAGAATTTTTCATATGATTTTAAGGGATATGCTAACTGCCTAAAGTCCATCTATAGATCTTCTAGGGTCCAATCAGGATATGTTTACAAGGCATACAATTTTATATCTAATTGATATCTAACATTTTGATATCTAACGTCTATCTAAGTTTAATTTCTGATATACAGCAAAATAATTCAACCAGACTTCACGTTAGTACCTCAAGTAGGTTTTTCTCTTTCTTCCAATCTAGGTTCTTGAAACATTTCATTAAGAATGTTTACGTTTTTTTTTCTATAGCACCAAAGTGGTTATAAAAACATGATTTCTTCACTGCTATTATCCCATAATTCATATTCACTGATTCTAGGATTGTTTGACGTTTAAGTTTGAACTATATAAAAGTTTACTAGTGTTCTAGTTCATGGGAAAAGAAAACTATTTTATTTTAATGATTCTGGCCATCTAGTTTTATGATCTTTCTGGTCAGCTTTGCACTGGTCCAGCTTTCCAGGAAGAACTGTGGAGCTGACATTTTACAGAGTGTAGAACAGAAGGGAAGCAAGGAAACCTTTAGAGTGGTATCCAGGCATTAAGGTAAAAAGCATAACAATTAAAGGATTTTCTCAAAATTGATGTCTTAATCATAAAAGCCACCAGCTATAAGCTCTAGAGCTTAAGACAAGCAAACAAGAAGCTGTTTTGACCATCCTTGGCAGCCAGATCACCTTGAGCAAAACAGTGTTACACCTGCAGCTCCTTTTGCATCTACTTTTATTCCTGTAGTTTCTAGAGATTAGAAAGAGTGTGCCTTTGACATGTGCTACCCAGCTTCCACTGTATACACCATTAGAGTTCCCGGTGTCTGGGTTCATCATGTGTTCTGCCACTAGTGTACGGGCTTCTCCATTCAATTATCTGTAGGGATAACTAATTCGCGTGTGTGTCTGTCTGTCTGTGTGTGTGTGTAACTGATTCACAGGCATGTGGACCAGGACCAGGAGACTACCTACCATGGTGTAGTCACCCCCTTGCCCACCCTATTCAAGCTTTTCTATCAAATCATTCTCTTTTCCTTCTTCCCACAGACACACACACACCCAGTGTATCCACAGTTGTGAGTCATTTGAAGGAAAGTGGAAGGCAGCATCTAGTACAGCCCTTATCGGATGAATCTCCCATTTTCTATCTCCTTGGCCCTTTTCTCTTTCAGTGTCACAATGCATCACTGCTCTCACTGGTAACAGACAATAGATTACAATCCTTCTGGTTTGCCACTTCCTTCACACTCAAGACAATGAGGGCTGTAAAAGAAAAGACGGTTACTTGGGCAATGAGGTGGTTAGCCATTGCTAACAATCTTTACTTTTTATGCTAGTGACTGTGCTGATGAGTTTATGAAAGGGATGAGTAACTGTTGTTCTTCTCAGCAGTTGAGTGAAGCAGTTCTCTCTTCTGATACCAGTGCAAGAGCATTTGAGGCTGTCAGTAACTGTCCAATTTCAAAGTTATGTACTTTCAGTTGTATATAATCTCAGTTATGCACTTTTACTCACACTTAAAGGTTGAATTGGCTCTCACGCTACTCATTTCTTGTTCTTTTATGCGGCCTTTTCATATGCATGTGCTCCATATCCATGTTTTCACAGGAACAGCAAGAGCAGTTTGTCTCGAGGCTGACTTTGTCTGCTAATAGGATATGGGGTAATTTAGTTGGTAGAGAAATGCACACAAAGAAAAAGCTTTCTTCAAAGAGACACAGTATGGCAAGCTTGCTTCTATTATTCATCTGTTGGATAGCCTTGGGGAAGCCTCTTAACCATTCTGCTTCTCTTTTCTTCTCTGTGAAAAAAATATTATGAAGACAACCTGCAGGTGAAAGGAATGTTACAGAATGATCTTTAAACACTCTGTAGAATATTAAAGAGGAGTAGCATTGAGCATTGATGCTGCTGCTAGTTGCAGGGAATTCTTATCATAAATTACCAGACAATCTCAACAGTTCACTGGATCATTCAAAGAATGTTCAGACTTTCTTAGAAAAATGAGATGATGGTTGAGTAATTACGATATAGCAGAAATGGTGCAAGTTTATGCAGGTTAAATAAATCTCACAAAGGGGTTAAGAAAAAAAATCTGCCCAAACCTTTTAAAAACCTGGTATAAATAAAAGGCAGATTTTTAAAAATGTACTTACCGAGGATGACCCCTAATTTACTCAAATTTCATTGCTCATGGGAATGTGTTCTTGCCAATGAGAAGATAATGGTTTAAATATATGATCTAATACAAATAAGTATGTTGTATGGAGTCATAAACAGGAATCTTATTAAAATAGACATTGGAATTTGTTGTTATACTCTTTTAAATTGGACAGTAAATGTTTTAACACTCAGCAAGATTAAGCTGTTAATGCCAAAGTTTTCAAAGTTGTACCTCCTCCACATTCATATTTATACTCAGTAAGGGAAGCTGGAGGAAATGGCTGAATTTAAGAAGTAGGATTCTGTCAGATTAAAGGAGCCTTTAATTCTAGCCATCTTGGCTCTTCTTGGAAGGGTGTTGCTTCCAGGTGTCTGGAGTGTAAATTTGGGTACTCTTTAACTATAACCTTATAGCTGATTTCTAAGGTAACGAGCATCCAAAACACAGACAGTTTTATAAATCAGAATTAACACCTTGAATTGTTCCTGGACGCCAAAGAGAAGTCCTCTAAACTTCTGGAGCCCAGGTGATGTCACCCTGTTTCCAGTGTCCTGGACAGCTGCAGCCCCAGCATTCTCATTAGTAAAAGTTCCCTTCCACTAGCCTTGTGTAGCTATTGTGTAGCCATATATAGGGCACCTAGCTGTAATCCAGCTACCAGACTAGACGACCAGGTGTCACAGTGGTCATTGTGAAGCCAACTTATTTTCTCTCAAACCAGACCAGGCTACCACTTAGGGCTCCATCTCCATGTGTCTGGCCTCTTTCTAGAAGGGGGGAATAGTTCACATACCTGACAGCACGCTCAAGCTCTCACTGAATCAACCTTAGCCCAGGTCAGCTTGACCAGCTCTGATAGGCCTGACTGGGTTTTAGGGTCAAGGACAGAAGCAGCAGGGCAGGGGTGACAGAGGGAGGGGGGAGTTGTTTATTTTGGAATTCCTGGGGTTTTAATCCTGACACCTTTCAAGGGAAGGAAGATGGCCACTAATGGAGTGACAGGTGGATAAATTAAGGAGCCTTAGGCAAAAAAGGTTTGGACATTCAGTAGCCTTTTCCCTGGATAATTAGGCACTCCTGTGTGTGTTTGTGTGTGTGTGTGTGTGTGTAAATGTGTGAACATAATAATCCAATCAAAATGGATTAACAGCATCACACATTTATCTACATCTCTTACATGAGAAAATAGTAGGCTAACACAAATGAAAGAGGTTTCAAGGAATCCAGTTTGGCAGGGCCATATTAATATTTAAGAGTTGATTAACACAATATCCTGCTTTAAGTTTAGTCTGCAGTAACTTGGAAAACTTTCAAAATGATCAAGTAATATAAAATAAATACTTAGCTGCATTCCCTTGGCCACAAATTTCAAATTATGTGATAGGACAACCTAAAAAGCTCACCCCTCCTTGACGAATTTCCCAATTTTATCTTGAATTCCAAATTTAAAGAAATCATCATCGCCTAAGTTATGTGGGGTGGTTGCCATTGCTATCACTTGCCAAGCGTAAGCAGTGAGTTCATTAGCTGAACCACAAATGAGTAGTGTTAACCATGTTCTTAAGATTTAAAAAGTCAAAAGAGATAAGGGACTTACTGTAAAAGCTTCATCATTTTCCTGTGAAGGGAGAGCCAAAAAGGCACTTTTCTAGGAAGAAAAAGAAACCTTTGAAACTTAAACTTTTTGGCAGTATTTAGCCTTTTCCTGAATTCCTTCATTAGAGAAATTCTGTGGCACGGCACAGTCTGCACACTGTTATGGTGTTTCTCAGGCATTTGCCCTCATCTTTAGCTCTCACAGAGCTTTACTCAATAACCAGGTCTCTTGGGACAGTCAGACAGGAAGAGGGATAATCATGAAGAAAGTCATGTTCACAAAATTGCTGAGATAATTTAACATCTTACATGGCCAAACCCACATATGATGAAGTCATTTGCATGCTGCCTAGGACATGCATTTTCCATAATCCTTACCACTGATTCATTGTTTTGAGTCATAGACATTCTTTGGACCTCAATGTCCCCACCTGTAAAATAGGGATAATAGTATCAGTCACATGGACAACGATGTGGTGAAACTGTTTTTTAAGGACTTTGACCTTGCCAGTAAGTAAAACACATGTACCTGTGTTCTTCGTTTTAACAGTAGAGAAATGTTTTCAGAGCTTCTCTGCTGTTACATGCATAGTATATATTTTATTTAAGTTCAATGAAAATTGAGTTTTTCTTGTATATATGTCACAAAATTCTTCTCTTTGTGACATGTTACAAAATGGTTCTCTTTTTACTTTTGTGATTTTGCCTTTTTCTGGTGAGTAACTGCTATTTAACTAATCCTTACATTACGTCATTGAAACTGAAACTTCCACTCTGGCACTCGGGCATTTACACTCTTCTTTACTCGGATTTTTTCTTCCTTGATAACACTTCTATCTCTCTTTCAATATTCTGTATGACATATTTATTGGTTACATTGTTTATTGTATCTTTCCCCTCTAGAATAAAATCTCTAAAAGTTCACAGACTTCTATCTTGTTCAATGTGATATATCCCCCGCGTCTAGAACATCTCCTGACACGGAGTATTTGTTAAATGGGTCCGTTGAATAAAGTAAGTTTCTATTTGGATTTCAGCTTCCACTCAATTTCCACAACTTAGAGTTGAAATTTGACTCAGGCTTTTGAACTAATCTGGCCTTAAATCCATCCACCAACCCACATTTCCTTCCTTTCTACCTTCCTTCTATCTGTCTGTTCTCAGCTTCCAGTCTGTCTAGGCTTTGCTCCTCCCCTTGCCACCTGAAACTTGGTTGTGACACTTTCTTCTAGCTATTAGTTTCAATTCTCTGACTTAATGCTACCATAACGTGGTGAATCATTTATCTGGAGAAGAATTATGGAAGTACAACAGTAAGTACAAAATGGCTGCCAATGTTTCATATGAGGAACGTACTGCGTGGATGTTGGAATTGATAGTTCCCGGGACAGAGTGTTACAAAAGGCCCTTCTGGCGTCTGATCATCTTTCAGCAGGAATAGCACGCACACCATTGATGTTATGTGGCCTTTTAAACTTTCAATTCATTTCAGATGTGGCTTAAAGTAATGTGTCATCCAGAGTTCGTTCGTCTGTTGGATGATTCATTCACTGATCTCTGAAACAAACAGATGGTGGGTAGGGGAGAAGAGAGGAGAAAAAGGAAGGAAGGAAAGAAATGAGAAAGGAAATAATTTTGACATTAAGATATCTGTGTTGTGATTATTTCTTAAAAACTGGAAATAAGCATTTTTGTTCCCCATGTGAAAATTCAAACTAGTAATACCATAAAGTGGAGGTAAGTTCTGTGGTTTAGCTAAAGTATCTGTAGTTTTGTTTGTTGGTTGGTTGCTTGGTTGGTTGGTTGTTGTTTTCATTTAAATGAAGATGATATCTATAAATGAGACAGAGGTTAGAACATAAATAATACAATGGAGCTGATGGCTCCTCAGTTGAAAATATTGAAAATCTGGGGTAAAAAAAGATCATATAATATATGATGCCTTACTTCTTATTTATAAGGGTGAGGCTGTAAAATTTATTGCATGTTGTACAGAAGGCCAAAAATAGTGTGTGTTTTTTGTCAAGACACTTCTTTGTGATTCATTCAACAAACATGACTGAGTATCTTCCAAGTGCAAGGCGCTGTGCCTAGAGCCACAGCAGGAGCAGCAGGGCAGGGGGAACAGAACAGTGAGAGCTACCATTTCTATGGGAGCATGGAGTGCCTGTTTCTTTCAAAAGTTATCTTTAAGCCTCACAGAACTCTTCAACATAGATATTATAATGTTCAATTTCCAAGTACAAAAACTGAAAATTAGAAAAGTTAAGTAATATTCTAAAGTCACACAGCCTGTATGGGGCAGAACCAGTATGCAAAGCAGTGTTTTGATGGCACCAAACCTATGTTATTTTGACTAAGCCACCTTCAAGGTATTCACAACCTGGAAGAGACAATCTCTCATTTGCTCAACTTTCTCTCCCTCTCTCTCTTTCTCTCTCTCACACACACACACACACACACACACCTGGGATATGAGGGAGAACGTGATACATAAATATATAAAAGAGAGACAAATACTCTCATTCATTTGATGGCCAGGAGTAACCAGATTCTGAGGACTCCCTTGGACACCGGGACATCTGCTAACACTACACACTGTAGTCTACACCTTCAGTGACACGCAGATGTTGACAACTGTCCTATACACCTGGTGTACATCTTAAGTGCTAGGGATACGCACACACCACAGACATAGTCCTACCTTCAGGGACCTCTTAGTTTTGTGTAAGAAACTGATATGTCAAAGAGAACTATTGCAGCGTTGGCCAATTATCCAGTTCTTTTTAAAATATACCAAGTGGAAAAACAAACTGCCACTTGCCACAGAATAAAGAAGGTACAATTATTGGCTAAAATGCCATAAACCTCTACTGAAAGGCAAGTGGGGCTTAAGCAGTGCCATGAAGCTTACTTGAGGAGAAATATATTCCATTCTCTTTTCCTATTCTCCTCTTTCAAAACATTCCTTTCAGGCTTTATCTCCTTCATAAGGTATGTATTTTGCATCCCCTAGGAAAAAATATATTTTTCAGAGCTTACAGATGGCAGTTGAATGATAGGGTCATGGAAAATAATAATTTAAAACTGCACAGAGTTCCTAGATCCTTGGAGAGGAGTCACTGTATGGCTGCACAAATCATGGATGATGGTTACACTACAATCAGTGGGCTCAATATAACAAACTGTTGGCCTGCATTTTCCAAATTAAGATCTAGTTGAGGGGATGTTGAATGTTCTTTCAAATACTAGGAACAATCATATTTCATTTAAACAATATCAATTTAAGATACCTTATGATTTCAGAGACGTTAAAATGAGAAAAAATATACATCTTAGAATTGATAAAATAGTGTGTGTACTAGTCAAGATTCTCCAGAGAAACAGAACCAACAGGATGTCTCTCTCTCTCTCCCTCTCTCTCTCTCTCCCCCACCCCCGTCTCTCTGTCTATCTATCTGTCAATCATCTGTCTAGAGGTTTATTTTAAGAAATTGGCTCACACCATTCTAGAGGCTTAAAAAATCCAAAGTCTGTGGGGTAGGATGGCAGGCTGAAGACCCAGGGAAGAGTTGCGGTTTGAGTCTACAGGTGGTCTGCTGGTAGAATTTCCTCTCTTTCCAAGGAGGTCAGTCTTTTTCTATTAAGGCCTTCAACTGATTGAATAAGGCCCATCCTCATTATGGGGGGTAATCTGCTTTACTCAAAGTCTACTGATTTAAATACAAATCTCATCTAAAAAATACCTTCACAGAAACATCTAGAATAATGTTTGACTAAATATATGGGTACTGTACTCTAGCCAAGTTGATACATAAAATGAACCATAAGAATGACATTACGAAGTGTGGAAAGATTCTGTTCATTGTCAGAAATGTTAGGGCTAGAAATCGCCCCAACACAGAGTCCAGACATGGGGCAGAGAGCACTTTGCTCTGCCTCTCGAGCTCCTGTGGGGGTTGGGATTCATCCCCTCTGATCCCTTCCAGACCTTCCCTCAGAGGGAAACACCCACGATACAAACAAACCTGCCCCTTACAGCATAACTTTGATGTGCTATGAAGGGGAAAGTCTCTGTTCTTTTCTCCACTTTAGTAAAGTTTACATTTTTCTGTTTTCCTAACTTGATAGATGCCAGACCCCCAGGGGTAGGGTGGTAGATGGAGAGAAAATAAAATGTGCTTTAAATATATGAAATAGAGTATTTTTTTCTGTTTTAGTTTAGTTCTTCTTAGTTGGAACTTGTGTAAGTGGACAGATGAAGGGTGGAGGAGGAGAGAGGGAAAGAGAGAAATTACGGTAGAAGAGCAGTTATCTCCACCTGCCCCCGGTCAGACCACACTCCTACCCCACCCCACCAACCTCCCTCCCACAACCAAGCTCCTGTCCAAACTCCACTGGACCCACTGCTCTTACCCTCTCTATAATGCATCCAAGGTCTATCTTTGCAAGCAATAATTCCCTGTTAAATATTACCTATGTTCAATATCTTCCCTCCACTCGACTGCACAGTCCTTGAACCACTGACTCACTCTTGCTTTATCGTGTTTACATTTTTGTAAAATCATGGACTTTGGAGTCATGGACTCTAGCCTCTGTTCCCTCATCTGTAAAATTGGGATAATGATAGTACTCACGTAATATGTTAGTTGGGAAGAGCAAACGAAACAGCTTACGGAAAACTCTGAGTATGGTGCCTAGCAAGAAATGAGCGCCCAGTGGTTGTTAGTATTATCACTCTCATTTACCTGACGTGGTTCCCCCATGAGTTCCTGATGTCAAGTACTTGCAAACTGGCTAGGTGCACAGAATACAAAAGTAAAGCAGTAGGGTCCCTGCCTTTTACCAGCTCCTGGGATAATTGGAGTGATACTATGATATGCTTCAGGATGGTTTTCATTCCTGTCAACCATAAAAGAGGTGGTTGATTCCAGCTATGTTGGGGGCGAAATCAACTGTCTGTGTGGTTAGAGGTGGTTAGAAGGATTAGAAACACCAGGATAGAGTGATGATCCTGGTGGCCTCTTGGCTTAACATGGCCCATGGACAGGTTTTGTTTGGCCAAGCAGGGGTTTTGGTTTTGGTTTTGTTTTCAGTGGAGTGGCATGTTTTTAGACAGGGACGACTCTGTGTCCAGCCACTCCCTGTTGTCTCGTAGCCGTCATGTCACACTCACACATGTTTACCTGTTTGATCACCCCACTGTCCTTGAGGTTGTGACCCCTGCTATACATTATCAGGAGATGGCACAAGTTTAAAAGCAGTGAATGGTTAAACATTCCTCACTCTTTGTTTTTTGTTTTTTTTTGCAGGGCAACACTCTTTGTTTTTTGTTTTTGTTTTTTTTTGCAGGGGAAGATTTGCCCTAAGCTAACATCTATTGCCCATCTTCCTCCTTTTTTCTTTTCTTCTTTTTCTCCTCCCAAAGCCCCAGTACATAGTTGTGTATAGTGTAATTTCTTCTAGTTCTCCTATGTGAGCCGCCGCCACAGCATGGCTACTGACAGACGAGTGGTGTGGTTCCGCACCTGGGAACCGAGCCCAGGAACCGAACTTGGGCCACTGAAGCAGAGCGCACCGAACTTTAACTGCGAGGCCATCAGGGCTGGCTCGAAACTTTGCTCACTCTTAAAAACAAAGACACTATTAGAAACCAATAGCATAGATAAAAAAACAAACAAACCAACATGTCTAGGAAATGAGGTAAGAAGTGAAAATCTGATCATCTGATTATCCTAAAGAAACATTCTCAAATTTGCATATATGTGCCTAATTTAAGGGGCAACGTGCCTTCTAAGTCCAAGGAAATCCATGGTAAACGTAATGGGAGCCCCTGGACGGTATGAGTCAGAATTTCATCTCACCCGCGTGGAGGGCCTCCCTCCAGGTGCTCCTGGGAGTCTCACACGTGCTCAGGCAGAGATCCTATAAGACACTCCATGCATGCGCCATTTTCTACTCTCCTGCCCTAGTCCTTTTAAGCAACGGCCATGGCTAACAAAGCTGTATC
Organism: Ceratotherium simum simum; assembly: GCF_057802395.1. Taxonomy (NCBI): domain Eukaryota; kingdom Metazoa; phylum Chordata; class Mammalia; order Perissodactyla; family Rhinocerotidae; genus Ceratotherium; species Ceratotherium simum. Next base: position 7,840,837 of record NC_141918.1, on the reverse strand, counting down.
AGATTGCCTCCCCATGACCTCCCCTAAGCTACCTTTTGTAGACGTGACACTTCCTCAGCTGGCATCAGTCTCTCTGTAGGCACTAATACCTGTGCAGGCATCAAAACCACCAATGCTGCTCTCCCCTGCCAGGCACCTAACCTGCACCTGCACATTTCCTCCAGATACTGCAGCCCGGGTGCCAGGCCAGCAAGGTGCTCAAGTTGTGCGGGCACCGAGACTTGACCGTATTCACTACAGAACTGCAGTGACCACTCTCCCCAGACCACCATGCTGTGTCACACGCTGGCATATATACACCACCAGAGCCTTTGTTCAGTAAGCTCCAGTGCCTTACAGAGATCTTGGTGGCCAGCCCTTCTGGTCTTTCTCAGAACACCTCTGCTCCCTAGCATCCAGCTGTTTGTGTACGGGGTCAAACCTGAGAGAGAGATGCCTCGCAGCGTTCAGAACCGCCACGCCCCTCAGACACCTGAGGTTTAGTTACTAGGTCAAGCTCATTTGCTTGATTCTCCTTTCCTCCAGGAAGGGTTCTTCCCTCACAGGGCTACTCCTTGATGTAATTAGAGTTCTTGTGGCCCCATCCCACCAGACCTCCAAAGGTAAGTGCAGACGTGCGTAACAGAGTATCCAGAAGAAATCAGATTTAAATTCTTCTGTAGGCTGGAAAATCATTTAAAACAAGCTCTCCTTTCCCATGTCTTGAAGTGGAGCTGCCCATTCTCCTTTGGGTGGACTCCCTTGGTCTGAGAAGAACCACTTGAATGGCATCTTTTAGTTACATAAAGATGTAAAGCAAGTACTCATCCCGGTTCTGGATGCAAATACAACAGGGCTTCTTGAGGGAGCTGGGGCCTGGCTCTGGTTCTGTAGGCAGATGGAGGCCTCTTGCCCCTCCATGAAACCCAGTGCCCTATAGATCTTGGAGGTCATGAGGTACGCATTCTGAAAAAGTGCTTGCTATAGAAGCTTATGGGATGAAACACTTCAGATCCCAGTTCTTTCACTTTGTGATTCAACTTTAAAAACACATTCAAGGGACTGGCAGTAACCTTCACTGAGGTGACATGGCAAGAAAAGACTTATAAGCTTCTCTGAAAACAAAGTCATCAAGTGATAGCCCAGGGAAACTGGAGGAAAGGGATCTAGACTTGCTCCTTAGATTGCACCCCAGGGCACAGGTTGTTGGCAGGGAGAAGTGACTCTGCAATGTTGTGACTGGTATGGGGATCACCTCTAACCCACCCATGGAGTTCCATCATGTGCTTTAGGGGAAGTGGCTGCCTCTGAATGACAGGAAACGGCTGACACTCAGTACTGTACACTTGGCAGCCAGGTCAATTTTGAGTGTAAGCATAACACTGGGGGAGGGCATAACCTCCTTCCCACCAGAAATTCTGTGTTTTGGTAAAAGTGTCAGCAGCGATGGTGACTAGAACATGCAGGGGAGTGTCTTGGCTTTGACAGTGATGCTGCACTTCAGCAACAATAGAGTGAAATGCAGTATATTTCTCCCAATGGCTCCATTATGCTTGCAGTGACAGCTTCTGTGAAAGGTGCCTAAATTGCCCAGCTTAGCAGCAAGGCAAAGGTAGCTTTAAATAGCTTTACACTCAGTAAAATAAAAAAGTAAGGTGTTATAGCGGCATTATTCACAATAGCCAAAATGTGGAAACAGCCCAAATGTCGATCAACAGATGAATGGAGAAACAAAATATGTCATATACGTACACACAATGGAATATTATGCAGCCTTAAAAAGGAAGGAAATTCTGATACACACTATAACACAGATGAACCTTGAAGACGTTATGCTAAGTGAAGTGAACCAGTCACAAAGGGACAAATACTGTATGATTCCGCTTATATGAGGAACCTAGAGTAGTCAAAATCATAGAGACAGAAAGCAGAATGGTGGTTGCCAGGGGCTGAGGGGAAGGGTAAGAAAGGAACCATTATTTTATTTACTTTTTTTTTGTGAGGAAGATCAGCCCTGAGCTAACATCCTTGTTAGTCCTCCTCTTTTTGCTGAGGAGGACGGGCTCTGAGCTAACATCTATTGCCAATCCTCCTCCTTTTTTTTCCCCCAAAGCCCCAGTAGATAGTTGTATGTCATAGTTGCACATCCTTCTAGTTGCTGTATGTGGGACGCGGCCTCAGCATGGCCAGACAAGCAGTGTGTCGGTGTGCGCCCGGGATCTGCACCTGGGTTGCCAGTAGCCGAGTGCGAGCACTTAACCGCTAAGCCACGGGGCCGGCCCTAGGAATCATTATTTAATGGGTTCAGGGGTACTGTTTGGGGTGATGAAAAAGTTCTGGAAATGGATAGTGGTGATAGTTTCACAACAATGTGAATGTACGTAGTGCCACTGAACTGTATGCTTAAAAATGGTTATGATGGTAAATTTAATGTTATCTATATTTTACAACAAAATATTTTTAAAAGGAGTAAGGTGTTAGAGATTGGATTGGTGGACAACTGCATTTATTGCTACTCTGATCATAAGGGAGCTAGAAATCTGTGTAATTTGAATATTAAAGCAAATCTGACCTTATTTTTACTTGTAAGCTACTGATGTCAAGAGAATTCTGAATTATATTAAAAAATATGATATATAAAAATACAAGCAGAACTGGGAATCCTTTCAGAAATTTCTCAAAGCCTTTAAATTATTTATTTTAAATGGATCCTCATCCATCTACCTTGGTCAACTATCTTCAGACCCAGGTAAGATTCAAAATCTGAGTACGGCCCTAGGAAACGACTGTGAAGCAGTCGTTCCGCAATCGTTCTGCAATGCTGCTGTGTGGGACTTTGAGGCTCGTGGTGCAGCAAACTCAATTCACATTCAACACCAGCCCCATTGCCCGATCCTCATACTGTGCTGGGAATTCTAATCATCTGGAATTCTGTTAAAATGCAGTTTCTGATTCAACAGGACTGGTGAGGGGCCTCAGACTGAATTTCTAACAAACTCCCAGATGAGAATTCCAGTCTGAGAACCACCTTCTGAGCAACAAGGCCCTCAATCATGTTACCTCTGGGTTATATGTCTTTTTATATATGTCTTTTTCTCCCACTAGAGAGCAAGCCACCTGGAGGGCAGAAGCCAGGACTCCTAGCTATGTATCTTTCCCAGCATTTAGCATAATGCCTTATGCAAAATTAGAAGTCCGGTTATACTGGTAACAATGATTCAATTCAAATTACAAAAAGTAAACAACAAATACAGAAGGAAGAGGAGAAGAAAATATTTATTAGAAAATAAAAATGGAAAACCTGTGAAGAATCTATGATATCCTGAATAAATCAATTTTGCTAAGTAAAAGAAACACATTTTACAGTGTTTGAATGCACAGATGATCTTGAGAAGAGTATAACATTTAGGAAAATATTTAAGGAAAAGCAGAGATGATGACTTTCTTGTGAGACTGACAATGGACGCCTCAAAGGAATTTCAGCTTTCAAATTTCAAAGAGGTGTATCTCCCTGCACACATGAAAATGGCTGAATTCACTTCGAAGGACTCTGTGTGTGTGGGCCCCACGCAATAATTTCATGATGTATTTGGCATAGTGCTTTGCCCTTAAGCAACTGTGAACAAGTCCCCATCATTACTGTTCTTCTTTAGAATAAGTCTTTAACATAGGCCTTAGGAAATGAATCCCATCTTAGAATGTAAGAAAATAAGATAATACAGTGAAAAAGTCATGAATAGAGCTGATTCTTGTTGATGTATGAAATAAATTTTATGCCAAGTAGTGACAAGGTTGCCAGTGAGAAATAATATATTGAAGTAGGTTGTGAATTTTAAGTTTGTACAAATTCTGGTTTTTAAGTACAGAAACATAAATTCCACCCTGTGGTCTTCCTGTAATGCTCATTCTTCTAAAGTCATCGCTTTTTCTTTTATTATTCAGTGGGCAGACATTTCTCAGCAGGTGTTAGCCTACATTTGAGGTGCTTAAACTTGCCCCTGCAGCAATTTCTTCCATTTTCTGTAGCACAGAGAGTGAAGTATAATATTCATTTGTCTACATCAGACATGTCCTTCTGATATAGCTCTCTCCACAGGCACCACTGACAAAGGAAAGCAAAGTTGAAGCCCTCGTTCATCTCTGTGGTTCTCACATAGAGAATGTTCAGTCTAATCCACCTACTGAGAGCAGATCTGACTAGCAGGCAGCCTCCCTCGCTGACAGTTTATTAAGCCTTCGTCTCTGTAAATTGGAGGCTATAAATCTGACAGCAGCATTACAACCTCTGAATTGAATGTATAATTTAATTTATAAACTCATGTTCTCCATTTCAAGAATTGTAATAAACCAAGTGTGTGCTGATTTTCTAACATGGATTCATTTTTTGGGTAGTTTGAGAGTTGACGTGACTTGAGCCTTTAATACATATGAATTCTTAAACATTGGTTTCTTTAATCTACTATCTCTCATCTCTCTCCCCCGCTATTTTTATTGAAAGGCTTTGAAGTTTCTTTTCCAAATTACATAAAACACTGATTAACCCCATAGGTTTATTTAAGTGCTGTTGTTATTAGATATTTTAGAAAGACTCACGGAGGCAGAAGGGCATAAATTCTGTAATTAATCAGGATTGCCTGGCTCTGTTGCTACAGTGACAGTGAATTGGTTCCCAGTAGGAGAGTTAATAGAAAAACATTCAATTTCAAAATGGCCTGGATGCATCAAAGGGATTAAGCTAATGCTTTTAATCCCTGTAACTCAAACAAAGAGAAAATTTTCCTGAGCAATGAACTGCATAATGTATTTGTGGGCCAGCAAACGATCATTGTGGCACGTAAGCAGAACAGCCAACTCTGTAGCCCAGAGATTTCACTGGGCCCGGCCAGGATGACAGCCCAGGGGATCTAGCTGCTTTCAAACTCGAGGGTTTGAGTGAAAATAAAATGGATGCTGTTTTGGAAAGTTCCAGTCTCTGGAGCTCCCAAGCTGTCAGACATCCTACCAATAAACCTTTAGTTTAAAACTCTAAGTCAGGAATGACAGTTATGGGGCACACTGGCCACAACTCCCCCGACCCCTCCACAGCACCCTTTCCCATCAGGAATGCCTCTGAGTTCAATTCTACTTGCCATCGCTCTTTATTTTTTTTAATTTAACATAAATTATTAAATATCTGTGATCAAGATTCTCACAGTGTCCACACATCTGATAGCAGATGTCAAATAGCATATTGGTACAACTTGAAATATATATTTTTCAGATAACCTGTGTTTATTTTGGAGGCTTCTGGGTATTATTTTTTTAATTTAACATTTTATTTTGAGAAAATTTTAGATTCATATGCAGTTGTAAGAAATAATACATAGATATCCATGTACCCATTTCTCAGTCTTCCCAACAGTAACATCTTCCAGAATTGGAGCACCGTCTCACACCCAGGATGTTGACAGTGACACAGTCAAGATACGCAACATTCCCATCACCACAGGCTCTCTCACGTTGCCCCTTATAGCCACACTCACTTCTCACCTGCCCCATCCCTCACTTAACCCCTGGGAATCACTCATCTGTTCTCCACTTCTGTAATTTTGTCATTTCAAGAATGTGATAAAAGTGGAATTATGTAATATGTAATCTTTTCCGACTGGCTTTTTCCATACTGCATAATTCTCTGGAGATTCATCCAGATTGTTCTGTATAGCAATAGTTTGTTACATTGCTGAGTAGTATTTCACGGTATGGATGTACCACAGTTTGTTTAATCATTCACCTGTTGAAGGACATCTGGGTTGTTTCCAGTTTGGGGTTATTATAAACAGAGCTGCTATAAAAATTTGTGTACAGGTTTTTGTGTGAACATGTCTTTTTTCTCTGGGAAAAAACGTACTCAGGAGTACAATTGCTGAGCCACATGATCGTTGCATGTTTAATTTTTTTAAGAAAGCTCCAAACTGTTTTGCAGAGTGGCTGTAGCATTTTACATTCCCAGAAGCAATGTGTAAGAGATCCAGTTTCTTTGCATCCTTGCCAGCATTTGTTGTTGTCATTATTTTTTATTTTAATCATTCTCATAGATGTGTATTGATATCTTATTGTGGTTTTAATTTGTATTTCCCTAATGGCTGATGAGGTTGAACATTTTTTCATGTACTTATTTGGCATCTGTATATTTTCCTTTATAAAATATCTCTTCATGTCTCTCCTCCATTTTCTCTTAGGGTTGTTTATTAGGGTTGTTTGGGGGTTTTTTGTTGCTGTGTTTTGAGATTTTTTAATATATTCTAGATACTAGTCCTTTGTCAGGTAGGTGTTTTGCAAATATTTCCTCCCAGTCTGTAGCTTGTCTTTTCATCCTCTTAACAGTCTGGTATGGAGCAAAAGTTTTTAAAATTGTTGAAGTATGATTTAGCAATTTCTTTTTATAGATTATGTGGTGTCTAGTCTAAGAACTCTTTGCCTAGCCCTAGATCCTGAAGATTTTCTCCTATGTTTTTTCTAAAAATTTTATGGTTTCGTGTTTTACATTTAAGCCTGTGATCTCATTTTATTTGATTTTTGTATAAGGTATGAGACTTAGGACTAAGTTCCTCCTTCTCTTTCTCCTCTTCCTTCTTCGTCTCTCTGTCTCTGTCTGTCTCTCTTTGTTTATGCCTATGCGTGCCCAATTGCTTTAATACCATTTATTGGAAAAGCTATCTTTCCTTGATTAATTGTTTTTTGCAGCTTTGTCAAAAATAAGTTTGGCATATTTGTGTGGGTCTATTTTCTGGGCTCTGTTCTAATGATATGTGTACTTATCCCCTACACAAATACCACAGGATTGATTACTGTAGCTATGTAGTAAGTCTTGAAATTAGGTAGACTGGTTCCTCCCACTTTATTCTTCTTTTTCAAAATTGTTTTAGCTATAATAATTCCTTTGCCTTTCCACATAAATTTTAGAATACTTTTGTTTGTTTATATCTACAAAAAATGTTGCTAGGATTTTGCTAGGAATGATGTTAAACTTATATATCAGTTTTGGAGAGAATTGACATTTTAATTATGTTTAGTTTTCCAATCCATGAACATGGTATGTCTCCTCATTTAAATCTTTGATTTCTTTCATCAGCATTCTGTAGTTATCATTATATAAATCCTGTATATGTATTGCCAGATTTATACCTGAGTATTTCATTTTTTGAGCAATTATAAATTGTGTTTGTAATTTAGTTGTCTGTATTCTTTGCCTTATACAGAAATATAATTGATTTTTGTATGTTTGCCTTGAATCCTGTGACCTTGCTGGACTCAGTAGTTCTTGCAGTCTTTTTGTAGATTACTTGAGATTTTCTATGTAGATCATCATGTCATTGGCAAATAAGGACAGTTTTATTTCTTCATTCCTGACATGTGTGACTTTTATTTCCTTCTTGCCTTATTGCATTGACTAGAACTTCCAGCACTACGTTGAATAAGAGCAGTGACAGTGGACATCTTTGCCTTGTTCCTGATGTTTGGGGGAAAGCATTCAGTCTTTCACCATTAAGTATAACATTAGCTATAGGTTTTTTGTAGACACTTTTTATTAAGCTGAGGAAGCTCTCTTCTAGTTCTATTTTTATAAGAGTTTATATCATTAATTGGTGTTAAATTTTGTCAAATGTTTTTTCTACATCAATTGATATGATCGTGTGATTTTTCTTCTTTGGCTTGTTTATATGATAGAGTACAGTGATTGGTTTTTGAATATTGAATCAGACTTGCACCCATGGAATGAATCCCACTTGGTCATAGCATATAATTCTTTTTTATATGTTGCTGAATTCTATTTGCTAATATTTTGTTAAATATTTTTGCATCTATATTCATGAGCAATATTAGTCTGTAGTTTTCTTTTTTTGTACTGTTTTTGCATGGTTTTGCATGGTTTTTGGTATCAAGGTAATAGTAGTTTCATAAAATGATTTAGGAAGCGTTTCCTTCTCTTCTATTTTCTGCAAGAGATTGTGTAGGATTGGTTTCATTTCTTCTATATACATTTTTTAGAATTCTCAATTGAAAACATCTAGGCATGGAGATTTCTTTTTTGGGGAGTTTTTAAATTATGAATTCAGTTTCCTCTGTCTTTTAATTGGTATATTTATATTTAATATAATTACTGATATATTAGGACCTAAGTCTGCCATTTTATTTTTTGTTTTCTGTTTGTTCTCTCAATTTTCATTTCTCTGTGTTTTCTTTTTCCCTGCCTGCCTGTGGGTTACTTGAACAGTTTTTAGAATTCTATTTTTATTTATCTATAGTATTTTTGAGCGTATCTCTGTATAACTTTTAAAAAACTTTTCACATGACTCTAGATATTCTATTATACATGCATAATGTCACTGTCTACTGATGTTGTTGTTTTACCAGTTTGTTTGAAGTATAGAAACCTTATCTCCCTTTACATTCCTTTATCTGCGCCCCACTTATAATATAATTGTCTTAAGTATTTCCTTTATATTCATTTAGAAGCACATCACACACTGTTAAAACTTTTGCTGCAGCCATTGAATTAATTTAGAAAATTCAAATGGAGAAAAAAAAGTGTATTTTTTACCCATATTTCTGCTTGTTGTACTCTTTCCTCTTTCTTGATGTTCCAAAGTTCTTTCTTTTACTGTTTCCTTTCTTCTTAGACAATTTTACTTAGCTGTACTTTTAGGGTAGTTCTGCTGCTAACAAACTCTCTGTTTTCTTTCATCTGAGAATGTCTTGATTTCCCCTTCATCCCTGAAGGATATTTTTCCTAGATATAAGATTCAGGGTTGACAACTATTTTCTTTCAGAACTTTTAAAATATTGTGCCACTCCAAGTTTATGATGTGTCTTGGAGTGTATTTCTTTGGCTTTATTCTGTTTATGGTTTGCTAAGCTTGAATTTGTTAGTTTATGTCTCTGGTCAAATTTGGGAACTTGTCAACCATTATTACTTCAAGTACCTTTTCAGCACCACCCTCTTTCTCCTCCTCTTCCTAGAAGCCAATGATACAAATGTTAGATGCTTTTTTATAGTCCTACAGGTCCCTGAGTCTCTGTTCCTTTTTTTTTTTCTCTTCAATGTATTTTCTCTTGGTTGTTCATATTGGGAAATTTCTATTGTTTTATCTTCTTGTTCATTGGTTCTTTCCTCTGTTTCCTCCATTTTGCTGTTGAGTCCATCTACTCAGCTTTTTCATTTCAGTTATATTTTTCATTTATAAAAGACTCTCCATTATGCCTCCTCTGACACCATCCCAGTGCGGAGGCAGCACTTCATTACTGCCAGGTGAGGGTAGCAGTCCATACTTCCCAGATGGTCTCCATGGACACCATATGGGCTTGGCAGCTCATTACTGGCAGGTAGGGATGAAAACCCCAGCTCCCTAATTAGCCTTCCCTGACACCATTCTGGTGGGGTACTAAGGTGCCTTGTTATAGACACATGAAGGTGGAAGTCCAGGCTCCCACTTGGCCTTTGCTGGCATGGGTAGGTGGTGCTACAGTTTTTTCTCTGGTGTTTGGCTGGAATAGAGCAGAGTGTTAAAGTTTTCTTTCTTTATAGGCTATCTGTCTATCATTCTTTCTACCTTTTATGATCCTTTGGCTAGAGACAGCAAACTTTTGGGGGCCTTTTTTTATCTGTACCTATTGGCATTTCTGGGTTGTTGACTTTTTCAGCTTCCAGTGTGGGATATATGAATCAAAAAGAAAATCCAGAGAACTCGCTGCTGTGTTGTTCCTTGGGTCCTGATTTCTATAGCCAGTCTGCTTTCTTCTCTCCATCTTTTAGAGTCTTATGTTTGTTTTATGTATAATATCCATGGTTTTCAGTTGTACTTAGTAGGAGGAATAGAGAAATGCATGTCTACTCCATCTTCCCAGAAGTGGAAGTCCAGTTTTTTATTCACTAGGAAAGTTTAGAAAATATTCTGGAGTGTTTTATTACAAAGTAGTCATTAGTCATAGAATCTTAGAATGTTCAGAATGCCCAAAGGCCACAAATAACACTTGGAAATAACTTAGATATCAAAGTTGCATTAAGAAAGTTACTGCTATGTTAGAAAACAGAGACATCTAACTCCCCCTAAAATAGAGGATGTACCATCACCCCTTGTGTGTTGGTCAATCTGCAAACTTGTTCACTGGTGCTGAGACAAATCGTAGATGCCTATTGGACTTTTTTCTTCTGTTTTTTGCTGAGGCCAACTATGCATTAAGGCACCCTAAATGCCTTCTCTGGCTCATGGGAATTGAGGGTTATAATAAAACTATTTACACAAAGTTGTTCATGACTTAATATGTCACTCTTTCAGCAATATTTGCATTTTTAAAGAGGAATACTACAAAAAGGGCAATATTCAGCAAAAGAATGGACCTCATACAATATGCTTTCGACATCAGTATGTGAAATTTTCTGAGAAAGGAGAAAAGATTTACTAGAATTCTTAAAATTGCAAGAAATTGGTAATCATCTTATCATTTCACATTTAGACTAGCCCTGTATGGTGATGTACAATTTTTTTCAAAGATGTGGCTCTTAGTATACATTCATGGGGACTTTCTATGTGAAAAGTGTATGTATAGGGGTGTGCATACATTATAGTCTACTTGATCACATAAATCTGCCCTAGGGCACAAGAAAAGAGATTGGTTGTACAGGAGATCATAGTGGCCAGGCTGTTCCAGCTTTAAAGAGTTTATTTTATCCATGGACCCCAACACAGCAGTTAAGAGTGTGGCTCTGGGCCGGCCCCATGGCTTGACGGTTAAGTGCGCACGCTCCGCTGCTGGCGGCCCAGGTTCCTATCCCGGGCGCGCACCAATGCACCGCTTCTCCGGCCATGCTGAGGCCGCGTCCCACAGACAGCAACTAGAGGGATGTGCAGCTATGACATACACCTATCTACTGGGGCTTTGGGGGAAATAAATAAATAAATAAAATTATAAAAAAAAAAAAAAAAAGAGTGTGGCTCTACATTCAGTGAGGCCTGGATCAAATCCCTGATTTGCCTTTTACTGGTGGTGTTGCTTCAATGACTTTCTAAACCTCAGTTTTCTCTTCTGTAAGGTAGACATAATAATATTATTTATCTCATGTGAGATAATTCATGTAAAATACTGAGCATAGTGCCAGACAGATGGCACAGACTCAGTAATTATTAGCTATCAAGAGTTAAAATCTTTGAATTAATAAGGTAGCTTTGCCTTCACAGGCACAGATGTGTCACCCTGGGGGTAGGGCATCAATGTTGTGTTACCTTCCTGGAAAAAAGTTCCACAAGAACAAGAGGTTAGGAAACTCAGCTGGTGTGAGAGAAGCTTGTGATTGTGTGAGGACCAAGTCCACCTGTTTGTGCACCCATCACCTCTCAACTCCTCTGAAGGCTGGATTAGAATACACACATCCTTTATATTTTTGAAAACTCTAGAACTACTGTAGATAACATGTCTTGCATCTCTCTGCTAATCACATTGTCATTGTTTTCAGTCATTTCAACATGAGAGATGTGTAGTGAAGCATTAATCAAAACATGGTTGGGGGCCAGTGGAAAAGATGTCTGAATGGCAGGAATTTTCCTTGAGCTGGTAATTTTGTAATCATGAACCAATCTGTCTAAATGCTAGTCATGTTTGGAAATAAAGCAGGTTTATTGCTTTAGCCGCACCCTATGCTTACAGGAAAAGATGTGCCTACCTTTTAAAGTCTCTATTGCTAAATCCTTGATATCAGATAAACTTAGTCACGGCTGCAGAAAACTGGGTTACTCTGGGCTCCAAAGGTATCAATGTTGCTGTTTCATTCAAGTATAGAATTGTGATAAAACCAAAAAAGCATTCTGAGCATATGCAGGACTCCGTAATGCCTGAGTGAAGGCTGACTCACAGCATGCCTCCTGGACTCAGGTTAAAAGTGAGGAGTGCAGTGAGACCCATCTCTGAGAAACTCTCTGACTACACCTAGCCTGGCTTGAGTTTCTCAGAATTATTAGGTGTCCAGGAACTCCATGGTTGTGTGTTTTGTAACCTCAAGTAGCCGCGCCCAGCATAGCATACACTATTTAAAAGACACTAAGTATTTGTTGAGCTGAATTTAATGAAGCTGAGTTAAATGGAAGAGAGACCAAGGCTTGAAAGATCATTTCCTCTGGAAGAAGTAGAAACAGAGGAAATAATCATTTTTTGAAGACCTATCACTTGCCAAGAGGCAGGATAGTTGGCAGCATTATGTGTTCTGGCAAAGAATACAGGCACATGAGGAGTTTGTATTTGTCATCACCCTCGAGCCCGGACCACTTCGTTGGAGATTTAGCATGACTCCAGCAATGTGATTCTTTTACCCTATTTAGGGGAGAAGCAAGGTACAAGAGGTAGGGTTGTGGAAGGAGGAAACTAGCCTCCATCGAGCACCTACTATTTGGCCAATACCATGTTCATCAGTTTACATAGATTCTCTTTTCTTTTCCTCAGCATCTCTCAAGTTAAGCTTCGAAGTGATACTCCATTAGCACTCTTAGCCCTAGAGAGTATCAATGTCTGATAGAATAATATGTTATTTTTCCAAAGAATATGCATTTTAATAGTGACCAAAGAAGTAATGACCAAAGGTGTGAGGCCACAAACTCTTCTTGAACAAGCTATGTATCTATCTGTCTGTCTATCTATGTATCTATCATCTATCTACCTGTCTATCTAGAGAGAAGTAGAGTTGGAAGAGAGCGAGCAAGAACTCCGAGTGTTGGAGTGCCCTCACTCGGTGGGGCTTTAACTCCATCTACCTACATTGTTGAGCTTACCATCTTACAGAGAGGGTACTATTTGACTGGAAAATGTTATTAATGGAAAACAGTTGTGATATATTATACTGACTTGAAGCAGATGCTGGTTAACCTTATCTTCCTTTTTTGCTCTGCCCACTTAATTTTTCCTTTCCTCTCTATATGCCCACAGTTATTTTTATGAGGCTGCTGCTGGCACAGCCAGAGTACCCTCCTTATGCTACTCCAAGGTCAAAAATCAAGTTGGGCTTTGTTTTCCCTTTTGCACCCAAGCAGATGCTGTTATTGCAATGGCAGCCAGGCACTCACTTTGGTGAGTATAAACTGAAGGAGCATCTAGTGGAGATTACATTTACAGCAGCATATATCATTTTCCACTTTTTATATGGCCATCGGCACTTAAATGCCTAAGTTGGTTATTTATATGTTGATACTACTGAGGACCAGGGGGAGACCTCAGTTAAGATTCGCGGCCTACAAGCTCAGTACTTTCAGAAATACCCTCCTAGATCTGGGAAGCTTCCCCTCTGGCAGGGCTTTGGCTCCTCAGAGACTACCTGTGCAGTTGCTACATCGCAGAGGGAGGGTAGGTGGACTGATTCTGGGTTTGAGGCCTGGTGCATCTCTTCTATGCCCCTTCTCCTAGAATTACCTCTTAAGTCAAGTTGTACCAGTCTGTGTGTGTTCCCCTTCTGCTGGCTTCCTTCCCATCACCCTTCTACTGTATCAATATCCTCCAGAAGATGAGAGCTCCTTGTTTGCCAGACCATGTTTTATTCTTCTTGGTCTCCCAAACAACTAGCATAGGTGTAGGCCAACTAGATACTCAATAAAATGAATGAATGAATGAATGAAGAAATAACACGAATTCTTTTCATGAAATATAAGATCATCTTTTCCATTCTCTGCTTAGTCACATCTAGTGATGGACCTCATTAGCTTCATAAGGCAACACTTTCATTTTAGAATTGTTTTAATGTTCCTAATTTGGAGCTGTATTTGGCCACCACATAATTTGCACCATTTCCCCCCTTGTTTTACCTTTTTAAACCATAGAGACATGTAAGCCTCTCACATGCTTATGGACATGAAATCCCCCAAGTGAATTCACCTTTTTGCAGGCTAAACATTAACTTTTCCTTGTAGAATGTGGTTTTAATTCCCACATTCTTTTCATCCTTTATTGTCCCCAGTCACCCTCTTCTAGAAGTTCTCTGATTTATCACATTCTCTACTTAAAATGTAGCACCAGCCCTGAATACATTTCTTAGACATGGCCTGACCAATTGACTTGGGTGTTCCCCTCTGCATCTGTCTGCCACCCTGCTGCCTACTAAGCTCAAGGTACCCAGAAAAATGCAGCTCAAGTTCATCTCAGCCAAATGCACTTTCTTCCTTCTTTGATCATGTTTCTATCCTGAATCCCTTCCTAACTTTCCTGCCACGACAAACTAGTTAGAAGGAAACTTGAGCACACCCTTTCTCTGTCACTCCTAAAAACAGGTCCAAGAGGTTTTCACAAGTAACCACTCCTCCTTGCATTCTCTCCTAAGTCTCTATCCTGATGGTCCTCTCCACCTAAAGTCAACAATGCTTCCTAATAAGAAAGAATCCCCCAACCCCAAATGCATGTCTCTATAAAAGCACCATCCCTTAGAGAAATAAAAGTAAAAAATGTAGAAAGCACTGATAATCTCTTTATGACTTTTGACAAGATATCTATCATCTTCACCTCATCCCACCATATTTTATGGTATCTTGACCCTGGAAGTGAGGCAGCAAAAGGAAATTGAGAGATTGCTTTATTCTTCCCAGTCTTTTCAGTATTTCCTCCTTATTTCTCCTTCCATTGAGCCACATGATGTCTTCTACCCCTGATGTGGGATATGGAAGAGGAGTGGAGGTTGACACCGTACATAGTAGAATGGGAACCATTTCTGGCATTTGTTTGGTCATTTAGCGCCTATTAACATAGCCCAAGATTGCACTGGTTTCTTTGTCCACCATTAGACAGTTCAGGTTCTTACTGAGCTTGTGGCCATGAAAAATTTCTATGCTTGTGCAATTGCCATTTGAGGTGTAAATTCAGGATTAAAATTTATCTTTTTGCTTAATATAACTTGTTAATAATTAAAGTATTTAAAACCTTGGATTTGACTTTGGCAATAATTTGGATCTAATTGGTAAATAAAGTCTAAATTTTTTATTTGACATGAGTTGTTGAGAAGTATTTTTGTAGAAAACTCCAACTCACTTCATTCTGTTTATACTTTGTTAGTAATGTCTAGTGTTACTGCTTTGTGATCAGATAGTATACAGTATAACTACATTTTTAGAAGTTATGTTTTCTTTGTGAGTACAATGCTATTTTTTATGTTTTAAATGGGTTCAAAAAAACATGTACTTTATTTTGGCCACAAAGTTTGACATACAGTTTTGCACTACTTAACAATGGGGATATGTTTTGAGAAATGCATCATTAGGCAATTTCATCACTGTGCGAACATCATAGAGTGTACTTACACAAAGCTAGATGGTACAGCCTACTACACACCTAGGCTATATGGTACTAACCTTATGGTACCACCATTGATTATGCGGTTCATCATTGACTGAAACCTTGTTAATGCAGCATATGACTGTATATCTACTCACTCATCCTTATTAATAATTTCATCCAGATTTTATCTTTGGTTTCTTATTGTTATTGTTTGCTTACTTGAACTGTCAAAGACTGAGAGAGAAGTTCCATTATTACAATAAAATTATGTTTCTGTTGATTTCTCCTTGAATTTCTAATAGTTTTTGATTTATGTATTTTGATTCTTAACCAACTCATAGAGATTTGTGACTATAATATATTTCTTATGGATTATTTCCGTATTGATATAAAATGTATTTCTTTGTCTTCTTACTGTTTTTCTTTGCCTTGAATTCTAATTTTTCTTACACCAGTATTGCAGACATTATTTGCTTGTTATCTGTCCTTAACTGATGCATTTTTTACCCTCCTTTTACCTTAAATAAGCAGTATTTTTGATGATATCTCCTATGAATTTGGATTTAGATTTTTTTAACTCACTTTGACATTATTATTTTTTAATAATGAAGTTTAAACAATTTACATTTTTTGTCATAACTGAAGTGCAGTTTTTTAATTTCTGCCACCTTTTTAGGTTATCTGTTTTATATGGGTCTTATTATTTCTTTCTTTTTTTTTGAAAAGAGTGCTAGATTTGACTAATGAAAAATGTCTTAATACAGATGTCAAAAATCAAAGCACTTTAAGCAAAAATAAAATGTAAGTGACCAACTGAGAAAAATATTTACAATACATGGTACTGCCAAAATATTTCTACCCTTAGTCTTTTAGGAGCTCTTCTGAATCATTTGAAATTATGGACAAGGGCCAGCTGAATTATGGGAAAAATTTATGAACAAATAACTCTTAAAAAAGGAAAAACAAATGTTCAATAAATACATGAAAAATACTCAAACTCACAAGTCAGAAAGAAAGTATAAATGAAAGTAATAATTTGGTAGCATTTTTTACTATCAAACTGGTAGGTCTTTTCATCACAATATTTAGAATTTATGAATTTGAGTAAAATGGGTAGTTTCATAAGCAAAATTGATACATTGAGGGACAATATTGAAATATATATCAAAAGCCATGAAAATATGCATTCTGTATTTGCCAGCAAATTTATGTGTCATAGAAAATAAAATTATTTTAGAAAAATAATAAGAAATATGCACAAAGATCTGTCTACAATTATATTCATTACTGATATTTAAAATTATAAAATATCAAAAACGAATTTAAAATTCCAGTTAAGAATTGGTTAAACAAAATATAACAAATTCATAAGAGGTAACATAAGGCAGCGATTAGAAGCTATATTTTAGAAGAATGTTTAATAGTTATAAAATATTTTGTGTGAACGGCAGATTATGAAAAGTTTGTGTATAATGCAGTACCAATTTGTGGTTGAATATATATTTATACATATGCACATTCGGAGATGGAAAAAAAAGAGACTGGAAGGATATAAATCCAACGTTAATATTGGGATTTGAGAGATTTTTATTTCTTCCTTATAATGTTTAAGATTTTTGAATTCCCAAGAATAAATGTCTTATTTGCAATTGTTAAAAAAATAATACATTTATAAAAATTAAGCAGGACCATTGCAAAGCACTAGAAATTTACCACTAGACTGATATATAATAATATTCAATATGGCTGTTTAAACAGCCATGAATCCCCCTGACTGTACAAGCCCTATTGTCCTCATGGCCATAGGATAATCATGGGAGACTTTACGAAATTCCTCACAGGATCCAACTATATTTTGATTGCTAGAAAATAATTGAGGCCATTTTAGTACAAATTCTTCTTAGCAAGCCTTGGGCTGGTGTTCAGTATTCACAACATTCTTTTAAAATAATAATAACAACTTCTTTTTAATATATAGGAGTTTCCAATATAATAAGAGCCATAATTCATTGAACCTCTACTATATGTTTTATATATGTTATCTCATATAATTCTCACAAGCATCTTAAAAAGTAGGTGCCATTATCATAATCTTATTGCTGAGAAAACCGAGGTTCAGCATGATTAGGGAGTGACCCCAGATTTCATAGTTGGTGTTGGAGACAAAACTTAGGTCCTTCTCCTGTGTTTCAGTTTTTCATTCTTTCCACTATCTCCATTTCATCAACCACAAGATTGTTTTGAATTTTTATTTTTATGTTGTGACTTTTGGATAGAATTGAAATATCTTGAGGGGTTATTAAATAAATTTCTTATTAAATGGGATCTTTCCTGAAGTTATTGCTATAGAACCCCCCAGGTCCTCACTGGGGAGGGCCTTTTGGGGATACCTGGCTGGTGCAGATTCAGAGAAAGTCTTGTGGTCACCACAGGCACAGCTGTTTATGGAAAGAGAAGAGGTGCTTTCGGTGGGATATCAGGTGGAGTCTTTGCCAAGGCTTTGGCAATCGTGCCTAAATGGGTTTTGTTTCTTCTCTATCCCAAGATTTTTCTCTCTGGTCATATAAAAAGAGGGTTGATCTAGTCCTCATGGGAAAATTCTCTGGAGTAGATTAAGTCTTCAGTCCTCCAGCTGCTGCTTGGACAATAACTTTGAGGACCAGAGGATTCAGGCAGAGTAAAAGGGAGCTATCACCAGGCCAAATCTGAATCCTATCTCTACCATTTACTCCATGTTTGGTCTTGGCACAATATATAACTTCTGGGCCTCATTTTTTTTTCTTCAGTAAAATTGGAATAGTACCTGTCTCCAAAACTGTTGTGAGGATTAAATAAGATAACACATGTCAAGTGTATAGTATGAGCATTCACTTTGCTTTCTGCCTGTTGTTTTCTACTATTGTTAACCACACCACCCTAGGCATTGGCATGTTTGCTGTGCCCTTGACATTGTTATAGTTCCACAATTGATCTTACTGAGATACTTCCCTCTCTAATAACCGCTGTCAAAATTCCCAAGTTTAAAGTAGCCAGTGGATATACTGCAAAGACTGTGATTTCAGTCTCCAAAACACTTACACACACACAACTGTACTGATATATAGGATCTGACAGGATCAAGCAGTGAGTCATCTCTTAATAAGTTAACAGCACATATTATTAGTCAATTGTCACCTTAAGAAGCAAAGATTGGAGAACTGTAGGGTGGAAATGCAGGCCTAGAATATTTTGATTAGTGTTGTGAGTGAGGTCCAGTCCCGCATTCCTAAGTTTTTTCTATGAGTATTCACAGAGCACCCACTCTAGGGTAAGTACCACAGAGAATAGGGAAATGAGCTACTCTCTGTGTCCTTCAGGAGTTCACAATCTGGTGGCAAGTGCAGTGAGGTGGGCATCAGGTGATTATAACTAAGGGCAATTTGTGGTGGTGTAGGAGAAGGCAAGGCAGGAGGGGGCACTCCATATCAGCGCTTGGGCCAGCTGAAGGCGCCAAGTGTCTGCAAGGCATCAGGGTGCCTCAGGGGAAAGTAGGGTGGAGGCAGTAAAGCCCATGTCTGCCAACTTCCCAGTTTTGCCTCTGACTGGCTTTATTACTCACATATGCAAAGCTGAGCTTCAGGATCTGGATGCAGACTCACTGAGCTCCCCTGCAGCATGCCAGGTGCTGCTAACAGAGCCATCAGTGTCTCCAGGGAGGGCTCAGAACTACAATGTGACCTTAAACACAAAGATAGACCTATAATGGTGAGGCTGTGTAGTGCAGTTCACAGTGCACATACATTAAGGCCCCGCTGATCACTCACCGACAGACCTTGGGCAAATTATTTACGCCTTTGAGCTTTGGTTTTCTCCTATTTTGCATGGGGATAATAATATGTACGTATTTTAAAGTTTGTTGTGAAGATTAAGTGAGATACTTTTTGAGAGTGTTCCTAATCCGTGTTAAGCTTCCACAACTGTTAATTTCCTTCTTGCTTTTTCAGCTGCCATCACGTGCCTTGCCCTGACTTGGATGCAAGTTCTGCAGTATTCACTGTGGTTAATGGCAACTACAATCTCCTTCATTCCTTACTGTTTATTGTTTTGAAACCACAAGGTTGTCTAGGGTAGACCAGGATGTTGCCATAAACCACATGTGGCAGTTGATAAACTTTGATTAATAATTTGGTGTCATAATTTTTTAGAATTTTAAAAACTCAATGGGGTTATCTTTAATATGAAGATAGAGTCTAAGTTGTTTTAAATTATTCTCCCTTTCATTGAAAAGTATACCACTTAGATATAAGCTAATTTTCTCTGAAAATTTTCAAACCAATTTTGCATGTACTTTATTCTATCTATTAATGATAATAAGTATTTTAATAGTGAAAATATTAATTTTTTAATCTTCAAAAGAATAAACAAAGATATTTATTTAGAAGAAAGAGAGAGAGGTAGGATTTTCCAGGTTGCCCAAATCAGAGAACTCACTTTTTTTTTTAAAAGAGAAAGTGGCTATTCCATAGTCTTTATCAGAGTGAATGGTTTGGATGTCAAAAAAGAATAATCAATTAATCTGTTTTATAAAAAAGAATTTAAAAAAATATATTGTTCAGGGTATATTATGTCTATTTATGAAAAGTCTAATGATTTAGGTGATATTTTATCTGTGAATTAGAGTATTTCATTACTTTTCAAGGTATTTTTTCTTTTCAAATTATAGTGCCTGAAGGAGATAAAATTTGGTTTCATGTTATTGTACTAAAGATTACTTTTTGCCGTGTAATTTTGGCTCTTGGGATTTAGCTATTCCTGAATATGCTAAGGTACCAGGTGGCCATTTACATTTCCAGATTTGGAAAGTTTATCTAATGTTGAATAGGGGGCATGCTGGGATTGGGTGAAGTTATCACAACATCATTCTGTTGGCCTTTCTTTCCTTGGAAAATACTAACTTCCCTCCCTGAGGGCCAGGCTCTGATGGGCATTCCTGGGTTAACGCAGGAACTGGGAACAGCACCTTGGACCACCTGTGTTGATATGCAGTAGCCAAAAAGTGTGTCACAAAATCAAGTTGTGATATTAAGCTAAAATATCTTGCCATCCCATTGGTAAATGGAGTAAGACTCAGTTTCACCTGGTTGGACTATCAGACATTATAGATCTTTGTATTTCCTAAGTCATTTCCTTCTACTTAGATTCAAATGGTAGGAACAGTGCATATCTGCAAAGACCCTGCTGAGTAAAGGTAGTTCGTGTTTCTGTTTTCAAAGAACAGTAAGGTTGTAGAATGCTGGTTTTCCTAAAGATGATTTGGAAGGTAGAATGCTGGTTGTCCTAATGATGATTTATTCTGAAATTTCTGTTGGCCTTGGCAAAAAAGCCTCAAATTTAAAATAGCAGTCTGAGTTTATAGTAGGTGATTGATTTTGGTATTTTAGTCTCTAAATTTAAAATATGTCATGGAAATAAACCAATTAAATAATGGGTTGGAGGGCCTCACTAGTCACAGTAGTGCTTAGTGAGTAGTTACCAGTCAATGGAATGGAGGGATAGGTCAGGACACTAGGTACTGCAAAAGCAAAATCAGAAAATATTTCCCCTTGTTTATAGACCAGAAGCTAACATTGCCAGCTTCCTTCTATTACAGTGTGGACCTAACCTCTTTCAACAAGTCTGCTGAGCTGTAACCCAGCACCTCTCCGATAAAAGTCACATTCCTCAGAGTTTCCTATAGACATCATATTGCAGTTATCCTTTATTTTTTTTAATGGCATGAGACTTTTAGCTTTAACACTTTAGAGGAAAGTGTTAGAAAGACAACAGTGACAACATGAGTTTCTAAAATCCTGTGAAGTCTGGTTCTAAATGTGTAAATGAGTTTGGGACATCCAAACTATTTCCTGGTTCTATTTCCATTTCTATTCTCCTGATTTTACTAAAATAGAACCACTGATTGAGAAGCTGGCTGGAAAGATTCAGAGACTTGATACTCCATAAACAGTCTCTTAAGCTGTTTGGGCTGTTATAACAAAGTACTATAGACTGGGTGGCTTATCAACAACCAAAATTTATTTCACAGATCTAGAGGCTGAAGTCTGAGGTCAGAGTGCCGGCATGGTCAGGTTTCAGTAAGCGCCCTATTCTGGGATGCAGACCGCTAATTTCTCGTATCCTCTATGGTAGAAAGAGAGCAAGCTAGCTCCTTGGCCTCTTCTTATAAGGACTCTAATCCCATTCAGGAGGGTTTCACTCTCATGATCTAATCATCTCCCAAAGGCACTCCTTCCAAATACCATCACATTGGGCATTAGATTTCAACACATAAATTTTGGGGAGGATGCAAACATTCAGTCCATAACAAGCAGCTTTCTGCTCCTTGTGCTTTAGGATGTCTGGGGAATGGGGATGGGATACAGTACCTCGACAATGTTCATACGTATTGTCATCAGAAAACCTGAGAAATGTGTTTCAACTACTGAAAATATATTACACACTACATGGCTGTATATATTGAGTGCCTACTATGTGCAAGGCAGACATGATTTTTGCCCTCATGGAGCTTCCATTTCAGCAGCATCTTCACTGTAAATAATGAGGCAGTAGCCTCGTCCACCCTTCCACGAAGCTCGGCAGTGAGTCCCATTAGAAGGACTAAAACCTATAAGAATGAAGAACAAATGAGAATAAGAATAATAGGAGCAAGTGGAAATGGAGGGAATAAAAAAATAAAAAGCAATGTGTGCTTAGTGAGTAGAGGTGGAGGTAGGAAGGGAGGCACAGCGATTGTGTTGGGAGCCACTCAGTGGCCCAGACCACCCGGCCCTGAAGTACACGTTGCCCACTGTTATAACATTTCACACCACTTAAAAGGTAAGATCCTGTCCCCATCTAATGTGTCAGGGATCTGATATTATCAGTTTGGGCCAGTTACCCAGAGTCAGACTCAGCTGAGCTGCTGAGAGAAAGCAGCAGGATTTCTGACTGCCAGTCTAGACTATACTTTCCCCTTTAATGGCTCATTATAAAAACATTTGTGCTGACTTGCAAGCTGATAAGTGCCAACTGGAGTCAACTCACTTGAGAGGAAAATTATTTATGATTACTATTTGGCTGCAAGCTTCTTTAGTATTTCTGCTACCCTGAATCAAGAACTGAAATTAGCAGAACCAAAAATTGCATTTTCTCACCTCTGTGGAAAAGATATTTAGCAGCTTCACTGAATCACAATAGATACTTTTACTCAGGACACATCCAAATGGCTGTTGCTGGGCTTTTCCCTAATCATACACTGTCTTTGCTGCCTAACTCATCTTCCCATTAAACACACTTCTGGACAAATTTTTCCTTTTCTTTAAAAAGCCTCTTATGGTCTGTCTGGGTTTTGTATTGACCTATTTATTTTGTGTGTGGGTGGTTTCTGTGACTCCTCCAGCTCAAAAATTTAATGACCCAATCTAAATTTTCAGCTCTAAGCATAATGGAAATCCTTACCAAAATGCACGTGCACCTGTTTCACTTCCAAAGTCCTCTTCAGTTTGCATATTTGTGGTTGTTTAGCTCAGTAGATTAGATTGTGCTAATGAGGCCTAGGTTATGGTTTTGATGTGTGGGTGCCAGTTAGCACACATGTCCCACAGACCAGCCTGTACTCTGAACCCAGAGAGGAATCCTGCACAGGTATGGCCATGGTTCTGGAGGACCAGAGGAGAGAATGAAGGCAAATCTGAATAAATCTGTCATCATAAACACAACTCAGTTGTAAGTCTTCTTGATGAGATGCCTCATCTTGGTAGCAACTTCTTTGCATATGAATGTGAGAGCATAAATATGTGGTGGATGCGTCTGCAAGTTTTTAAAGTGAGAACTTGACAGGTTTGGGCAAGTCCCAGAAAACAGACTAAGCAAAATTACCACGGTGCCAGTACATGGGGTGGAGTTTCCATAAGAGTTAGGCCACTGCTGCTCAATTTCCTGCCTCTTCAGCCACGGAAAAAAACAAGCTGCAGTTTTCTTCATAAACCATTGTATAAACAACTCTAGGTGCTCAGGGGTGGTCAGATCCAAAGAACTTTGCAGAAAGGTCTTCTCTGGCCATGGAGAAACCAATTGTTTAGCCAACATCATGGATTGAGTATATACCTTGTGCCCAGTTACCCCATGGAAAGAAAGGAAACAAAGGCCCTTTAAAGGGTTGGGGATAAGACTTCAAAACACGTGAAAAAGATATAACCAAGTCAACAATGGAAACATGAGGAAATATGCTTACATAAATAAATAAAATTGGATGCAAGTAGCCAAGTAGCCTCATCAAGGGACAGCTTCATGCACAGAAGTGATTCTTGAGCAGAGTTTTGAAGGTAGACCCAATACAGTAGAGTAGGAAGGATATTCCTACAGAGAGGTTAGACGTGAATAGTGTTTACTGGGTGGGTGGAGAGCACAAAGTGTGAGCTGCGCAAATGCATTTCACCAATGCCATTGTCTGTTCCATCTTAAAAACCAATCAAACAAAAATCTCTCCTCAAACTTAACCCTTCATAGCTAGTGCTGCCCTAATCCACTCCTGAAGATGGTACACAGGCATCCCAATTCTCCTCTTTTTGGACACATGGTAGCATTGTACTTCTCTGCCTTGTGTGGCCATGTGACTTGCCTTGGCCAGTGGAATAAGAGTGAAGTGTCAGGTACTGCTTCTAGGAGAAGGCACTTAGTTGCCATTGTGAGACACAGCAGTTCTCCTTTTCTTGTTGCAACAACTGTAAATGCACAGGTTGAGTGGGGCCTCCTGTGTTGAGCAGAGTCCCCTGATGACCAGCACTGGACATGTAGCACAATGAAAAATAAACCTTTGTTGTGTTAAGCCACTGAAATTTGAGAGTTGTTTGTTCCTGCAGCATAATTTAGTTCATCCTGGATGATGCAAGTGTTATATTTTTTCCATGGCTGGCCTCTCTTTCGCTCCTCAACTCCCTGAACTCTGATTTCTACCCCTAACATTCAAATGAAGCTACTGTGGAAAGGTCACAGAGTTGCCATATACAAGGATGGTTTCAGGCTTTATCTCACCACACACCTTTGCTGTATTTAATACCGTTGACCAATTCTTTCTTAAACTCTTCTCCTTTGGCTTCTGTGACATCACTTTTTTGACTTACCTTTTAGATCATTCATTATAAGTTTTAGGTATAAAACCCAAATAAATCTCATCTACTCTCCCAGTTTTTAATTAATGTGTATGTAACTAATATGCTTATGACTCCTAAATATGTACCTCCTACTCCAGTACATTCCCTACAGCATAGACTTGTACATACAATGGTCATTCAAAAGCAATATGTCCACAATTTAGTCTATCTCTCCTCCCAGACCTCGTCATTCTTCAAAGTCACAAAATCGTTAATTGAGAATCTTATTTGATTTCTTTTTCTCCTTCAGCGATGGATCCCCATTACAATTTGTGACTGGATGGTATTAGTTCTGTTTCTAAATTTCATCTTCTCATATCTTTCTTTCCACACTCTCCTCCCTCTTATTGATGTTATAATCCAAGTCCTCATTATTTATTTACCAGGTTCCTTAATAGTTTCTGGATTGGTCTTCCTACATCAACCCATTCTTCATGGAACTTTTGGAGAAACCTTTATAAAATACAAAAATTATCATGTTTATGTCCTCTTACTTAAAATCTTTGATGTCACCTCATTACATTAGAGTTAAAATCCAAACTCTTTGCAGAGCTTTTAGTGAGCTTTCCTCTACCTAACTGGTTTCTGGTTTCATCACCTGCCACATATGCTTTACACTCCAGCCATGCTGTTCCTCTGTTAGTTCCCTGAACCATATTCTTTCTCACCTCTGTGGCTTTGTACATGCTGTCCCCTGGATATGGACTTTATTCACCTGGAAAATGTCTACTTTTTATTTTAAAAGCAACCTAATCATCATCTCTCCAAGAAAGTCTTCCACATTCATCAACTCTGGGATTTGGAGGTCTTGTCTCCATGGTCCCATAGCACTTATAGCACCGATTGGTGGAAGGCCATTCACATATCAGATTCTCCTCCAAAACTGTGTGTTGCTCAACACCATAAGCCCATCTTTCATCTCTATATACCCTACACCTCTCAAATGCCAGACATGCATTCAGTATGAAATGAATGTTTGATGAATGAATTAACAGCTGATGGATCTGAAAGACCCATGATTATGAGCTTTGTTTTTAGCTTAAGAACTTTTGGGAGCCATTATATACATATCAGAAGGTATGATATCCGAATGATACTTGCAGAGGCTAATTAGAATGGAGGGAGTAGGCATTTGCAATTTTTCAGAGATGGTGTGAAGTCTGTTGTTGATGGTAAGAAAGGGGAGGAAATGAGAAGCAGTAGGCTATGGCTTTTGGTTCCCGTGAATTTCACTTTTTACAGTTCTCACTGTAACTCATGCTTACTATGTTTAATGCTGGTGCAAAGTGTCAAAGGCAGAGTTATCAAATACTTTGTAAATTCAACAGAAGGGAAGCCAACTTATTTTGAAGAGGTAAACATTTAAGCACTGAATTTTAATCTTAACAAAGCTTTCCACAGGTTTTTTTTTACATTAATATTGCCTTAGTTTTGACAATTATGACATGACCTATGATACTTAGCCTATATCTAATAGGTCTTTGGTTTTCTTTCTTACTCTCTTTACTGGAAATTCTAACCACTTCTCTTATTTGATCAATTACCCTTGACTATTTTATTTTATTTTTGCCCCCTCTTTTTTTTTTTTTTTTTTTTTACCTCACTGGAATGTCCAGAGCTCCTGGAAATGGAGAAAGGGTTATTGAGAGTGGTCACCTCTTACCAGAACCATACAAGTGGGTGAAGAATAAGCCTCTCAACACTTCTTGGGCTCTTGAATCCTGTGTCATCCAAATTCTTTCAGGGCTAGCAGCTTGCTTATCTTTAGCGAAAGCTAGGCATAATTTCAAATGTCACATTGCAGAAAAATCACTCTCCCTATCACCAGGAAAGAAAAGAGAGAGACAGAGGAGAGATGCCTTCTTATATCTGGAACCTGGCACTGTCAGCCATTTGGAACTTGCCTCCCAGACTCTGTCTGGCCTTGGCTTGGAGAAGGCAGGGTTGCTGTGTAGCACAAGGAGGTGCAAAAACAAACATGGGCACAAAACCAAATACTTGACTGCAAGAAATGTTCCGAAACTTATAAAAGTGCAATACTACTTCCAGCTGTCACTTTATGCAAGGATTAAGTTGAGCTCAAGGGGCTGCAAAAACTAAATAAGAAAGTGAACTATTCATTACAGTACCTATGCGAGTTGCAGAACATGCCTGGGTTTTCTACTGATGGATTATTTGTGATCCCTCTATCAACTCATCTAATTATTCACTTGACTTCATGTATATATTTGAAGACATGTGGTTGCAGCTTCTAAGGTAGATGGCAAAGCTTCATATTCTTTCTTTCCTATAGCCAAGAGTACCCTGCTTACTGGTCACCCTTCCTTTAGTACTTGTTGCCCCTTGTGGTGGCTTCCTCTTAGCCTCATGGTCTGCACAAAGCAACGTTGTTGAAATGAACATTATCATCCAATGATCAGTGCTTGTGTTGAACACAGACAAGTGCATGTTAAGACTTTTTGATTGATAGGCTGTGTTTAGATAGATGTGTTCCCACTATTGTTTTCTATCCATTGATATCCATGATGCATAGCTCTTCATCATATTGTTCTATCAAAGGTATCCTCATTGGCTCAGCATCCATTAACTGATTAGATAACACATCATCATCCATGACCACACCCACTCAGCCTCCGGGAATCTTTCCATTGACTCAGTTTTGCCCCATTTCAAGGCCAACAGCAGCTCAGAAGCAAGTAGCAGAGACACAGAAGATGATTTAGCCACGTTTGCACTGACCGACTCCTATATCTAGCTTTCATTTTTAATATGGCAGTTGCTGCCTAAAACTCATATGGATGTTTTATTGGTTTTCAGGGGAGTGCGGTAGGGGGGATTTATTTTCAAATATTGTTTAAGAAGAAGAACCCAAGTCTTTCTCCCTATCATCTAATTTGCTAAATTAAGATCCCATCTGAAATCTAGTGTCTCTCAAACTGATTGCCTTTATTAGACTTTGATTATTCACGACTGCGGGAACTCTTGAAGCACAGGCTTAACTTATTACTGCTCTCGGAGAAACACTTCCACATGTGGACGTGGGAACCATGCACTAGCAGAAAAATAGGCTAATCCGATCATAAACCATGGACCCCTCCTAAAACTGTGTAAACACCAAGAGAAGTATTTCTCAAAGTCCGTGCCAGAAGGAAGACAACATTTTTGTGAAGTATGTGAACATTCATTCAAATTCAAAGCCTTCATTCAGCCTGAGGAATTTGTACTGAGTGGTATGTCTCATCCTGTGCCAGCCGGCCCCCACAGTAATATTCTGCAAAATTAAATATTTTTGCTAATGGTGTTGTTCCTTAGCTATTTAAAAATATTTTCTAATAAAGGAAAATGTCAAGTCATGTCAAGAGGAATATTTTATGCCATTCAGCCATTAAAATCTTGAGCTGTATAATGAAACTCACAAACTCTTTCACCATAACTTTCATCACTCTGAGTTAACAATCACACTGGACCAGGGATGAGGACTACCCTTTGTCCTTTGCCTATAGATAAAATATAGTAGGCACTAACTACATAGACTCTTTGCATTTTGTTTCAAGTTTTGCCTTGACAGTATTAAGTTTATTTTTAAAAATCTTTCAGGAAGAAACTATCAAACAGCATTGTGATATGAGAACAATATAAGGAGAAGTGCAGTTATATTTTTATCACAGAAAAATATTGTAAATAACTTCACACTCATGAGTCAGAGATGTCCTCAATGAAGAGCTTGCAATTGTGAAAAAAAAGAAATGTCTGCAACGTCCATAAGAGAAGACACCCATTTTGAGCAACGATGAGAGAAATTAAAGGTAATGAAGGAATATAGAAAAATAGGTCAATAACATTTATTTTGCACTTACTATGTGCCAGTCACTATACTAAGTACTCTCCTGACTTGAAATTATCTCCTCTTCCAAGCATTCCAATGAGATAGGTTCTATTATTATTTCCATGTTACAGTTGCAAGATCTAAGGCACAGATAAATTTAAGTAATCAAGAGTTATGGGCAAGAATTGTGGGGCAAGAGGAAACGGTTTTGTTTTGAGAACATAACATTCTTGTAGCTTGAGATTCTCATTGGCTTTATTATAAAGCACTTATAAAGAAAATTTTTTAATGATTGCTATCCATTTGGATATTATCCATTTTACACTTAATTGTGTTGGCTTGCAAAATGTGTTGAAGTACTCTAGGACAGGAATTCTCAAACTTTGTTCCTTGGACCTCTGAGAACCTTGAGACACTTTTAGGGTGTTTGCCTGGTCAAAATTATTTTCATAACAATACCAAGACATTATTTGCATTTTTCACTGTGTTACATTTGCACTGATGGGGCAAAACCAATGGTGGGTAACATTACAGGTGCTTTAGCACAAATAGAGGCAGTGGCTCCAATCTATACTAGTGGTCATTGTATTCTTCATCACCAAATACTCACATTAAATAAATAAATAAACAGATAGATAAATAAAATTTTTTTAAAAGCAACTTCATTTAAATTGTCCTTCCTAAAGCAGCATAAATTATAAATTTATTGTCTTGACCCTTGAGTACACATCTTTTTAATATTCTATGGGAAGTACACGTAAATCACTTCTGCTGCATATCGAAGTATGGTGGTTATCTTCCGGGAAAGTACTTGTGCAATTATTTGGGTTGTGGGCTGAACTAGCCACTTTTTTTATGGAGCACCATTTTTATCTGAAAGAATGTTTGATAGACAAACCATGGTTATTCACACTTGGGTACACATTTTCTCAAAAATGAACAAAGTGAGCCTGCCTCTTCAAAGAAAATAACTGACAATATTTGTTGTCAATGACAAAATGCAACTTTTATTTATTTATTTTATTTGTGAGGAAGATCAGCCCTGAGCTAACATCCATGCTAATCCTCCTCTTTTTGCTGAGGAAGACCGGCTCTGAGCTAACATCTATTGCCAATCCTCCTCCTTTTTTCCCCCAAAGCCCCAGTAGATAGTTGTATGTCATACTTGCACATCCTTCTAGTTGCTGTACGTGGGACGCGGCCTCAGCATGGCCGGAGAAGCTGTGCGTCTGTGCGCGCCCGGGATCCGAAACCGGGCCGCCAGTAGTGGAGCGCACGCACTTAACTGCCAAGCCATGGGGCCGGCCCACAAACGCAACTTTTAAAGCAAAACCCAGAATTTGGGAAAACGTATTCACCACCATGAGCTTGAAAGATTGCTAATACTTTAAGACTTTTCTATGAGACTGCGATCTCATAGATGCATGTGATTTTCAGATATTGCATAATAACAATTGTAAGTGACCAATGCATAATTTTATAAAATCATACCTGAGTAAAAGATCCATTTAAAATACAAGATAGATCAATGGATTTTAGTGTAACAGAATATGAAGAGTTCATTGGTAATATTTCAGATTCCATATTGCAACTAATATTTAAGAAATTACTACTACTTGAGTTTGAGTAGAACGGTAGAAGAATATCCATAATTCTGAAAAGTCCATTAGAATATTCTTCCCTTTTCTATCCACATATCTGTATGAGGTTGGATTTTCTTATATGCTTCAACTAAAATTGCATATCCCGGCAGATTGAACATAGATGTAAATACAAGAATCCAGCTTTCTTCTGTTAATCCAGACATTAAAGAGATGTGCAAAAATGTGAAAGAATGCTACTCTTCTAACTAAATTTAGTTTTGTTTTGAAACATAGTTATTTTTATAAAATATGTTTAATTTCCAATACATTAAATATCAATAGATATAATGCACATAACACAAGGTCTTGAGGGTCTCAACAATTTTTAAGGGTGTAAAGGAGTCCAGAACCAAATGTCTACAAACGTCTGCTCTTGGAGAAACAAAGCCCCACAGAGAGAGGAGTTCATCTGCTCCCAGAGACTGTTCGAGGGAGGATATTCGTGTGGGATGTCAATGAAATGAAGGTAATAACACGGCACAACAGGGCGGATCAGGGCCAGCCAGCAAAATGGATTAGATTGTCTATGTTTTATTTTAGTTTAGTAAGGAAACTTTTCCTAAAGTGATTTTTAAAGCAATAGTACTAGCTTGTTCTCTCTCTAAAGACATTTTGTTTTTGTAAAATTACAGCCTGGAAAACACACTATGTGTTTAGTCTGAGTAGGTAGCCTGAGTTGTTTGTTAAATACCAGATCTCAGATTTGTGGCTGTTCCTCAAAAATAACTACACGACACCGGCAATTAAATTTATGTATCATTTTGATTATTTATACTTTAGTGAATCAAAGGAGGTAAATAATGGTCTGCAGCCGAGCACTTCCATCAGCATTTCATTGGCAAGCCCTTTAGATTCCCTGCATTATGAAGCTGGATACAACACATAATCTTCCCATTAAACAGTCTGGAGGGAACCGTCATCCTGCGTGCTTCCATCCTAACATCCTCCCATTTCTGGAGTTGGGTGTTCCTGCTTTGCAAACATGCCCTTTGAACCACGTAGGGCAGGCATGTTTAGTCTCAACTATTTTCACATTTCTCCTTCCTTTTACTTACGACACTGTTGATCACTGAGAATTAAGGTTTCTTCAGTCCTGCCTCTCAGAGTACTACAGTATTGGACACAAGTATAATACCGCGCTGAATTGGGCAAGCAGTCGATGGCCTCCCTGTAGGACATTACTCAATAGGTGGGTTCTTTCTCTTTCACAGGTGCCCCTGATCCAGATGTTTTGACTTTTCTTCATGTGATGAACATGTCTTTAATTCAGTTTTGCTTAATAAATGGGCTGGGTAACTTCCAACTTCCCTCAGAAGATAATCTTCAGTGACAGGGGACTGTGCATTCAGTGCAAGAGTGAACTACATCACTTGTAAGGTCCATTCCCACATTTAGCATTTGGTGGCTCCTAGATTTACTCTGCCCATTAAATGAAAAATAGCTAAATCATGATGGAGGGGAGCATCTTAAGCAACTGGGGGTGACTGCAGTTGGCCTTAGCCTCCTCATCTGAAAGGCTGAAGTGGGGGAAGCTCAGCTTTTCTCAGTGCAAGAGAGCTAAGGAACATCCGCCTCATGACATGCCACCTAATAGACTTAAGCCACACTGCCACTTCTCATACCTAAAAATGAAAAAGGAAATTGCATCTTGAAGCAGACTCTATGGGAACAATCAGGTATTTCAGAGAATCTCTGAGTAACTGGTTTAAACTTATGGAGATAATCTAGTGGGGCTTGGACACTACAAATCAAACCAAGACATAATTTAGGTTTAAGAAAGGAGTTAGATTGCAAACTTTAAAAAATTAGTGGTTTTTAATCTGTCTATAGATCTTTGTCATCAATAGCAGTAAAAACCTCCATGATATATTAAAAAAAGTGTTTAATATCACTGGAAATTCTGTTCAGTTAGGAATGGCTGACTGCCTGGTGCTCTGTGTTACGAAGAGTTCTGAGGCTGAGTTTGGATCAGAGGGAAAGAACATCACCGCGAAATAACAATTGTAACAATAATAGTAATTGTATTTAATTCTCCCTTTAGTTTGTGCTGAGTATCATTATCTTTATTTTATTCATGAACTGAGTGCAGAGAGATTAAATAACTTGCCAGAAATACATGGTGGAGCTGGGATTCAACTACTAAATCTCTCTGAAAGACTACTAGTCCCTGCGATACTGTGGACAAACTATGACTTCTTAGGACCTTCATTTTCTCGTTTCTACAAAGCTTTGAACTGTATTGCTTTCTAAACTTCCTTTCAGCTCAAATGTACTTCCATCTCCGAACAGTCATTTAAACACCTCACATTCTGGCAATCTTGCCCTCCTTTCAACCCCTGGAATATTCATCATCATTTGGCCATTCAGTGCTATGCTGGGAACTGCACTGCTGGTTATCCTTTTATGTGTTTAGATCCTGTTTCTCCAAATACATGGGAAATGCTTTGAGAAGAAAGATGCTTCCACGTCCCCCACATGGTGATGAGCATAGTACCTCGCACATGGTAAATGTTTAATAAATGTGGGTTGATTGTTAGATACTACCCAGGTCACCAGTCTGTGTTATATTTTAATAGGCTGAACCTAGTATTTGCCACAGACTGAGGGGGACTCAGATGGCCGTTTCTGAGCCAGT
Source organism: Ceratotherium simum simum (assembly GCF_057802395.1). Lineage (NCBI taxonomy): Eukaryota > Metazoa > Chordata > Mammalia > Perissodactyla > Rhinocerotidae > Ceratotherium > Ceratotherium simum. The sequence continues at coordinate 7,808,308 of NC_141918.1, read as the reverse complement.
ACTACCAGGCTATGTTAGATTTAGTGATCTAGAATTGAAGATGCTCTCTACCCACCAGCCAACGCTCCTTGCCCTTCTGACCATTATGAATGCCTGTTTATCTTCTTGCCTTCATCAACAGCAGCTATTTATTTAGCAGCTTGAGTTAAGATATTGCGTATATATACTCAGTGAAGGCTTTCTTTCACTGTTATTTTTCTGTGGAAGGTAAAATGCTGTCTCCTTTTTCCAGTTCTCCTCCTGAGTGTGATGATTTAGGTGCTCCTGCTGTTAACTGGCAGCTTTTCCATTTCCTTCCAGCATCAAGTGCCCCAGACTTCGCCACAGAAGCCACTAACGAGCTTCTTGCCTTTCAGGCCCCGGATCATTAATAACATAGAATTTCAGCAATGCCTGATATTCTGGACTTTATCTTTTCCCTTTCCTTCCATTAGAAAACAAACAAACAAGCAAAGGAAAACTTTTATTTGCTGAAGTCAGTGATTCAATCCTGTCTGCTTTAAGATCCTAAAACAGAATTTATGCAAGAAGCTTGGATTCAGCTTTTCAATTGGGCTGAAAGCTTGCAGATTTGACCCCAACTTTCAAAATGAGTATGACTTCCCCATTTTTTTTTTCTGCCTCTCTCTACCCACGTTCAGTCTTTTTCAATGGGACTTCATGCTTCTAAGTGTGCTTCTTCCTTCTTCTTAATTAATATTGACCAAATGCCCAAGTATATGGGGAACAATTCTAGGGACTGTATCGATGGAACACACAAATGAAAACGTTCCTGCCCCATCCCTTCTGCTTGACTTCTGGCTCTAAATGATGCCATTCATTCAACCCTCCTGCTGGCCCCTTACACAACTTTCTCTCATTCAGATACTGCCAAAAGAGCATCAATGCCCCTTTGTTCTGCTTCCCTTACAGCCTTGTGACAGCACAGAGCACAACAGAACTGTCAGCAGCACAAATGCCATTCCTGTCAAACCTGCTTCTCCTCTTGTCCTCTGATGAACCAGCAGTCTTTGCAGCTACCTATGTCTTCCGAGAGAGGATTTATGAATGTCAGACCTGGCGTCATCCCTCTCAAGTTCTGCCTCAGTGCTTCTTAGAGGGGCTCAGCCAAACAGAGGGCCGTGCCTGCTCCTCTGAGTGGATAACCCAGCTTGTTGGTCTCTTCACCTACAGGTTCTCACACATCACACCTCAGTGGGAGACAGGGGTGTAGTTTTACTGTCTTCTTGCTGTCTTTTTTTCTGCATCTGTGTCAGAGCTCAGAAATTCCTGTACCTCAAAAATAATTAGAGATAATTGCAAAGAAAAATAAATATATTTCTGCCTCCTCCAAACATGCGTAAGTCATCATTCCCACGTTCATAAACACACACTGGGTCTGCCTCAGTGCTCTTGCCCAGGCACGGATGATATTTTATTTTCCCTTCTCTGAAAAATTTTAAATTTCATCTCTTGTGAAATTGTCTTAGGCTTCTCTTCAGACTCCAGTCCAACGTGCGTGAAGTCACACGATTAGAGAGATCAGTTCCCAGAATCTGCGAGGTAACAGCACAGTTTTTCCCAACCTTCCCGGACGTCTCCCCATCTTGTCAACTATGGCAAGTTAGAAGTAGTTGCTTTTCAAGTCATTACATTAATTATGCAGAATAGAAGCATTTGCAAGCTTTCTTGAAAAAGACAGAAAACTAGAGATTACAATTCTTTTATGTTTGTGAGGTACTCATCATGCTCCACTTGCAGTTATAGATTTTTTTTTTCCTTCTAAATGTTCCATTCCTGAATTTTGGAAACTTGGAGGTTTGAGTTAACCCAGACAGAATTCACTAATGGGGATTAGTCCTTCTCTAAGACTTCAGACAGTGAACTTTTTCTCTTCTTATCATTGAAGCATGTTCAGGAATTGTTTCTTTGCCTTTGTTTTTCTAAACAGTTATAGAAAGTTCATCCCATTTTGCTGAATACAATAGTCTTCAAAATTTCACAGCACAAATATACAACTTACTTACCTCTTAGATATTGTTTAATATACTACAGAGAGATGAGAGCTTTCCCCAAAGCCTCCCCACTCCATGAACTTTTGTGAATTTGCTCGCTGGGTTCCTGGTCTCTCCAACCCCATCTCTAACTTGACTTCAGCTGCATCTCAACTAATTCTTCAGTATCTATTGAGCGCTTACTGTGTTTCAGACCTGTGCTAGGACAACAAGATAGCTAAGAAATGGCTCTGCTCCAATTAAACTCAAGTTCTAGGGTAATGTGGGAAGGGAGGACATGGGGAGAGTGACATGTGCACACTTAGTTATAATAGAATGTGCTTAATTCTCTAAGAAGAAAGAAGTCAATTTTGTGGGACACCTCCATGAAAAAGTTTCTAACTCTATTTAGGGGAGTCTGTTAAAAAAAAGGCTTCACAAAGGACAGTTGACTTGGTTTTGAAGAATAGGTAACAGCACACCACACCCTGAAGAGAAGGGCATTTCAAAAGGGAAGGCAACAGTGCATTCAAAAGCTTAGTGGCCCTGAATAGGCCAGGCTGGTTTGAAGAAGGTAAGAATATTGACATAGTTGGAGTGTAAGATATATGACCAGGGAGTCTAAAATATTTGACTAGCTTCCCGTTGTCATGTAAATAGTTTAGATTATCCTGCTTTCCTGAATGTATAGGCACAGCTTGAAGATTGGTGGGAATGGATATGCTTCCTTGTACTTCCACTCTTTTGCTTAGCACCAAAACCTTCAAAATAGTTAAGAAAGTCAGTTAACTGATGTTTGCTTTTCCAAACACCAACTCTGGTTAATCTTTTCCTGGAGCTCTTTACCCTGATGTAGATAACCCCAGGCCTTCCTCTTGCTTGTCAGCTCAGTGCTGAGCAATCAGACAATCAGCATCTCCCCTCTTTGTATCAGCTCCCTGCCTCACTGTCAGGGATCACTAGCTGCTGGTTTCTAGATAGAGTTGTTTGTGTGTCAATTTTAAATACCACTCTGGAGATTCATAATTTATTTTACTTCCAAAAAGAAAAGGTACTTATAGCAAAAACTGACTATTGGTACCGACATGTATTATATATTTTTCCGTTTTACTTGAAGCAGAAACTTGCAAAAGGCACCTGATCCGTCACTGAATGAGTGACCCTGAGATGAAGGGGCCTGGGAGAGAAGTCTCATGTGGCTTTTAAGGGGTTGAATCTCTCTACCTGGCTGTTCTATCTGCTAAAGTGTAGGATTTATCTGGCGTCTTAATAGGGAATGGGACACTGACAACTGCTATGCAAAATTATATCCCCTCCTCTGGCAATGCAGAAACTAAAGATTCATTTTGTGCATTTTTGTTTTGTATGTACCATTTCTTGCCTAACATTTCAAAAAGTGTGTGAGAATTGCTGGGGTACATATTGTGTTAGAGGAATTATAATCAGAGAGAAGGGGAGGTGACAAAGAAAAGCAGAGAGAAAGAAGGTGAGGAAGAGGAAAGAGGAGGAGGGAAGCGGCGGGGTGAGCACAGGGTCAGTGTTCTCTCTGAGTGGTCTAGACACAGGGCCACAAGATTTAACGTGAAATATCAATAGCCAGGAGAAGACGGAAGCTCTAGAGGTACAGAGCCAGGGAGGCCGGGAGTAGAAATGCTTTCTGCCAAAATCAGTGTGAGCACTTGTGCAGATTTCCCTTGGGATTGTAGCCTTCTCTTTCATGAACTTCTCACTCCTGTTATTTCCAGTTCCGGACCATCTGATCAGAGACTACTGGAATTTCCAGCTCTCTAGGCACTAATTTCAGGGGCTGAAACAGCAACCCCTCTGCAGCTCCACCACAACCACCGTGCCCTGCTGGGCTGTGGGGCTGTGCCAGCCCAAGCACTCTTGCCCAGGAAATGGAAGGTGGCATTTAAGTGGTACTTAAGACTCTTCCTCACCAATCCTAAAGACTCTGAATCAGGCCAATTCTAAATTAAGCTTTCTTGGGTAAATGAATAAGGACCCAAGAAACCTCAGAGTGGAAAAATAAAATATATGAAAAGTCAAACCTCCAAATGTATTTCTATTAACTCCCAGTTTTGACAGGTATTAACATGATTCAGTGTTTCTATGACTTATTTTTAAGCTCTAGATATTTTCCGTGTTCAAATTTTAAAATATATCTCAATCAAATCTCAATATTTAAAACACTCAAATGATGACAGAATTGGAAGAGATTTTTTTTTAACTTACAAGGAAACTGAGGTGCAGGAAAAACAAGTGCCTCAGTCAAAGTCTCATGGCTGGCAAAGGAGAACTAAAAACCAAACTTCCTGGTATAGGATAAAATGTGCTTTCCATTATAAAATCAGATTGAATCAATTTTCTGTGATATGTAACAGAAAGACAGAAGAATCGGTTTATTTTTGTATCATAGTATTTTTTAAAGTCCTTTATAAAGTAATTTTGGAGTGGCTACTTGCAGTTTTTTATACGTTCATAGACAGGTGAATTGTTTGGTGTCTCCCAACGACCTTACCCAGAACCAGTGCTATGAAAGAAAGCCGGTAGAAGTCTATGGCTTAGAGGCTCTGTCTTGACCTCAGAGCAATTACTTTCCCTGACTGAAGGATGCCAGCGCCTACTGTTCTGGAAAAGGGCGATGTTTGCCTCAGGATTCATACCCAGATTTCCACAATGTACTCTGAGACTCGGCACTGGGTCACTGGGTTGAAGCTCTGCATTGAAGCCAACTGGCATTTATACCACCAGACTGAAAGTTTGTGCACCACGGGCCATAGCCATGCTTTCGAATGTGACTCAACTGTGGTTGGAGATGTGTCTGAGTGGGGTTCTAGAAAGAATGCTGGTTTGGGTTGGGCACACTAAATTCTAGTCCCAGCTCAGCCTCTAATCAGGTGGTCCACAGTAAACTCTGTACGCTTCCGAAGTATTCGTTACTCATCTATCAAGTACCTCTGTCTTGCCTACATAGAGAGTTGTTCCAACAGGCCAATAAAGTAACAAAAATGAAGAGTATTTGTTAGTGTAATGGGTTAAAGAAATGTAGATTACTATCAATGTTTATAATTCCTAATATTCAGGTAGTATTGAAACAGTTAAGCCTTTGTTTAACTTTTATGTGGTCAAATGTCTCCTAACAGGCCTTGTATGCTAAAATACAAAGCTAAGGATTAAAGCCCAATTCTATTGACACACATGAGGCTGCAGAGGGAGATATTATGGGTTGTTCAATGCCTTTCAGATTAAATATACTCAATACTGTGCATTGATGTTAACAGACCACAGAAGATGTGCCAATAAACTGTGGGCTCTTGGGACATATTCACATTCTGTGTATTATTATTTCAAAAAGTCATTTCTTTTGGACCCATTCTCTGTACTAGATCTTCATTTTTAAGCAAAGTCCATAACACTACCTTTCAAAATTAAAACTAAAGAAATATTTCCTTCTTCTGGATCTTTTTTCCAGTAATTTTGCTCTTTTACCCGGATATGTTCTGTCAAGTGTTATCAATAAATTCAGTCATTCATTCAACTAAGATTTACCAAAACCTACTATGTGCCACCACTGCTCTGGGAATGGATCAGTGAACAAAACAGATAAAATTCCTTTCCACCATCATCATATTTTGCATTTATATATTTCTAGATATCTCAACTTATATTGCAGAATCCTCTATGCATTCAAGTGACCAACCTCTGTTGGTCAATGTTCTGTCCTACTTGTCTACCTCCATTTCCATCCTGGAACTATAGGGTTCTGGCTCTACTCTGCCATTATTCTTCTCTCCCCCAAATCAGCTTTTTACCTTTATTACAGGTAAAAGCTATTAGATAATCCATTTTTGAATAATAGAAGCCAAATATGGGCAGTTGCAACATAGTTATTTATCTATGAGGATTCGTTACCTTCCACTCTGACTGTCATACTAATCCTTAGCCCCAGAGCATGCTTAAAGTCTTAGTCCTCTTAGGTCACTTAGCATTGCTGGATAAAGTTTTATAGCATTTGTTAATTTAGTCCTTTGTACATTCAGGTTACCTAACATTAGTTGGGCCCTTACTGAGCAGAACAAAATCCATGTTCATCATTATTGACAACATAATGGTCTCTCCACCATCACTATTTGAAACTTTTACTCTTTAGGACATGCACTTCTATTCTCAATCCAACCCGATATTGGCACTCTGTCAGTGCCTCTCCTTCCACCACGTCTCATCCCCTGTCCAGTCTTACGCTTCTGCAAACTTTTTCCATACTGCCTCTGGAGGAAAATTTCTGAACATTAAGTGCAATTATCGCACTCTTCTCTCTTAATGGTTCCTCATTAGTCTTATGATAAAGTGGTTGAAAATCCTTAACTCAGTTCACAAGGCCCTGTACAATCCGACCTCTACTAATACCCTATCTCTCCACTCTGTGTTCTCATCATGTCCTTTCATGCCTCCCAAATATGTTCAGAGTCTTTGAACATATTTTCCTCCTCCTGGATTACTTTTTTCTCTCTTCCATCAACTCAGCACTCAAATCACTCCAATTTACCCTCCACTGTTTGGCTTGGGCATCACTTTCTCCAGAAAACAACACAAGAACAACAACAACAACACAACACTAACAACATCCCTGAGCCTTTCTGTGAGCTTTTATAGACATGGACTTCTCCCTACCTTAACCCTCACCTATCACATTCTAATTATTATATATATAAGAGAATACCCTTCTCTTACTGTTCTGCTTACCTGAGTTCTACTCTTCTCTAAAGGCTCACTCTAGAACTACATTTTACTATATATATATATCTAGAAAATATATATTTACTAGATATATATATATATATATCACATTCTAATTATCTAGCTATTATTCTAATTATCTGGTTACCTGTCCATTTCACCATCTAGGTATAAGATTTCTAAAATTAGGGACCTCATATATTTTGTTCCTTGTTATGATGCTAGTATTCAGCTCAGTGCATCTTGCACTTAGTAGATGTTCAATAGTTATTTATAAAATAAATGAATGTGATTTAGTTTCTGTGTACATTGTTCTCTTCAAGATTACCATTAGGTTATTAATCTATAACCTATCCAATGCTTTTTCTCCACCTCTACCCAATAATTTTGACACTGTTGATGATTCCTTTAAAAGCTCTTTCTCTCCACTTATATAGATGAAACTGCTCTCTCTTGGTTTCCTCTCTCTACTGCTATGGATTTCTCTTCCACAATAGATTCCTTTTGTCTTTTAAGTCCTCAAGATGGGCACACCTTTTGTTGCAAATTTCTCCTTAAATTCTTTCTCAGGGACCTTATCTATTTTCATGGTTACGACAACACTCTATGTTTAGATGTCTCTAAAATTCCTGGTCCAGCCCATAATACTCACTTGAGTTCAAGCCCTTCCCCGTTGGATATCTCCACTGGGGCTCTTCTCTCTTGGAAGTTAACACTTCTGAGTCTGTGTTTATTTTCTTTTGCTTCCAAACAGCTTTCTCTCAAGATGGCCCCATATTTATCAATACTCCCAATAACTCAAAATCATTTTAGATTTCTCTTTCTCCTTTTTATTGCCATTAGATACACCACTAAGATCAATTAATTCTTCCACTGATATGTTACTTCAGTCTTTAATTGCCTGCCATATGGACTCCATCATCACAGTTCAGACCCCATGCTTTCTAACTTGCCTTCTTTTAATATCTCAAATCTACTACTGGTCCATGTCCATGCCCTAGGCATTCCTATATTTGCATAGTCTTTCTGTCTTCCTAGAATACCTTTCTCTTACTGTTTTTGTTTACCTGAGTGCTACCCTTCTCTATAGGCTCAGTCTAGAACTACCTATTATTATAAACACTCCCACTTGCGCCAATCCACAGGAATCTCTCCCATAAGATACGGCAAAACTTATCTTCTTTAGTATGTTTTTGTCATTTAGCAAACACTGCAATGAATATTTGTCATTTATTTCCATTTTAGTTCTCTGATCTAATTCAGGACCTAAGCCTGGGAAATAGATTAGAAGGGTATCAGAAAAGGCCTTGAATTCTAAGGTAACAAGCTTGTATTTGAATCAGAACTATTTTAAGAAGGTAATCTAGTGGCAGTGTGTTTCATGGAGATGTGTATGTGTGAGTGAGAGGTAAGGGTGAAAAGGAGAAAGGAGAGCCTGGGTGGAGAGAAAGAATAGACACAGGGAGGCCAGTGAGAAGGATTTAGGTAGTCAACCTAAAGCTAACAAGAACCTAAATTAGAGTAGAGACACTGTACAAAGAAGAAAAAATAAAAGTGAATGATAGTATAGACACAGAATCAATAGATTTTAACAGCTGAGGTGTTAAGAGTAAGGGAGGGAAAGAATTATTGATTTGACAGATATTCATTGAGCACTCAGTGTGAGGCACATTCTAGATGGTGCCAACAGAGCAGTAGACAAGGCAGGCACACTCCCAACCCTCATAGAGCTCACATTTCCTTGGATGACATCAAAATTGCAACCTGAGTGATTGGAAGATGGTGAGGCCAGTAATACAGAGAGTAAATATAGAAATAGGAAGTTTCAGAAAAAAGTTTATATATTTGGTTTTGTACATAATTATTGTGTGCTCACTCAGTGCCAGGCACTGTTTTAATCACTTTGCATGTTAATTCATCTAATCCTTGTTATAATCTGTGAATTAGGTATTATTATTATCCCCATTATACAGATGAGGAACCAAGGCATACAAAGGCTAAATAGTTGAGCTAAGCTCCACACAGTAGTAAGTGAAGGAACAGGGGTCAAACAAGGGCAGCCCGGCTCTTGAGTCCACAATCTTATTACTAAGATATATTGCTTTTTAGATGCTTTGAGACTACTAGAGAATTTTAGAACATAATTGGAATGCATGATAGAGGTTTAGAAAAGAGCCAAGGATCGTATATAGATAAACACTTGGGAATCATCTACATACAAGGAATACTTAAATCCATGAAACTAAATGACATTGCTCAGAGAAATCATGAAGAATAGACAAATTTATATTTTCATTTACCTTGTGTCAGTAACATATCCTAAAATTCTTCCACTGGCTTTTGTGTTACTATAGGTTTCTGATTCTCATATTCCTCTGGCTACCCTTTTCCTCCACTCACTCCAAGTTGACTTCTCAGGGCTCCCTTTTAAAATATCCATTCTTCTCACTCAACATATTCTCCCTGGGTGGTCTTGTATTAACCCACAACTTCTGTTACCGTTTGTATGAAAAAGAAATCTGAATATTCAGTCCAGTCATCTTTCCTGAGCTCCAGACCCAAATACTGAATAACTTCCTGGATATATTCAGTTAGATAGTTAAGTCACCTTAAACCCAATGTGACCAAATGGAATTTATTGTCTTTACTTCCAAACTTTCTCTTCTTATATGCCTGTTTTCATGAATGGAGCCATTATTCACTGCAGCATCAAGACTAGAAAATTTAGAGTCATTTCGAACCCTTCTCTTTCATTTATCCTCCCTCCCTCCCATGCAATAGGTCATCGACTATGTTTTAAGATTTTCTCATACGCATCACAGCTGATCCAGCCTTACTTTCATTCAGTTCCCATCACTTTTGAAATAAATTCATGCAATTAGCCTTCCACACTACTTCCAGGGTAATTATTGTTAAATTTAAATGGATCTTAGCAAACCCCTGCTTAAATTTCTTCATTGGCTCCCATAGCTTTCAGAATACTTTTTAAAATCCTCAGCACTTCTTCCTTGTCTGCCTTTTAACCTCATTCACTGCCCTCATTGTCATGAACAATTTACTCTTTAGCAATTTCCCAAACACATAACGTTCTTTCACTATTGTGAGCACCTGCACATTCTAGTTCCTCTGCTGAGAATGTTCCCATCCTTCTTCGCTTGGCTGAAACCTGCTTGTCCTTCAAAATTTTGACTAAATTTTACCACATCAACCTAGAAGCCTCCATGGACTTTTTCCATCACTGAGTCTCATTTAGACGTCCCTTCTTTATATTTCCATTCTCTATATTTCTACGTTCCTCTATCACAGCGTGGACCAACCACTCCATACTTGCTGATTCATTAGTCTGTGTTCCCTTTAAGCTGTAAGTTCCTTGAGAGCAAGAACCATATCTACTCACCTTTATAGTCCTAGCATATATTACAGCCTGGTACAGACTGTGAGCTCAATAAATTTGTTAAAAGGATGATTAATTAGGAAACAGGAAGCATTCCTTCAAAAAATACCCATAACCCCATTTTGGAACTCCATAGTGTAAGAACTATATTTCCAAAGAACAATGGATATAATTATAGAAATGTGAGAAAAGAAAAACAAAGACATTGAGATTATTCGTTATTGTTAGGGATGTAGAGAAATGATACTATAGCATCTATGACTATTATTAAATGTCTTTATCATATATGTATCACATCTAAACTGTTAGCTACTTGAGAGAGTGGTACACTCTGTTTTGTTCATATTGATCTCTCTAGCACTTAGCATGGGTTAGGCATTAAATAAATATTTGTTGAACTTGGTTGAATGAGCACAGTAGCAGGCATTGAGGTTAGGTAGAATATGTCCTGCTAACACTGACAGAAATTAAAATGTGTTTCTAAAAAATATTTTGTATTGATTTGTTGGAGGTCTTTCTGTTTTGCCTTTTAACCCTTTGTATACCGTGTTGCCAGCTCACCCCTGCCCCGCAAGTTGTTATTTTTAAACTACATTTACGGTGTTTTTGCTTTACAGAAGTTTTATTTTTATGTAGTCAAACCTTTCATTCTTTTCTTTTATTGTTTTTGTGTTCCACATTATGCTTACAAACGCTTTCTCCACCCCAGGATTGGGAAAATATTCCTCTATATTTTATGGTTTTATTTATCTGTGTTAAGATCTTTAACCCATCTGGAATTTATATTTGCATACAGTATATCTTGATTTGATGATCAATGTACATTCTTCATTGTAATTACTTTCTACCTTTGCACTTTTCAATTTTTCCCTGGTTTGATACTAAAAGACAGGGGATATGTATTCAAATCATCTTATTCATAAAATCATTCCAGGGTAGGTGAGTCTTTCAACTGGACTCCTGCATTCATCATCTCTCCCTGGGACTTCTGCGACAGATTTCTTATCCGTCTTCTCATAATCTTGTCTGCCCCACTTCCTTCTCCACCCAGCAATCACTAGGATATTTTTAAAACACTAGAAGGAAATCTCTATGCCAGATAATATTTGTGTCTGTTTTGTTTACTGCTGCATTCCTGATGCCTAGAACAGTGCCTGTTCTACTGTAAGTAGGTGCTTAATAAATACAAGTTGACGCAAACGTAAATAGAATCATGCTACTTCTCTGCTTAAAACTCAAGGGCTTCCCGTTTCCACCATAATAAAATTCAAACTCCTCTCAATACAAACACACTGAGTTCCTTTCCTCCTCAAGACCCCATGTTATTCCCACTTCAAGAACCTTCTTATTTACTAGACAGAAGTTTAAATGTGCCTGCCTCAGGTAAATCTTTCCTGCCTCCACTATTGAGAGTACAGATACCTTAAGTTTTTTGTTTTTTGCTTTCTAAATTACATAACTTTGTGACTCATAATCTTTTATAACTCTATTTGCTTTATTTTTATTATCTTTCTCTCTAAACACAATGTAAGCTCTATGAAGAGCTGCATGTTATCCCAGTATTTCTCTGATGTGACTCTAGTACACAACATGATGCCTGGGTCTTGGTAGGCATACAATACGTATTTGTTAAAAATTTTTTTAAAGATTTATTTTTATGGCAACCATTATAATGCCAGTGCTGAGGTTCCAGCTAATTACCTTGACAATTTTAAGGAAGTAACTCATGGGTAAAAAAGAAATTCATCAGGACATCATTGACGTCTTCAACTTTACCCATGCTTGAATACAAAAACAACAAGAAAAACAAAACAAATTATGCTCAAACAGCTTTGATTACCTAGTCATTTTATTCAAAGTGCTTGAGTATCAATAGATTAATTTATACAAAGAGACATAATTGAAAAAGCAAAAAACAACATTTGTTCATTGGCTATACAGAAGTTATATAGAAAGTAAGTGATAAAGACACATTACAAACAGGGCATTAAGGCATTACATAGTTAAAGATGAGATGTTAGAGGAAACTAACATCTCTTTGCAAGGACAGAAGAAAGGATAGAAAAAAACGTAATCATAGAAACTTGGAAAAAATAAAGAAAATGAACACAGATTAGGAAAGAGGTTCTAAAAAGTTGATGCCACCACCCTGTAAGCCCACAAGTATCAGTTAAGTACGGGTTGGTACTAAGAACAGTATTAGGGACATTAGGGGTACAAAGAGGTCTAGTTGCAGCTGTAAAGTGAAAATTTCTGGACAACTGAGAAAAAAGGAACAATGGAGAAAAAACAACAAAACAGTGTATAAACACTAGATTAGACATTTTTTTGTGTGTGAGGAAGATTGGCCCTGAGCTAATATCCATTGCCAATCTTCCTCTTTTTGCTGAGGAAGATTGGCTGCGAGCCAATATCTGTGCCCATCTTCCTCCATTTTTTCTATGTGGGACACTACCACAGCCTGGCTTGATGAGCAGTGCATTGGTCCATGCCCAGGATTCAAACCTGCGAAACCCCAGGCTGCCAAAGCAAAGCATGCGAACTTAACCACTATGCCACTGGGTCAGCCCCATAGATTGGACATTATTTTAAAAAATAAAAAATAATATAGCCGAGGAGAGTTGAAGGAATGTAAAAAGGCAATATAAGAGGATAGAACAATATGAAAAAGAATAGAAAATAAAAAATATACAAGGGCAGTGGAAGAAAGCTGGGAAAAACTCATGCAAAATCAAAACTACCCTGGAAATCGAAATAATAACGTGTTAAAAAGAACACAATAGGGGCTGGCCTGGTGGCCTAGTGGTTAAGTTTACACGCTCCACTTCAGTGGCCCAGGGTTCATGGGTTCAGATCCTGGGCACAGAGCCACGCACCACTTATCAAGCCATGCCGTGGCAGGTGTCCCACATAAAAAGGGGAGGAAGATGGGCCCAGATGTTAGCTCAGGGACAATCTTCCTCAGCAAAAAGAGGAGGATTGGCAACAGATGTTAGCTCAGGGCTAATCTTCCTCACCAAAAAAAAAAAAAAAAAAAAGAACACAAAAGCTGAATCATATAGAATCATGATGAATGATTGGTAGCAATGTTTCCATTTCTGCTACTTTACAGTATATGTCAGCCTTCAATAATTTTTTTTTGTGTGTGTGATGAAAACTGGCTCTGAGCTAACATCCATTGCCAATCCTCCTCTTTTTGCTGAGGAAGATTAGCCCTGAGCTAACATCTGTGTCCATCTTCCTCTATTTTGTATGTGGGATGCCGCCACAGCATGGCTTGATGAGCAGTGTGCAGGTCTATGCCCAGGATCCAAACCTGCAAACCCCGGGCTGCTGAAGCAGAGCATGCAAACTTAACCACTACGCCACTGGGCCAGCCTCCCTTAATAATTCTTAAATGCTGTTTTCTTTGCCCAAATTGAAAACCATCAAGCAAGCCTAGAAAAATGAAAATAAATAAACCTCTTCTTTTTCTGGAAAGGGCTTTGCCTTTATTTATCCCTATGCTAACAGAAGGTAAAAATATGTGTATCTAACCCAAATGGAAAGTGTTACAGTGAAGCTGAAAACTGTTTCAGTCACTCAACTAACACATATTTATTAAACACTGTCTATGAGTTCTGTGTTTGTGATTGTAGAGATAAAAAGTATGGAACTCTGTCAATTATATTCTAATTGAGGAGTTTTAAGGAATAATTACATGACAATTCATAAAAAGCCATATTATATCTACATTCAATTCACTTGCTGATCTCTCATTATGCAGAATTTATTATACAAGATATAAAAATGAATAAGACACCGTTACCACCCGCAAAACAGGTGCAAAACAAAGATGGCCCCTGGATTTAAGCAGCTGGTTGGAGTTTAGGGTTTGAATTCCAGATTTACTTCTTCCTAGCTTAGAATCTATAGATATGCTCCAGTTTCTTCATCTACGAGATGGAGATAATGTCTACTCTGTAGAATACAGAAAAGACATTTTTTTCTCACTAATCATGTACTTCTTCACATTTCCAAGCTGCTTTGCAGTTATGTGTCGACATATGACTAATTCCGGCCAGTGGGCTGTGAATAAAAGTGATATGTGTCACTTGTAGTCCAAAGAATTTTCTAGCTGCTGTGCAGTCTTCAGCTGTCCCCTGTTGGAGTGATCTGGAAGTGGAGAACGACCACCCTGGAACTATATCTGACCCACACTGGATCAGAATAAACTTTTGTGCTGTTAACTGTGCTGAGACATCTGGGTTTATTTGTCACAGCTGCAGAGCCTGTGCTGACCAACAAACAGGATTGTCGTGAGGCTTATATGGGATGATGCATGTTAACTTAGCATAGTGCCTGGCACAGAGTGAGCAAGCAATATATGAAAGTCATTATTATTTATAGACCTTTCTAAATAAAATTAGTTATTAAAAACTTTTTCCTGTTTTTTTTTTTTTTAACAACAGAAACAAATCAATTGGAAAGGAAACTCTAGAATGTGTTGGCAGAATGTTTCCAAAACTACTTTTCATTGCCTTTAGTTCCTCTAATTCTTTTTTCCTAATTGAGTACACTTGATCTTCTGTAATAGGAGCAGCTACTCATTGAACTTGTACTTTTTGTAAACACAGTATGTTTTTGGTCAGAGGTCTCTAAGGATTTTATTTATGGATAATTCATTGCCCCAAACCAATAGTGAAAACTAGTGATCTTTCAAACACGGAAACACCCTGTAATTCTCTTCTGGCATTGCAACAACTTTGATGCTCATCTTTCTCTTTTCTGGCTGAACCTATATACACTTAAGTACAGGATCACGTTAAGAAAATGCTCAGACCACATGTAAACAACCTGTGGCTAGACAATTCCTGAACCCTATGCTACATCCAATTTTCAAAGGATGTAAGCTTCTGTGTTGTTTTCTCTACCATATATTTTTCCACAAAAGTCCTACTTACTACTTTATCATGAACCGATGTATTTGGGCATGAGTCTAGACACGCTGTGATTTTAAAGAAGTCTATCCCTTCCTGCCTACCCCACCCTTTTACCCTGTGAAGAGGGGCTGGACATCTCTTGTGCCTGGAACAAAGCTCTGTGGGTATGTCTAGGCAGTGTATGCCAGTTACAAAGATTTGGAGAAAAGATTTAGGAGGATGTGCTAAGGAATTAGAATAAATTTGAATCATTAGCAGATGAAAATAAGATGACTATAATAAGGAATGAAGAGAAGGGCAGAGCGGATTAAGTTCATTGAATTGATCAATTTTATTTTTCAATAAATAAAGTTACCACCTTAAATGAAAGAAAACAAAAAAGTTTTTGTGAATGCATTTGATAAATCAGACGACTCCATAACATCCAAGTACCAGCTGGTGGAAAAACAAACTCCGAACTTCTGTTCCTTTAGTCAGGGGATTTTATAAACTAAATGAGGAATCTGTCTCCCTCAGCTGTTCCTTCTTCTCCTTTTCCCTCAGTAGTTAAGATATGACTCACCAGGATTGATTATACAGCTGACAAAAACAACCATGAGAAGGCAGGATGAGTGGTGAGAGGTGGGGTGAGCACCACTCATTTAAATACAACAGAAACATCCCCATTTACAGCTCCTATCCAGGAGATTCCTTCTAAGCTTGTTTCAGAGCTCAGAGGTAGGAAACTGAGCCTCTACAACGAGCCCAGGACTAAGAGGCCACATGGGATATTCTGTCAGAATGGGCAGGGCCACAGGATCTAAGTGGACAGGCTCTGGCCAGTGTTCATTGTGACCAGAAACTTGAATGAAGAAGACGACTGCTGCACTTTATGGAAGAACACAGGCACAGGCGGGGAGGGGGGGGTTAACGTGGTGAATGATGGCATCACGAAACAGGCTGGCAGAGTGTCTGAAACAAACAAGATGAAGTTTAACAGGGATAAATATAAAAGATGCAGTCTTTTAAAATAAATATGCTCTCGAACCCAGTAATTTCTAGCTATACTTTCACATGTATCAAAGACACATACACACAAAATCACAATCTTTGCAGCCTTTTGTGTAACTGCACAAACAGTGGACATAACTAATATCTTTTTTTGTGTGTGTGTGTGAGGAAGATTGGCCCTGAGCTAACATCTGTTGCCAATGTTCCTATTTTTGCTTGAGGAATATTGTCCCTGAGCTCACACCTGTGCCCATCTTCCTCTATTTTGTATGTGGGATGCCACCACAGCATGGCTTGATGAGCGGTGTGTAGGTCTGCACTGGGGATCCGAACCTTCGAACCCCGGGCCACCGAAGCAGAGCACGTGAACTTAACCACTATGCCGCTGGGCTGGTCCCAACTAATATCTTTCAATGAGAGGTTGGTTAAATAGATTATGTTATGTGATCCAATGGAAAACTTGTAGTGGGTTAAAAATACATCTATATATGCTGATATAAAATGATGGAGTATGGAATAATCTCCTAAATATATTGTTAAATGATAAAAGCAATTTGTAATGCTATACATATAGTATTCTCTAATACTAAAGGACAGATAAAGGACATTGAGTCTTCAAGAGTAAATAGGAATGCATTGTTGGGAAAAGAAAGGGTATTCTAAGCAGCAAGGATGGAGTGTGCAATTAACATAGGTGTGAGAGAGTGTGGATGTTCAGGAAATAGTGAACAGTTCACCTAGGATACATAGCAAAGCACCTAGTTGCTAATTTTATGTTATCATTTCCTCCCTTTGAATACTGGCATGCATGCCAGTGTAAACATGTATGATATCCAAAAAAGAAAACAATTCCTGGTTACCTAGAGTAACACTAACATTGTGAGAAATGATTCAAACAAACACACCAGCAGGGCCTGATCCCATAGAGAACACCCTGGCTTTTAGTAATAGAAGCCATCCACTCCTCCCAGAGTAGAGATGTGGATGGGTAGAGTGTGAAATCAACTTGAACCATCTCCCATAGCAACAAGGGAATCAATACCAGCCTTATAAGTAAACAGGTACCTATACTGTTTAAGTACCTACACCACCAATTGGCAAAGAAGGCAAATATTTACTCTCCATATTGGTAAATATGACAATTTAAGTTTCCTTCTGTAGAAATTTTAGTTAATTCTGGGGTTATTATTTGCCAGTGTGTGTATTAACTTGAATCTTTACACTGTATTTGTAGACCCAAATTCTACAGTAGATAGATTTGCTTGAATAGGGTCCATTTTAGAATCATGGTCTCAACTTCATAAGTCCTGTGGTTAAGCCAGGTAATGGTACCACAGTTCTGCTGGATATCTCACCATGGGCCAAAGTGTAAATTCAGCAAAATTTTTCTTTTGTGTCCTACCAGTCTTTTCGTAAAGGATCCTGTCTTAATGCTTCTTTTCTCCCTGTGACCAATCATCTTTTCATAGGTCCTTTGCTGAATCTGACTCCCTAGAAGTCATCATGGAAACCAGACACACTTTGTTCAAAGATATTCCTAAATAGAATAAAAGATGTCCCAGTAGAAAGGAATTTTTCACCTTTTCAGTGACTGTTTCTCAAACTCATTCTTAAGATGCTTGTAGACACAAATAAAAAAAGTATGATGATGAATCTTATTTCCATTTTTTTGCAAAAGACTCTTGACTCTTGGTTTTCTTCCTCCATTTAGCATCTCGAAGCTCTTCCCCATCTATACTTGGCTGCTTAATGGTGAATGTGTCACTTGATTTTTATTCTGGGAAATTCTGGCATGGCCCAGGACTCTAAGGGTATCTGGTAGCATGATTTATTATTACCTTAATAAACGTTTTTTGCAGTTGGCTTTGTGGCCTTGGGATACTCTCTCCCCTTCAGTATAATCAGTTGTGAAATAAAAATGTAAGGCTAGGTTTTCTCTAATGTACCACTGGGCTTCAAAACTCTATAATCCTGTGATTCTTGTTTCTGTAAGTCAGCTGATGATATTTTCGGTGACTTGGAGGTTGGTCTCCGCAGACTCCCCTGACTGTTTGGCATCAGCTGTCTGTTCACCCTGTACTCTGTGGACCTCCTTCTCACACAGGAATCTCTTTGATCTCAAAGACGGCTCTGTAAGGTGCAGAGCAAAACAAATACCAGGCTATTTCCCTCCGTGGTGCTCAGGACAATGTGAGGTGTCCAAAAGAGTAAGAAAGCTTAAAAACAACTGATAGTACTAGCCTTGAAGCACTATTTGCAAATGTCAAATTTATTTATATCAACACAAAAAAATATGTTATTTCAAATAAGAAATTTCCCAAACATAAAAGGAATAGAATGAATGACATTTCAAAATGGCTTTGATTATCCATTTTCATAAACATAATACCAGGGGACGGAGGAGACAACTCCTGCTTTTACCACTAACTAAATTCTCTAGAGCTTTGACAGAATAATTTTTATAGCAGTCCTTTCTTTATTAAGCAGTAACATTAAATTAGTCCCAGCATATATGTAATTAATCAATGCATTGACCTGCTTTAAAATATGCTTCTTCTTAAAAACAAGGAGTGAATCATGCATGATTATACATAAATTAAATTAATTTGATAATGAACATGCAGAAGCAAGAAATCTTTAATAACAAATGACCCTGGTGCCTTACAAGTAAAAAGGACATCTAATATTGAAGTCTAGCAAAGCATTTGGATATGCATTAAATTTAAAACCTGGAGATGAACAAAAATCATTAGACCCGAGTTAAGATGTGTTGCTTTTTCCATGAGGTACTTCTATAGTAAGAATAGTTGACAACAAAGCTATTGACGAACACTAAGCCAGAGTATGTATATATGATTTATATTTAAGAGAGGTGACTCTATAATGCACAGAACTCCATTTACATATGTGTTCAATACTTCGCTTGAATATGACATATAAGAATGATGGATCTCATCCATTTCATGAAAAAACAAAATCAAATCCTAACCCCGAAAGGACAACATGTTTCTTTCCTAACAACCTGAGAAGTGTTTCAGTGTTCCCATCTCCTACTTCTGTAGGGATTAAAAACATAGACTTTGGGATTAGAAATATTTTACATACTTTCTGGATGACCTTGGGAAAATTAATTGGGAAAACTCTTAAGCATCATTTCTTTATTTCTGAGCTGGGATATGAATACTTATTTCATAAAACTGTTGGGAGAATTAAATAAAATAATGTATATTAAAACATGTTTCTGAGAGTCTGGCACATAGTCAGATAAGTTGTTGTTCATGTTATTACTTATTTTTCTGGACTTTATGAATTCTCTGTGGCTGATAAAAATGTATGGGCATTCATCCTTGACTGTCCCACAGGTATCTTCGGGGGTGAAAGGAGGTCTGGTACCAGGAGGTGGATGGAGCAATTCTGCACTGTCCTGATTGTGTGTGACGACTGGTCATATGTTTTGAGGTTGCTGGAATTTGAGGTTGATTTAGCGTTTTAACTGAGAGATGGGCAAGTAGTAAGAAAGAGGAAAAAAAGTTATTGCAGGGAGGATAGAGACGTTAAATACTCAACACTTCAAAAATACAATCTCGCCCAGGCCTGAAATGGCCTCAGAACCTTCTCAGCAGACACACCAATCAATTGGGGTTGGCTTAAGAGATGAAACTTGATTGTCAACTGTTAGTGTGATCAATGACACTCAGAATGTGTCCATGAACCTGCAGCATCAATATCACTTGGGTATTTGTTAGAAGTACGAATTCTCAGGCCTACCCCCACACCTACTGAATCAGAATTTCTGGGGGTGGGGCACGGGAATCTGTTTAACAAGCCTTCACTTTCCAGGTGATTCTGATGCACGCCAAAGTATGAGAAGCCTACTTAAATGTTCTGCACATCAACAAACTGGGGTTGTTCAGATGGCAAAATGGTGGAATGAAAAGAAACTAATGCTTATGGAGGACCTGCTACATTCCACGCACTGTTGGAGGTGCTTCTCATACGCTTATTCCTCTTAATAATCCTTTGATGTAGATAGTTCTAGATAGATAGGGAGGGAAGAAGAGAAAGAGAGAGAGAGAGACAGAGGGAAGGAAGGAAGAAAGGAGAAAGGGCTGGAGGAACAAAGATAGAAAGTGAAAGGAAAGCAAAAGAGAAGAGAAAGAAAAGGAAAGAAAACTAGATTTCAGAGTTGTCATATAGCTTTCATGCAACTAGTAAGAGGTCAAGTTAGAGCTCAATTCAAAGCCCAATTTTTTTTTTTTTTTTCTTCCTTTCTGCCACACTAAGCAATACAGGTAGGAAATAAACATTTCTATGGTGCCAACAAAATTTAATAAATTGTTTGGGCCAGAAAAAATAAAATCACTTGAGAAATTAGATCTCAGTTCACTGCTCTCTTCAAGGAATAATATCATTTCTCACAAAATCATTATGAACAAAAAGTCATCCAATTTCTAAAATCTTGGAATAACTTTATCCACCATGAAATCCAGAAAGGCTGTGGGAAGAAAAACATTTTTCAATGCAGAATTTGGCCCTTAGAGATAGAAGAGAAAGTTTTGGTCAGAACATTGGGATTGATAATAAAAATTCCCAGTCACTTTCTAAATTTTTAGCAGATTATGTGTTATGTTTTCTAAAATGACTTTCCAGATAAAGTTTCAGGAAGAGGTCTGAATAAAATGTTCTAGCAACTGTTTCTTTTTCTTTCATGTTTTCTTTTTGAATACTTCTTTTTGGCCAGAAAGAATTTTTCTTGTCCCTGACAAAATAAGCAAAATGCAAACTAGATGAAGAATAATGTACTTTAAAAAATTACTGTTTGAATGTATTTATTTTGGCTAGTGAAAACACTTCCATAAAATCCAAAGTCTTCACATCAGCTACTTTAATTAGAACCTCAGTGTTTGATCAGGTAGGTAGGAGATGACTGCGTTTGCAGCATGGGAAGCAGACGAGGAAAATCAGGTGGACTCCTCAGGATGGGATGACACCTGGCTGCTTGTTGCTTGCAGCACTGCTATTGGTGGTCATAGGCTGAAGGTGCTGGTGCTGGGAGGCCACTGTCTTGCCGAATGGCATATTTCACTGTGTAGGATGAAGGCTGGTCTTTGGTTTTCACTACTTGTGGTCATCTGAGACACCTGCAATGATTACAGCATCCAAAGGACAAACTGACAACTCAGGCATCACGTCAAAAAGGACAGATGGTCTGTTTCCCAGTTGACTGTCACGATATTTACGTGACCTTAGTCCTAGAGATTCTTTACCTGAATCATGTGGCTGGAACAAAGAATCATGAATTTTCTTTGTTCACTACTAGTTCATCAGAACCTACTGATGAATTTTTCTACGTGGCTTATTGAACCACATCCAATATTCTGAGAAGTTTTCTTTTCTCCTTCCCCCCCCACTACACCCCCCGCCTTTGTGGTTGTTCTGCAGGTTATCATGTTCCTATAGATTGTTTTAAAGCTCCCATGATCCCATTCTCTGCTGAAAGTTGATCAAAGCATTAAATACAAACAAAAAATATTATACTTTTATCGCCAGCTTCCCAAACTCTCAAATTTCAATGCTAATTGTTTCCGTGAGCTTTGCTACATTGAGTGACAGAATTCCTCAATTTATAATAAAGTCTTTTGCCAGTCATTCTACTTCCTGTAGAGCTCAACAAATACTTTCAGGCAGTTTTGTATGTTTTGCTGCACCTGCACAATGTTGCAGCTGCCATATTAAAATGGGAGCAGAGATTTCAACTCCCAGATGTTTTGAATTCCCAGCCAGCTGAAGCTTGCAGATATGGTAGTAGGTAACTCATTGTCCAGAAGACACACGCATTGTTGTCTCGATACAAATGTGTGCTTTGTATTTGTGAACAACCACCAACATCATAGGTGGCAATCCCAACAGTTCAGATGGAGGGGCAATTTCCTAGACCAATAGTGTGCCAATGGCAGCTGTCTTCCAGCTGCAAGAGGACTGGGATTTGTGCCATCTCCAAATGTAACCCTAACTCTGTCCTCAACACAATGACTCATCATATGGGTTTGGGTTATTAAGCAAGACATTTTATTAAAACTTCAGCTGAATTCAATAAATATTTCCTGAGCACTATATTTGGCACTCTGGATAAATGAAATGCAATGATAATACCTGCCCTTAGGTAGCTTCTAGTCTTATAAATTGTAGTGGAGGCAAGGCAAAGTTACATCCTATTCACAGCCCTGGAATGACAGCCTTTCCTCAGGACTTATGATGATAGATGATAAGCTAACAGCAACTAGGAATGAAAATTGCATATTGTGAAATTACTGTGTGCAAGATATGATGCTAAACTCCTTATGTGTGTTATTTACTTCAATCCTGAAAAAAATCTTTACTTATTACTATTTCTCTATTATAATTGAGGAAACTGAAGCTCAGGGGCATTAATTGCATGAACAAACCCTGACCACACAGGGTAGCTGAAGCCTGACTACAGTGTCTGCACCCTATCTTTTTTTATTCTGGAAATTTCCAGTCCCCAAACTGGCAATTATAACATTGGCATTTTGATAAAGAGAGCTATCAGGAAAGATATTGGCTAGTATGATCTTTTGTAAAGGATATGAGAATTATGTATATGAATTAAATAAAAAATGGAAAGAAATGGAAATCAGGTAACTGACACAGTTATATCATAATAACAGACATAAACAGGCATATTTTATTAAGATGATATATTTACCATTTTAGCATTTTATGTGAATTAATTCTATTAGCCCTACAGCTGCCCTATTGTCCCCATTTTACAGCTGAGGTAAGGTCCTAGAAATTTAAGGGAAACTTTCTGAGAGAAGGTAATAACCAAGTAAAATTTGAAGCATAGTAATTAGTCAGATAAGATTAGAATAAAGCATGTGTGTCAGGATAGGTTAGAAAATGCTGCAATAATAAATATCTCAAAATTCTTAGGGGGCTTAAAGCAACATGGGTTTATTTCTCTCTATGCTTCATGTCCATCTCAGGACATTGCCCTTAGGGACTGAGGCTGACAGATATTCCACCATCTGGAATGTTGCCAGTTGCCATGGCAGAAGGAAGGAAGATGGACAATCATACATCTGCTCCTAGAAGCTTCTGCTTGGATGTGACACACATTGCTTTTGCTTACTTTTCATTGGTCAAAGCAAGTCACATGATCATGGGTAACTTCAAGGGGGTATGGAGTGCTATCCTACCATGCACTCAGAGGAGAACATTTGGATATAGTGGTGAATAGTACTAATGACTGTCACAGCGGAGAGACTAGAAAAGTGTTTCAGACAGAGCCAACAGCCAAGACTTGATAAAGTTTCACGTGGATAGGAATAAACATTTTGGTATTGCTAAATAAATTGTGAAGCAGAGAGTATCAGGCATCTTTGGCAATAGTAGACTGAAGCCAGGTTATAAAAGTCCTTGCAGCCATTCTTATGAGCCACACTGTAGGCCATAAGGAAACACTGAGGGCTGTAAGAAGGGGAATGATTGTTAGATTTTGTTTTACACAAGTTATTATGGCTTTGGTGCAGTGGGTGAATTTGAAAAAGTCAAAACTAGAAGCAAGAAACTCAACTAGAACAGAATTAAAATTATCAGAGACTAAACTACGTTGTAGATAGTAGATGCAGAGAAGAAAAGATTAGTAAATATTTAGGAAGTACAATTGAAGGAACTTGTTGATCAGTTGAATATGAAGGATGAGGACAAGGAGAAAACTAACAAAGCTCTCAGATTTAAAATTTGGTAGATGTTGATTCATTAAATGAAATAAGGGATATAAGAGACACAGGATTGAGGGTAAAATGCACTTTGGATATTGGCCTGTGGATCTCACAAGACTGGAAATGTCCAAGAAGTGTTTGTAAATGTGAGTCTGAAATCCTGAGGAGAGGTCATGGATAGACATTTAGTTTTGGAAATCACTAGGATTTAGAAGGTAGTTAAAATCCTTGGAGTGGATGACAGTGTGAAGAGAAACTCTCCGCAAGAAAAGCAATGGATCAGAATGGAACTCAGAAACTCCAACATTTAGAAGAGAGACAAAACAGGAGGAGCTCATGAAGGAGAGAAAGAAAATATGGACAGAGGCAAAAATAGAGAGCCAAGAGAGAGAATTCAACAAAGTCAAATGCATCAGTCAGCTCCAAGAAGACAAAGTCCTAACGTGCATTTGGACTTGGGAATAATTAAGGCTATTGATATAATTTTTATAAACAGCTTTATTGGGGTATAACTGAAATACAAAAAATTGCACATATTTAATGCTCACAATTTGATGGGTTTGACCATATGCATACACGCATGGAACCATCACTACCATCAAGGTAATAGCCATCATCTCCAAGTTTCCTTGTGTCTTTTTAAATTTATTCTTTGTGGTAAGAACACTTAACACTAGATCTACTCTCTTAACAAATTTTTAAGTGCACATTACAGTACAACACTACTGGCTGTATATTGTACAGCAACTGGTATAAAATTTCAGTTATGCTAGATGAATAAAATTGGTTGATACACTTTAACAGAACTTACCAGTTGACTGGTTGGGGCAGAAAGTAAGTTTCAGTGGATTGAGGAGTGACTGGGTAGTGCCAGAATGAAGACAGCGAATATAGCCTACTCTGTCAAAAAGTTTGACTAAAAAGGGGAGTAAAAAAATAATATATTGATGTGGTCACAGAGTCCGGAGAAATTTCATAAAATTGGAGATTCTTGGACATGTTTATGTTTATAAGCTAGGAAAAAAAGATGGAAATGTTGGGAATATAGGAGATAGAAGTTACAGAACAAATAAATGATATCTTTATTTCCTAAAAAGTCAACAATTATAGTTTGACAACTATACACTTTACTATGGAAGTTGAAAGGGAGACTTTAATTTTTTAAGAAAAAAATCAATATATTACAAAATAATAAACTCCTTATGGAAGGCTGAATGGTTCAGTAAACTGAGCTGGAGTTTCAGAGGCTGAAGGTTTTAATCATGGCTGGATGATTGATTTACTGTATAATTTGGGCAGGATATTTTGATTTCCATTGCCAAGGAGGCGTGCAAAATTTAGTTAACTCAAGTTGAACTCATCTCCATGTCTTGTTTTTCACATATGTAATATAAGGGTGAGCCAGCACCTGAATAACTAGGAAGGATAATTAGCTGGGATGTTTGCAATAAAAAATATTTTGCAAACAAAAAATGCTGCACAAACATTTCTCAAAAACATGTCATTTTACATATAATTTCACACTGCTTCATGGTATATCCTATTTTGTGCCTGAGAGCCTAGTTTTGAAAAAAATTGATAATGGTAGAATTTCAGAGTGGAAAAGCATGGGTGTTATTTATAAAGGAGTCAGATAGGGAAACCACAATCAAGAATTCTCTTGAATTTATTTCAAACTTCACAGGTTAGCAGATACCACCAGCACCATGAAAACCCTGAAATAACACCTTTGTAGCCATCTGGTTCAGACTTGCTTTCTGATATCCCAATCAGCAACTTGTCTTTATGAAATGGGGCAGCCCTCCTCCTCTTGCTCAGTTTGCAACCAGACAAGCACTGGCCATATACTATCTTGAGGGCGTGATACATGCTGCAATATAGAAGGAAAGTTACTTATGCTGTTCTTCCATAGAAAGTGAAAGAGAGTTCACTTTCTAATTTAACAGTTATTGAGCATTGTTCATCCCTGCCTGGTTGCTAGGCTGGCAAGCCTCCTCTCAAAGCTATGGGAATAGGGCCCCTCCTCCGCTGGCAATCTAGCCTAATCTGAAACAAGAATTTTTAAATTGTAGTCTTAATTTCACATGAAATGCATTTTCAACTGATCGTTGGTGGCGACTTTGAGCATTGGGTTGAAAAAGATGGTGAGAAACAGTTCCAACCCAATGGGAAAGAATATGGCAATAAAAAATTGATGTCTGTTATGGGTGTAGAAAAAGGAGGGCAGCATGAGTACCAGGTATTTACCATGCCCTTGTTGACCCACACTTTGGGGTGTAGCATCTATCATTGGTAGTTCTACTCCTGTGCCGTAATTATCACCAGTGCTTTTCTGTCTTGTTCTATGTTTTGGGAACTTTATCCCCATGTCGTGCCCTGCTCCTGAGTCAATCTTAGTAACCTGCAGTTAACCGGCTGGGTCTTGAGCTATGACAAGCACCTATCATATAAAAGGCCTTGTGCTAATTATTATGAGAGACGAAAAGATTAAAAAGGTAAGGTCCCTGTCCATAAGCATGAATTGTTTCAATTTGCTTTCTTCTTTGGTTCATTTGTTGTGGTTACTTTTCAATTTACTGTCTGTGGTGAGTTTTTATGTGGTTGACTAGCTGTAAAACAATTATTTTTAGTTGGTTGGCCAGAGAGAGAGAAGAATTCATATAAGCCTTAGTCTTTATTTTTATCAAATGTAAAACCATCTCTTACATTTGAAAGTGTATTTTCACTATGAAATAATACTCTTACCAGTTTAAAAAGCATTAAATAAAATGCTCTAGAAGACCTGTATGTGCTAAATATTTTATCATTGAAACTTTGACACTCATAAGATATAAATCACATCATATGAGCTACTGAAATAATACAGTGAATTAAATGACCAGTCCATATTCAAATTATGCCAATTGTTCCAGTAATATTTTGTCTGTTTTTTTAGTAATATATTTTTTTGCTGATTTAAGAAAAACCTGGAATCCAACCAAAGATCACACGCTTTGTATTGTCCTGCTTTTCTAGACTTCTTCAGCTCAAAGCAGTTTCCCACCTACATTTTTCTTCTCACGAAATTGCCATTTTTGAAGAGTTCAGGCTAATTGTCTTATGCTATGTCTCTGAATCCATCTGATTATGGATTAGATTGAGATTAAACATTTTCAGCAAGAATACTACATGGGTGCTGTTGTGTACACCCCACTGCATCACATCGGGAGACATAGTATGGTAGTTTTGTACTAAATATGGTCACCTGGTTAAGATGATGTCTGCCAATTTTTTTTTTCTCATTTTAAAGGTGTGCTTTATCCTTATAATTAAAAAGTAACCTATGGGATGACATTTTGATACTACGTGAATATTATGTTCCCCAACACACTTTTACCTA
The DNA here is from genome assembly GCF_057802395.1 of Ceratotherium simum simum. Lineage (NCBI taxonomy): Eukaryota > Metazoa > Chordata > Mammalia > Perissodactyla > Rhinocerotidae > Ceratotherium > Ceratotherium simum. The sequence goes on along the minus strand of NC_141918.1, from coordinate 7,781,165 downwards.
GTAGTTTTACGTGTCTTGATGATCTCTGTCTGAACCACACTGGAGATTCCAAAATAGTGATTTCCTAATTTTATTATTTCTTCTACATTTATTAGCTGAAATTCTCTGTAAAGAAAAGACTCCTTCCTCCAGTACCACTATGGACTCATGGATTGTTTTTTAATTCATTTTTTTACTCCCAAATTGTCTCATATTTGGCCCTTCATGCTTGCTGCTTTTGACATATACTTGTCATTTTCTAGGCACCTCCTTTGCTTTCTGACATAGGATGTTCCAGGATCACCTTCTACATTCTGTCTGTGATCTGGAATCAGCCATTTTTCCAGGGAACAGTGATTCATTTCAGTAGTTTCAGAAACCAAGATCTTGGCACTAGTGCGTTCATTTCCTGTGGGTGACATTTCGCCCCTTCAGTGGACAGAGCTGAAGTGGACAAATTTTTTAAATCATGAGTTCATGTTGATAACGCCACTTCAGAGGGCTAAGGGCTCCTCTTTATCTTCCCCATTCCACATTTATACACTGCTTCTCCCACAGTGAGAGCCCTGAATCCCAGCAACACCAATATTTACTTATTTGCTTTATCCTACAATACACAAAAATCAGTTTTAAAAATCAGCAGTAAACCTACAAAGTAATGTTCATGGTATTTTTGTTGTTCTTATCCCGAGAAAAGATCTCATTAATGGTGTACAGTCAGAGAAGTATGTTCAAGAGTTATTTGAATAATCCTTTTTCTTTCTGTGTGGCTATGTTATCATTGTGATATAAAATTAGGTTAATTTGTTTCTGTTTGAATTAAATTTTGGGGTTTGTTTTTTATCCTTGTTGATATAATTTTACTTTTGAATATGTGAAATATTTACAAGGCTCAAAAACCTCCAAAACTATAAAAAAGTTTTACTCAGAGAAGCCTCATATACCTTCCAATTCCTTTCACCATCCTATTCCTTCTCCTTCTGACCCCAGATAGGGAATCATTAATATTTGTTTCTGGTTTACCTTTCCTATATATTTTTTTTGCCAAAATAAACAACTATATATCTATATAAGCAAAAATATATAAAACTGTAGCATACTCTTTTTTGCATCTTCCTTTTTTTCACTCTACATCCATTCTCAGAGGTCACCCTCATTCTTTTCTATTGCTCTACTGTAAAATAGTACTCCACTGTGTGGAAGTAGCAAAGTTAGTTCAATCAGCCTCCTATGCATAGACCTGGGTGGTTTCCAATATTTTGTCATGACAAATAATGACACAGTGAATAACCTTTTGCATATGATTTTTTTTTTTTTTTGTAATTTTAGCAGTTCATCTCTTGGAGTAAATTCTTAAAAGTGGGATTTCTGGGCCAAAAGGCATTTTGATAGATGTGGCTAAACTCTCCTCCATAGAGGTTATATGATTTTTTGCATTTTTATCAGCAATGTTTAAGAGAGTCTTTCTCCATAGTCTGACCAACAAAGTATGTTATCAAGCTTTTGAATTTTAGGAATAGTTTTTTTTTCAAAAGTTTCCCAGGTAATTCTGATGTGCAGTTAGGTTGAGAACCATTGGCCTAGATTGTCAGTGATTCTAAGAGAATGCAGAATAAAAGCAGTGGTCATGGTAGCAGCAATGAGAACCCCAAAAATAACTTAAAAGGAAGGGATAGGGAAAAAGTCATACTAACTTCATTCAAATTTCATTTTCCCAGGTTTGATATTGCTTGGAGGTAAGGATTAAACACTGTGTGATACCTGAATAAAAATATATCCCATGTTCACCTTAAAAAGGGTTAGCCTGTTTGGCATCATTTTACATACCTTACTGATCTGACAATGTCCAGTCTGGGTTGATGCCTGTTTAGGAATTATCTGGGACCCATTTTTAGGCATCCTAGATGACTCATTCAAGTTAGTATTCATCAAAACATGAGTTTCAAAATGAACTGATAGAATCCAGGTACTATATTTTATAGATTCTAAGACATTCTGTTTTTTAAATATCTTTACAATCTGTTTGCTTCTTACAATTGAAAATATATAGCAATTAAATTTTCAGCATTTTTTTCTCTCTTAAAAGTATACAAAATAACAGGGCATCTTACAATCAATGGTGTCTTTGATTTGACGAAATATGGTATATTTTTCTATATTAGATTCCTAGGGCTGCTGTAACAAAGTGCCACAAACTGGGTGGCTTAAAACAACAGAAATTTATTGTCTCACAGATCTGGAGTCCAAAACTCCAAAATCAAGGTATCAGCAGGGCTCCCTCAGAAAGCTTTGGGGAAAATCTTTCCTTGACTCATTCTGGCTGTGGTGGTTTGTGGCAATGCGAGGCCTTCTCTGGCTTGCAGCTGCAGCTCTTCAGCCCCTGCCTCAGTTGCCACATGGCCTTCTCCCCTTGGGTGTCTGTGTCTTCTCTCCTTATAAGGACATACGTCAAACTGGATTAAAGGCCAACCCTACTAGAGTATAATAATTAATTATATCTGCAATGACCCTCTTTCCAAATATGAGCATTCTGAGGTACTAGGTGTTAGACTTTCAACATATCTTTTAGGAGGGGACACAATTCAACTCAGAACAGTTTCTAATACCTTTAATATGGAGTTTTAGGAACAAAAGGGTAATTAATTAAAAAGAATCAAAGAGACATTCTAGGCAAATTATATGTATGCTTTCTTAGTGATCCTGGACACACACATAACTACTCAGATTAGAGAATAATGTGGTTGTGGTCATTCTGCAACATCTCTGCCCTAAACTCTGTGGCCCATGGTGACTTCAGCAGTCTTAGTTCCTGCATTCTTTTGTATCAACCGTCCAGCCATCAGTGTTCTTCTCTTGACTCTCAAGCTGGTCTCTACCAATTGGTTATAGGGCCTTTTGGGCTGCCTCTCTTTGCCCCTGTGTCCAGTTATTTATAAGAAACAGTGTTGACTATGTTTACCCCTAAAAATGTTCTCTGCTACAGCTACCATTGTATTACTTTCAGTTAGATACTGTGCTTTCCACACATGTACAAGGCCATCTGCCCCCTGATGCCAGCAATAGGCTTCCTGGACCATGAAATGACCTCAGCCTTGCCTGCAAGGTCAACAGCCCTCCTGGCCATATCTCCCCAGTCAAGCTGATCAACTGTGCCTGTCTTCTGTACGGCTGGTCCCCACACAGCCACCATATGCCACAGCTGGCCTCACAGTGGACCTTCGTTTTGGTCCAGTGCCCAGTCTGCTCTACCATCACTAGCAGTCTGTGGTGATAGGAAGTCTCCTCGCCTGCTGGGTCAAAACCCGTGGACAAGCAGGTTATACTTCTTCCATGGTTTCAAAAATGAAGAGAGAATTTCCTGACAGGTTTCAACTAGAAAGATTCTGTCCCCAGAAGAACCAGATTGGCTTTTAATTCCACTTTCAAATTTTCCTTGTAATATCTGGCCAACAGAGATGAGAGCCAAGTTGCTAGAATAAAGCCCCTCAGAAATTTGAAGTTAACCTTTTTTCACCAACAATTTTTGTATGACAGATTTTCAAAGTATGCTTTGTAAGTTATTTTTTTTCTTTGTTTTTGTTTTTTGAAGGTACCATCACAGCAGTAGCCCAAAGTATTTGGAATCTGATTAGTGAGCTATTGGAAAAAACTGTTTATAATGGTATCTAAAAAATGAAATGCTACTTCCAGTTTTAAATGTTAACTGAAAATTTTATTTGAATTTAAATTTGTCAACCCTGCTCACAGATCATATAGAATTTCAATTCAATGTCTAACTTGAATGCAAACTAATTGTTTTCCAAATTGACTTGGCCCTATTTTGATATTAAATCAAATGTTTTTGGAGTTTCTTACCAGGATAAGGAGATAAAAATGTTCTTTTGTATGTGGAATCCCTTAAGTATGTGCTTGCTTTTCTCTCCACTGGTCACTGGGAATACAGAGAGAAGTAAGACATTGTCCCTGTTGCCATGAAGTTCAGTCTAGTGCACAAGTCCATGCATAAAGATATACTCACAGCAGATGTCAGGGACAGAACTACAAAGAGAACACAAAGGAAGAACAAGTGCCAGAAGAGTGAAAGTGGAAGCTTTCTTGGAGGAGGTACCAGGTGACAAAGTCTTAAGTATGAGTAGGAGTTGGCCAGTTAAAGCTGGGAAGCTTATTGGGGAGAGGCTGAGAAAACATTCCAGAGAGAGGGGAGCAATGTGGAATGGACACAGATAGGAGAAAGAATTGTGTAAAGAAGATGCTAGAAAGTAAACTGTAATGCATGGAAGAGAACGGGAGAAAAGCAAAGAGATTGCTTGGAAACCAGGCAAGACGCTGAAGCCTTTATCTCCCCTCCTAAGGAGCCTGCATAAGATTCTGCAAAGCTGGAAGCTTACCAATGTCTATTGAGGCTTTATTATGTGCAGTCCCTCCTCCCTCAGGGGAGTGTCCATCAGGTCCCTGGGGGTTGTATGGAGGTGATTTTTGAAGAGGTCAAGATCACCTACAGGCAGGCTAGTTAAAAGGCTGTTGTAAGAATAAATTCAGTCAAGCTCTGATCACCACCGAGATTAGGACTGCCACTCTTCAATGTACTTTTGGACTCTAGCTCCTGATAGTTAAAACTAACTGAATGCCTGAGTTGCTAACTTCAGTTTGTGTTTTGTTATTTCTTCTTACAGCAATGTCTCTAATAAGTTATTAAGTTATATTTTCAGACTTGTGTGCAAGCAAGTTAAATGCAAAATATGCAAGTACCCAAAAAAAAAAAAGAAAATCCAACTGTGGGCATAAAAAGGATACCTTAGGCCGTTGTCCACTCAGAGGAGGCAATGTGTACAGATGCATATACAGTTGTTATAATAGATGATAAAGGATATTTCCATAGCAATTAGGCTAAAGATGGTGTCAGAAAGAAAATATGACTTGGGGTGTGTAAAAGAATTTTGCAGGCAGTCCCACTTCTAAGTGAACACCAACAAGGGCAGACATACAGGAATGATTGAAAATCAATCTGGTTTGAGCTAAAGATGTAGTTTGGGTGGAATAGATGTTTTTTATTTATTTATTTATTTATTTATTTATTTTTTGCTGAGGAAGATTGGCCCTGAGCAAACATCCGTGCCCAACTTCCTCCACTTTATATGCGGGACGCCTGACACAACATGGCTTGATAAGTAGTGCGTAGGTCTGCGCCCAGGATCCGAATCTGCGAACCCTGGGCCACCAAAGTGGAGAGCACGAACTTAACCACTAAGCCATCCGGCCAGCCCAAAGAATAAATGCTTTTTTATTTTCCTGGTCCCATATGGTTGGGATAATGAAGAAGCTGAAAAAGCCTAAGGTGTCCATATTGAGAGGGCAAGAAGAACTATAAGGGCAAGCAACAGAAAACCCAACTCGACCTAGCTTAAAAAATAAAGGAAATTCACTGATTAACGTAATTTAAAAATACAAAAACAAGGCAGACTTCAGGCATATTTTGACTCTGACACTCATGACATTATAAGAGTTGTGGATGATTTTCTCCATCTAGGTGTCAGGCTTATCTTTAGGCTGGCTTCCCTTATGGTAAATGCTATAACCTCCCAGGGCCACATGCCTCCTCATTCATTTCTGGTGTGGGGGAAAGATCTTCTTCTAGAGCAGTCATAGACTGTAAGTTCTGAACTTCATTCTACCACGCTAACATCAGACATGTGCCTGCCCTTGAACCACTGGCTACGACCAGGGGATAGTCAGATGCTGATTGGTTTGGCCTGGGTTCTGCACCCATAACTGACAAGGAAATGCCATTATCTCAATTGGCTCAGATCAATCAGGGTCCACTCCTGGTCTTCGTCAGATTGCTCAGCCAAAGGGGTCAATGGAGCCTGGAATCCAGCCCACTATCTGCTTTCCAAGCTGTGCATTCTGGCATTGAGCTGTATTTCCTGGAATAAGGAGAGTCCTTTTACAATTCTTGTAAAAGCACAGTCCTGTGCACTAATAGGTCTGTGTCTACCCATCCATGACAATTTATATTTTTTCCAGTTCATATAGAGGTGCCCATGGACTAGCAGTGGCCAAGACCCTGAAGTTGAGGGATCAAGCCCAAGTATTTTTGTATGTGATCTGTTTGCTCCTTCAGATCCAGGCTCCACTCTGCTGCTTCTCCAAGATTCTGACCTGCATCAACAGACTCCTTTATCCTCCGATCCCAGTTGTGGTGCTCAAGGATGGGTTCACAGTGGGCCGGCTGCATCCTTCTAACGCAGGCCAAGCTCTCACCAACAGTTTTCTCCACATGAGTCTCTCTGCCCTCGTCTCTAGGTTCCGGTAACTGTTTCCTCCCCTTGCACCTTCAGGCCCAAGGTGGCATCAGTCCTTCCTCCTAACTGCTGTTATTAGCCTCCAGGTGCTTGTAGTTTCCTCACCTTGCCCTCACCTTCATAAACAGTCCCTCTACCGATTTTTCCTCAATGGACCCAATTTGATTGTTCCATCTTTCTCTTGCCAGGACCCTGAAAGATGCGCTTCACCATGGGGGAGTACTGTGTTAAATGGAAGCTGCAGTGCCCTCAATGCCCCCTAGTCACTTTCTTCATCTTCTGGTTTCCTGGAAAACTGTGCTCAGTTGGTCCAGGTACAAATCTAGGCACGATAGGGAAAATTTCATTTTGAAAGGATCTCTATTTAAAATGCTAAAGATCTCAGAGTTTGAGAAAACTCAAGGAAAACATAATTCTACGTCAGGATATTTTATTCTAAACTTGGAGATATATACATGTTTTAAATTGTGCAGATTAGAATGCTGAACTGTTCCAGATAATTTCTGGTGGGAGGCCACAAACAATATTTTATGAGGCCAAATAAGAAAAAAGGAAGTGAAAGAGCTCAGAAATCTCAGGAGCGCTCATCCAACACTCTGCCTTTGTCTTAGACCACTTTCGTAGATGGCTCTGTTAATCAAGATTGGATACACCTAAGTGAGGGGGTTTTTAGCTGAGGGAAACAGATGCCACAACTAAGAAAAAGAATGCAATGTAAGTTTGTCTTGAAGTCTGTTCTGTGATGCACAACCTTTCTAAGCCAAAATTTTAACCTGGTGAGCAATCAGTTCAGTACTGCCCTTAGCAGAGAACCATAAATTAAAGATAAGCAATGGTTCAGACTTTCCAGGGCCTTGACTTAGAAGAAACTCTGGAATCCCAATCAAATCTGCATTTGGTTAAGCAATTTGGCATAATTTTCTATTTTGAGACATTAAACTATAATTACAGGTCATTCTTATTTCATTCCAAATCAATGTCCCAAGAGTATATGTAACTAGGGAAGTTCTCCTTAAAGGAAAAAAGAAGAAAAAAAAGAAACCCAGTAAATAAATAAGACCAAAGAGAAAAAAAGCAAAACAAAACTTGGTGAAGCTGGAAAATTGTGCATATGGCAGGTGTTATAGTTTGATCAATATACAAAATTGCTTGTGCTGGTACATCAGGAGGATTCAATCCTCTAAAGGTAATCTGGAGGCACCTCTCATCAGAGAAAAAAATTTAAAGTTCCTCTGAAAAATTCAAATAATCAATGGCAGTGATAATTTAACCACCTTACAAGTTGTTCCTTGATTAAAAAATCCTTCTGCTATTTTGCTCTAACACTTGTTCTAATAGATTCAACAAGACTGGTGTTTTCTTAGTTGGAAGTGTAAGCTGATATGAGGGGTAGAGAGAGGAAGAGCAGAAATGTATTAACAGTAAGTAAAAAAAAGTCTGCAAGTCAAAATGAAAGGAAGAAATGAAAGGAAAGGAAATGCAGGCCTGGTGGAGAGTGACTATTCTGCCTCCTCCCTGTGACACGCCAAAAGCAAATCCCACTACAAACATGCCAGGTCCCCAATAAAAAGTTTTCTGGGCTGAATTATGTGAGTCTACCTGAAATCAGGATTATGGATTAGGAGGCTTCTCTAATCCCTTCAACTCTTATAATTTATTCATTTCCTGCCATTTCTTGAACAACTATCATAGGCAACTGTGCTATTTCTAATGCGGGATAAGTAGAAGAATAAAATGTTCTTTCAGCTTTAAGAGAATCTACAATGTAGAAAGGTATTCACATACTGCTTCGATAAACAAAAAATTAGCTTTATTTTCTATCTACTGTTCCTATAAACTCAAGCTCTCTCCTCCCCAACCTTACCTTACTCCTCTGGGTAGCAAAAAAAAAGATAAGTACTGTCAGCTAATGGTTTCTCTGCCTCCTCCAAGTGTAAACAGTCTGTTTTGATTTCAGATCTCTTTTTTAGGTAAATATTCTGTGAATTCTAAGTTCAAGTCCTTATGATGGCTTCTCCCTTTCCCTTCTTCCTTCCTCAAATGAGGTCGGTTTGTCCTTATGATCCCTCTTGGCGTTGGTCTCATGTTGGTCTCTTGGTTTCAGCCATGGGGTGGCTGGTCCAGTCCCCGAGTGCACCCAGTTCAGGTGTGCTTTGTGGGGTCATGTTTCTGAGCATGAGCTTGAAATCTGCTGCAGAAGTCAGCAGCAAGGGAATTCATGATCTACTTCTGACTGGACACACGTCCTTTCTCGTCTACAGTTGTGGTTATGGAATGCCTAGAGGCTAGCATGGAATATAAATCTTGTATTTTGGTATTATCAATCATAATTTTCTTGTCAATAAGTCAAATAATTTTAAAAAGCCTACATATTGCATAGTAGGTGTTCAGTACATGTTGGTTTCTACTCTGCCTCCCACTCTTTATGGTAATTAACTGTTGAACAATTAACTATTTTCCATTTACATCTTAAATGGAAAAAAAAAAAATCAACAGGATGTTTCCTGACTTCAAATCTGCTAAGTCATAACATACAGGTTTCCTATCACACATGTGAAATGTACATTGTTTTAGTAGTAGTGTCAGTATCAGTAAAAAATTCTCTAAGAATTAATGAAACCCAGCAGTAATTTAAACTATCAGTTTGTTAAAACGTAAGTTGCTTGGTTGGTTTTAGCATTCTACTTTGCATATGTGTTCGTGTTTTAATATTGTATTTATTCTTTAAGCACCAATACAGCACATTACAAAGAAATTTTACTCATGATTGCTTCAGACAAAACCCAGTTGTTTTCTCCTAGTTCCTTTATTGCCTTTAATTGTATAATTACATAAAATATTTATAAATATGTGTTTGCACAAAGTTGTAGTAATAAAATATATACACTTTCAAGCTTTTTTCTCTTAATATTAAACATTATTTTCCATATTGCTAATAGTTATATTTATGATTTTAATAATGGTATAATATTCCATTAATTAGACATTTCTCCATGAGACATTTAGGTTATTTCTTAGCTTTTCACGATTATACATAATATTACAATGGTCATTTTTATAAACATGGTAGAGTTTATTCACCTCCTGACTAATTTCTTCATATTTACATTCCCAAGAAGACCTCACTGAGTTACAGAGAATGAATGCTGAATAGTTTTGGTCTGTATCCCTGGACTGTCCTCCAAAAGCATTGTGGCTACAACAATGCTTGCAGGATCCTGCTTTTTCCCATGGTGGCCGCTGCTAGCAATAGTTCAAGTTTCTTGGGCAATTCTTTCTTCTGGCATGACTGGGTTTTCTCTTATCAGGAGTCTTTCATTTCAATTCTGAGTCAAATTCAAAATCTGTTTCTTCTGCTGCTAGTAGAATTCTTTTTTTTTCTTTGCTTTTTACTTTAAGCATCTCATTTTCAAACACAGCAAAAAAGATTAAAGTACCTTTTACAGAAAACAAAGGGTTTTTTTAAACGTACATATACCTGGAAGTAATAAGTAAAACTTACTGAGCAACTACTTTGTTACAAGCATTTTATATGTATTAACTCATCAAAACTTCACAACAACACTACACTATTCCCACTCTATGGATCAGACCATGGAGACAGAACAGTTAAATAATTTGCCCTCTGTCACACAGCTAGTAAGTGGTGGTGCAGAGATCCCAACTCAGAAAGTCTGATTTCAGAGTGGACACACCAAATCACTGTGCTGTTCTGGAAAAGATACAAAAATGAATGTCTACTAAGGAGCAGTTCCACAGAACACTTGTCTTTTTTCTTAGGAATTTAGATTTAGCTTATAAATTGGCCAAAAAGTCCTCTTTCTAATACAGCTTTCCTCTCATCATCCCTCACCCTCCGCTAATACACACACAAGGACAGATGGGCAAGAATAGAATATGAAAGACAAAAAGGACATTTAATCTTTCTCGCTTTCATAAACTTCACTCAATGAAAATTACCAAATAAAATATGATGACAATTTTTCTGTCAACAATTTGTGAGCCAAACTCTAATCATATTTTTTGGTGGAACCTAAAATCAACATGTGATATGTCCAACAATAATTTCTTATGCTGCATCCTTTTCCTGAAGTTCACAAAGAAGATGACAAATATTAGACCCAAGAAAGTTACAAATTATTTATTTTTTGAAATTACAGTTAATTTTTTTCATTAATTACATGTTCTCTAGTATATTGTTTATCTAGAAGAGTTAAGCACTTTTATAGATTAATATCTAATTCTGTTTTTACTATTAGATTTGACCAAGTTTCCATTGTGTTTATAAGTATTAAGCATTCCCATACTACAATGGTAGGAACAAAACATAAAAAAAATAAGATGTATACAAAAATAGATTAAAGAGGAAAATCATACACGATAAAAATTATACTTTGCATTTTTAACTTTTAAAATGCATTTTCTTTTTTATGTTATTTTCAGCTCAATATTAGGAGGTACATTTAGATGGACATTAGTATGTCTCATTCATTTTACAGATGAATAAACTGAGACAAAAAGAAGTCCAAGTCATGAATCTTAAAGGAATCCATCCTTTCTGTGCTCTTTCCAGTTAGAAGGATAAACTGATGTCTAATCTACACTTCTTAGCATATACCCCGACATACCTGATGGTTGACAACATGAGGATATATAAAAACATGTTTTAGGAAAATTTTAGGCCTAACACAGATATTCTGTTACATAGTTGCTGTCTTGGGCTGCCCAAATCTGCAATTTGGCAGCTGTAGCCAATTTGCTGAAGAATCATATCTCTGCCATCTCGCGTTTTCTCATCCAGGTGGTAAAATGATAGCCTACTCCTATGAATCTACTCATTTAGTTTGCTAGTATCTAATTAGGGAAGAAGCGAACTGTTCTTTCTCTCACATCAGAGGTGAACTGACCAGCTCACTGCTCCTTCCACCAGGTGAGCTCTCCATCCTGCTCCACTGGCCTTTCTTGACTGAGTCAGCACACGTCTGTCGGAGCTTTCACTGGGGCCTTTCAGGAGTAGGGTGTTTGAGAAGATGGCCTCAGGATCAGCAGAGGAAAATACTGGGGGTCTAGCTGCTGGGAGAGCTACTGGCAAGCTATGACTAATCAGACACATGGTTTTTTTGTTTTGTTTTTGTTTTAAATTTTTGTTTCCTTTCCAGTCTAATTTGGCTAAAGTTTTGTAGTCCCAGCCTCAATACTCCTCATGAAGGAAGATTCTATTCTAATATTCTGCCAAGTTATACTTTGTGCTTAAATTGGGCCAGTAAACCATTTAACCAAGTATCATTTTTACCATGACCCTGTTCATTATATTTGTTAAAGCTTGGCTCCTTGATTAACATAATGACTTGAGACTTTGGTCTAGACAGCTGGGGTGGGGGTGAAAGGGAGGTAGGCATTACACCTGAAGGGTTTTGAAAGAGGAAAGGCAACTTTCTTTCCAAAATGCTACACGTATAGTTGATATAGGTACTGGCTAGAATAAATGTCTAATTAAGTTTATCCTAGCTCTTTAGTTCTTTGTTTTTTGTTTTTAATATAGCTGAATGAATATTCATATTTATGTTTTCTGGCACTAATTTCTTTTTGTTTGGTTATTTTCTTCTTGTCTAATGGATTTAAAGAGCAGGACTTTTTAATTCTGTCCTATATATTTCCACAAGACACATTTTTATGCTGCATCTCATTGTTCAATACATGTCCTCATTCATCTTGAGCCAGTGAAGGATTTTTGCTTCCTTGCACCTAAGAATTCTAGTCTGTGAGTCTAAAATGATCAAAAGTTGATCATTCAGAATCGCTTTATTTACATGTGATTTGGTCAATGACATTAACATGACTTTACATGTTTAAACAGCAGAGCTAAAAGTTTTTTATTTTATTCCTATAGAGGCTACATTTTAATTTTGAAAACATTCAGTGGTATCATATCTTCTATTTAAAGAGAATAATGCTTTTCAAATATGTCTATGCTGATAACAGAGGGAAAATATCTGTATCAGATAGAGATGCATATTGAAGTATTTACAAAAGAAAAAAGAAAAGATTTCATATCTGGGATTTGCATTTAAATACTCAAGTAAAAAAAAAATTGAGGAGATAAAACAGGATTGGCAAAATGTTGATAATTGTTGAAGGCAGGTGATGAGTGCACAAGTTTATTTTATTATCTTATGCATTCTTTTGATGTTTGTTTGAAATTTTCCAGAATAAAATGACCACATTTACCATTTCATGGCACATTCCACTTCTGCCTCTTGCTTCAAGAGATCACATATTTTCACAGTTAATTGAAGAGAACTTGTCATCTTATCTGTCTCATACCTTCAAAACTTTATTTCTCAAATACTCTCTGGATTGGGAGAGAGTAGAAACACACACCTTGAAGTCAGACTCTGATCTGAATCCTCGTTCCACCACTCCTGATTGCATAAACTTAGACAATTTACTTAACCTCTCATCAACTCAAATTTTTCATCTGCAAAGGGGGGATAATATTCTCATTGCCTGGCTGTGGAAATTAAATGAGATTAGTACCTAGCATTAAATGCTACAGATTCTTAATACTTAATAAGTGATAATTTTTAATAAAAGATTGTGAAGCACTTGCTCAACATTACTGTAAGTATTTAATTTGGGGATGTGACTCCTAAAGTTCAGCACTTTATCTAATTTTCCATGGTTTTAACTCTTCTTTCCCCTTGCTCCCAGCACTATTCCTAGCACATATTAGTTGTTTAAAACATATATGAGGATTTCCTGCCTGGATGATCTTTCTTATTGAGAGTTTCTTTTATTTTTTTGATAGCTCTGTTAGGCCTAAATGAAGATCCAAGTCCAAGGCTATTTCTTATATTCCATTTATGTCTCTCAATATTCATGTTTTAAGACAGTCTGTAGATGATGATTCTTACATTTTGGGGAAAGCTGTGTTGCCATTATTCTTTTTATAAATGGGGAGTGGCAAAGTTGAACAACTGAAAACCATACTATTTATCTAATTTTCTCCCACCTGGCCTAAAAGACAACATTTAGGGGCAGAATATATGTGTCTAACAGGTCAAAATGTTAACACCATGAGTAGACACCAATTTACCAATTCATATTGGTAGGATAGATCTTGTGAAAAATTACATGCAGTCAGACACTAAGAAAAGGAATTTTAATCAAAATAAGTTAGTCAAAGCTTCCTGCCACTGTCCTTCCTGATAATTTGGTCCATTTCTCTAGCTGTAGGGTTTTTTTAAAAATGCTCAGCTTCCTGCTATTATGAATAGCCAACTTTCTGGCCAGACTCTTAATAAATTACAGGGCTAGACACATCAAGGTAACTCCAACCCTCACTAAATGGAATTGAAAACACCAGAAGCCCAAGATAAGTGGGAGGTTTACTGGATAGTAACCTAGTAACACCAGTCAAGCAACTGTACTCTAGTTACCTTTTATTTTCTCTGTCAAACCTTCTGTGATGTTATATACCTTATGAATCATTTTGTACTTACTGAAGGAGGGTACCTGTATCACAAAGATTCCAAGAAGGAAATCAGAGGTATCTAGTTGCATCCTTATTGAAAAATCATGGATAGATGTTAATGGAATTGGTGACAACAAATAAAATTCCTGCTGCTGCTCAATGGAAGTGAATGACCCATGGAGTTTGCCTGTTTAAAAGGAGTGTTTCTTCCTGTATTTCCTCTATTTGCCCATTGGAAGTTTGGTTTTATGTTATTACGAGACACTGGTTTTAACAAGATTGAACACCAGGGACGCAGATGGAAATAAAATCATTTTCAAGTTCCCCAAATCATAAAAAATGACTTTGTGGGAAATGTACCCAATCATTTCCCACTGAGAGGAGTACTGCTTGAAGAGGAGCAAACATGAATTTGTGAACTACTTTCACCTCCTCATTCATTCCTTCAACACATATCTTTTAAGCACCAACTATGTGCCAGGAGCTATGGTCCTACAGGAACACAGAAGAAAGCAAAAGAGATGTGACTCAGCTCTCAGGAGGATGAGAATTTAGAGGGGAAGACAGCAACCAAAGTAGCATACAATAAAATTACAAATGTGGTGGGCAGAAAAGGAAAAATCCAGAGAACCATGGCGGTGGGGTGGGGAGTGGGGGGTGGGGGGATGGTATTAGGAAAGGCTTCCTAAGAGTAATAGTTGAACTAAAGGATCAGTTAATAGTGGATTGAGGGATCAAGGGAAGGATAAGTCTAACGAAGGGAATGACTTGTGCAGAGGCACTGAGGAAGTGGCAGTACTTCTGAATTATTTAAAATATAATTTAGAAGGTGCTAAAGTACTGGTAGGGAGAAGGGCAGGCAGGAAATGAGATGGAGGTTGGCAGAGCCCACACTATTTAAGGACTTCCTAGTAAGTATGGACGAGTAAACGTGGGAAACTCTTTCCTAGAAATAGAAAGTTGTACAAATCTACTTGACATAAAAATCTATTTGATGTGCAGTTATATATAGTGATGCACATAAAAAAGAATGATAGCATTTATCTCACCTGTATGAATTCAGTGTCCATCTGGGGAATTTGGGAGCCCTAGGGAAGTCCCTATGCACAGCAAAAATTTGGGCTGGCCACAAAGGGGATTTCACTCTACACATTTTGCAAACATAGTCTACTTACCAGTATGTTCATGCCAGTTCATTCAGTCAACAGTTATTTATAAAGCTTTGTCTATGTGTCAGACATGGAATGAAAGAGGGCTAGGAGGGCAAAAGGAATGAAACCGAGTGGGAGACGGAAGGAATCTGACCCTAAGACTGATCTCTATAACCTACCAGTCATTTCCCATACATTAATTTATTTAGTATATGCAGAAGTTCCTTGCATTGCATATTATTAGGTGCATTTTAAAGATGAGAAAACTGATATTCATCAAGGTTAAAAGACTTGCCCATGTAAATGGTGCAGCCAGGATTCTGACCCAGTTCTGACTGACTCCAAAACCATTTCCTTTTCTATTCTTACACTGTGGTCCCTGTCCTTGAGTTTTCTCCCTGCTTCTTAATCAGGCACATCACTGAGCACAGTGATCACCTTGACAACACTCTCAAACCAAGAATTTAGTGTTGTCAGAGTCTGAGACAAATGGAGAAGTGGGGAGAAGTCGCAGGGGTCTTTCTTGAGAGCACACTCACACACACACACACACACACACACACACACAGCTGCAGCATAGGAAGGGAGCAGGGTAGAGGAAAGGTGAGAGAGAGGGAAGGTTAGACTTCCACCAGACTTTTTCTGAGCCAGATAATGCCTTCTAAATTTAATATACTAGTTAGACAAGACTAACCACACAGATAAATAGTGCACAGGCTTGTTCCATATTATGCATGCCACATTATGTTCCTCCCTACACACCCCAGACCCCTCAGGGAAGGGTCTTGTTAAATAACTTGAGGTCACAAAGGAGAGGGAATGAGAAAGAGAGGTAAAGACCCATCAAAACTTAGGGAATGTAAGAAAAAAGTAAACCCATGATATCAACTCCTCAATCAACAAACATTGATAAGCAAAGATTAGAGGAAGGCTGTAAAGAGACAGCAGAAGTCCTCTCTCCTTTACATGCCTGCAGCACAAGACCACAGTGTGGGGTAGAGAGAAAGAAATCTTGAATCTTAAGAACTGGCATTCCTAGAAGTGTCTCTGAGGGGACAGAAAACAAGGGATGTTTGGTCTCTTTGGCCTGGAAAACACCAAACACAGAGGGCTGATAGGGAGGGTGTCACACCCACATGGATGCCTCTGGGAACAGTTGGTAAACATCTGTATATTTAGAAATATTTTTCTGTTTGATTTGATTTTTAAAAAATCAGCCTTTGACAGAATACATTTCTTCTTATTTTGTATGATCCTTGCTTGGAGAGTCCCGTACACCTGCATGGTATCTGCATCCCTAGACCTCTTCCTTCCACTTCTCTGATAGAGGGAAACAGCCGCAGTGACTCATGCTGTTTATCTAGTTTCCACAAAAAGACTACATGATAGTTGGAGAGGCCTCGGGACTTGGTAAACAGACGTGACAGGGCCTTGCTCTGGTGCCTCCCCTTTACTTCCTGATGGTGCCACACAGGGCTCCTTGCCACTAACCACAGGAGTCGCATCTCTCGGTTCCACTTGGGAATTTTCTGCTGTCCATTTAGCCAACAAACTGGGAGAGATTTTGGTTTTCAGTGTCGCGTTCGAATGTCTGTCGTCATTTTCATTCCTTGATTCTGAATCATCTATACCAATTCTCCACCCTCTTTGAAGAAAAATGTTTGGGGCTGCTTTCCTCTATGATGTGTGATGTCAGGGAGAACTAAATTTAACCAGGCACAATTATCCATTATGGCCACAGCTGTTGGCCAAACACTCAGGAATTAGATGGCTGAAACTGTCTCAGGATGCCACTATTGCCTCTGAGGATGGCAAGACTTACTTAGCACTGAAGAATTTCCCTGAAACAGAAAAGAACTGTTTGTTCACTCAGGTAAGAAAGTTATCCTCTATGTTACATATCCCAAACCAGTGAGTTTTCAAATGTAGTTTAGAGAACACAAGGTATTTCTTGGGGGAAGCTGTATAAGAAAACTATACTTGAAAAACTGTCCCTTCAGGCCCCAGCAGGGTTTTAAGTTTTAAGGCAATAAAACATAAGATAAGATTTTCAAAGCTGCTTAAAAGTCACCAGAGCCAAGAGTATCGCTTATTCTGCTTCTTTCTTACATAATTCTTCTAGTTATCTCTTGTTCAAGGCTCACTTGCATAGCCTAAATGTGTTTGTGCTGTTATTCCCGGCAGAACAAGTATCATCTAAGAAATCTACAGAGTGTCAGTGGCATGCAGGTAAAGATGCAGTATTAACCTGGTTCCTTGGCGTATAGTCCAAATTCAATGATTAGAAATGCAAAAAGAAGACTGCAGTATACCTAGAGAAAAAGAAAATGTTGTTGGTGATTTTCATCTTCAATGATGAAGGTGATTTCAGGAACATTATAAGTTCCTCTATTCCAAAAAACAGAAACTGAAATGCATGAAAACCTTTTATCCACAAAGATGTTCAATGGATTGTTATTTATAACACAAAAAATTGAAAACTGTCTAAATGTTCATCAATAATGGAATATTTCAATAAATTATGGTATATTTAGATGTTGGACTATTAAACAGCAGTTTAAAATGATGTTCTCATAGAATTTGTAATCACATGAGGGAAATGTTAAACTATAATGTTCTGTGAACAAAAAGTAGCTAAAAATATACACAAAATAGGATCTCACCTGTGTACATAAATCTATATGTTGAAAAAAGTACTGTACATAAATTTTAAAAAGTTAGTTGTATTTTTTCTATTCATTTAACTCTTTAGTATTTCCTATAAGGCATCTATAGTGTAAAGAAGGCTTTGTATTAAAAATTGGATACCTTTTCAAGATATTAAGATAAAATTTCCAACCCTCTGCTCTTTCCTCTGTTTCACCATCCATTTGCCAAGTTCTAAAGTAAAACTGCTTTATTAAAAGATAGAAATTGCATTAAATATACCAATTTTCCATCAGGCACCATTTCCATTTATGATGACTTCAACTTTTATGCCTAAACGCTCTTAGCATTTCTATTTACAGGATCCTGTATTTGTTAATACTTCTGAAACATTCCTCTTTAGGCAGTTGGTAAGGTTAAAGGTTTCCTTTGGTTTGCGATCAAGAGATAAAGATTAAACCTTTAGCTGGCATAACCAACTCTGTCTTTAGGAAGTTCATTGCAGGGCTCAGATGAGTCTTCCTCAGGCAGCAAATTTCTCCCTAAGCTGAGTGGATTTTGATATTTCCCGGGCTGTGCTGTGGATGGCTGGCTCCTACCCACTCTGGGTCAGAAGGAACAGGCCCCCAATCAAGTCTACATCAACTCTCCCTGAGAAGTGATTTTATGACTTCCAAAGGTCACATGAATTAAGAGGCTGGCTGAGGCTTTTATGTGGAAAATGGTGATATAATTTGAAAGGTCATATTTTTTCTAACTAGTTTCCTCACATAAAATGTGCTTTTATAAACTTTATTATAAAGGCCTTGTGACCCAGCCACATTAGAACCAGGCCTGGGAGTTAAAGAACCAGGACTTCCAATTTGCCATTGAGATGCTGGGTAGGTTTGAGCAAATTTAACCATGAGCATCTCAACTGACTTTTCTAAAACATGGGCCATTATTATGCAGTAACAGTAACTGATAACTAATTAATTATTGTCTAGGGCCTAGAAAACAAAGTGTTATATAAATGCTTTCTAATAGCTATCATCTATACTATGTATTTAACCTAAACCATCTTCTGAAATACTTCCACAATACTAACAGATAGGATCTATTTTGCAAGAGTCATTGCTTTGCCTCAAAAATCTTTTATATCATTTACATGCCCCGGAAGAATCACAGTACTTTTCCACTTTAATTTGGTGTCTTCATCTATTACTAATTTTTATTACTAAATTAGGACACTGGAGCTGTTTGTGCTCTTAGAAAAGTATGGTGTGTTGCAGTCTCTAAGTGAAATGAACAGGAAAAAAACCCACTTAAAATGTACTGAACTTTCCTACTCAAATGGGGGACATTTAGAATACATATTGTACCAGGGTTAATGTGTGGTATCCAAGGATTTTATCATTCAACATGCAATATTCCTGTACAGTAGCTTGGCAAATAATTGGGCAGCTAGTTAATCATTAGCCAGCGTACAGCTTTGATTATAGACCTGTACTCAAAACAGGGATATTTATGAAAGGAGGGGATATCGAGGGAGAAAGAAAAAGTTTTGCAAAAATACAACGTTGAACCATTTTCCTATAACATCTTGGTACTTAGTAAGTCATGACACTCAATTTCACTACTCTTCAAAATTATTTTCAGTGTGAAGACCTGCCTCTGGAAAGAATTTTCTTACATTTTCCCAAGCAGTAGATGAGCTTGAACTGAAATATCGGCAGAAGATTAGTCAACTTTTTCAGAAAAAGGATTCCTTAGAATACTTAAAATTTTTGTTCTTAAAATAAAACCTCATGGGGCCAGGCCAGCGGCATAGTGGTAAGTTCGTGTGCTCCACTTTGGCGGCTTGGGGTTTGTGGGCTCAGATCCTGGATGTGGACCTACACACTGCTCATCAACCCGTGCTGTGGCGGCATCCCACATACAAAATAGAGGAAGATGGGCACAGCTGTTAGCTCAGGGACAATCTTCCTCAAGCAAAAAAAGAAAGATTGGCAACAGATGTTAGCTCAGGGCCAATCTTCCTCACCAACAAAACAAAAACCCCAAAAAACAAAACCAAAAAACCTCACAATATAATGGCAATGGGGGAAAATTTTATATACATTATATATCTATAATACATATACACATATTATATATATGTGCATATATATAATATATAATAAAATATGTATCACAACATATATATATGTGAACTTGACAATAAAAATATGTATATACAAGGGAGAGAAACTGGAATGGAATATTAAAAAATGTTAGTGGTGCTTGTCTCCAGGTCATAAAGTTACTGATAGCTTTAATTTTCTTTTTAGACCTTTCCATAGATTTTTTTAAATTGACATATAATTCATGTACCATAAAATTCACACTTTTAAAGTATAGAATTCAGTGGATTTTACTATAGTCACAAAGTTATGTGACTACCACTTCTATCTAATTCCAAAACATTTTCATCACACCCCAAAGAGATTCTGTACTCATCAGCAGTCATTCTCTAGTCCTCCCTGCACCTAGCCCCTGGCAACCACTAAGCAATTTTCTGTCTCTATGGCGTTGCCTATTCTGGACATTTCATATAAATTGAATCACACAATATGTGGTCATTTGTGTCTCTATTCTTTGACTTAGCATAATGTTTTTAAGGTTCATCTATGTTGTATCATGTATCAGTACTTCATTCCTTTTTATGACTGAATAACACTCTGTTGTATGAATACACTGCATTTTGTTTATCCACTCATCACTTGATGGACATTTGGGTTGTTTCTACTTATTGACTATTATGAATAATGGTGCTATAAATTTGTGTATGGACATATGCTTCCAATTCTCTTGGGTATATACCTAGGAGTGGAATTGTCTGATCTTACAGAAACTCTATGTTTAATTTTTAAGTAACTGCCAAATTGTTTTCCACAGTTTACATCTGTGGATTGTTTTCCATCATTTTACATTCCCATCAGCAATATTTGAGGGTTCCAAATTCACCACATTTTTGCCAATGCTGGTATTTGTCTGTCTTTTGGATTCTAGCCATACTGTTGGGTGTGATGTTATATATATTGTGGTTTTGATTTGCATTTCCCTGAATGGCTAATGATATTGAGCATCTTTTCATGTACTTTTTGGTCTTTGTATACACTATTTTGAGAAATGTCTATTCAGATCCTTTGCCCATTTTTAAAATTGGTTTATTTGTCTTTTTGTTCTTGAGTTGTAAGAGTTCTTTATACATTCTAAAGTCCCTTATCAGATATATGATTTGCAAATGTTTCCTTCCATTCTGTGGTTGTCTTTCCACTTTCCTGAAGGTGTCCTTTGAAGCACAGAAGTTTTTAATTTTGATAAAATCAATTCATCTATTTTTCTATTATCATTGCTTGTGATTTTAGAGTTATAGCTAAGAAATCATTGCCTAACTTAATCTAATAAAGTCACAAAGATTTACACATATGGTTTCTTTTAAGAGTTTTATAGGTTTAGATCTTACATGTAAAGTTTTATCATGTGAGGTAGGGATCCAACTTCATTATTTTGCATGTGGATATCCAATCGTCCCAGAACAATTTGTTGAAAAGATTATTCTTCCCTCCATTCAATTGTCCTCGGTACTCTTGTTGAAAATTATTTAACCATAAACATAGCAGTTTCTTTTTAGATTCGCAGTTCTATTCTATTGATCTATACATTTATCCTAGGCCAGTACCAGACTGTGTTGATTACGGTAGTTTTATAGTAAGTTTTAAAAGAAGGAAGTGTGAACTCTCCAACTGTGTTCCTTTTTTTCCCACTGTTGTTTTGGATTTCCTGGGCCCTTTGAATTTCCACATGAATTTTTAGATCAGCTTGTCAATTTCTCCAAAAAAGGAAGCTGGGATTTTGATGAGGATTAAGTTGAATTTGTGGATCAATTTGGAGAGTATTGCCATCTTAACCATATTAAATCTTCCAATCCATGAACACAGATGTATTTCCATTTATTTATATCTTTTTAAATTTCTTTCAACAATGTTTTGTTCTTTTCAGTGTACAAGTTTTGCATTTCTTTTGTTAAATTTATTAATAAATATTTTATTGTTTTTGATACTATTGTAAATGCAACTATTTTCTTAATTTCATTTTCAGATTGTTCATTGCTAGTGTGTAGAAATACAGTTGATTTTTGTATATTGATCTTATATATTGCAACCTTGCTGAACTCATTTATTAGCTTCAATAGTTTTTAGTGGCTTCCTTAGAATTTTCTATATACAAGATTGTATCATTTGGAAATGGAGATAGTTTTACTTTTTTCTTTACAATCTGGATGCCTTTTACTTCTTTTTATTGCCTAATTGCCCTGACTAAAACATCAAGTATAATGTTGAATAGAAGTGACGAGAGTAGATATCCTTATGTTGTTCCTGATCTTAAGGGGAAAGCTTTCTGTCTTTACCATTAAGTATGATATTAGCAGTGAGTTTTGTAGATGTCCTTTATCAGATTGAGAAATTCCCCTCTATTCTTAGTCTATTGTGTGTTTTTATCATAAAATGCTGTTAGATTTTGTCAAATGCTTTTATTTTTTGCATTTATTGAGATTATCATGTGTTTTTTGTCCTTTATTATATTAATACGGTATATTGTCCAGAGTTGAGCTGGACTGGAGAGAGCTGAGCTGCCAGGTGTCTAGGTTCTAGGTGGTCATTTAAACAAAAAGCCAAAATGAAAGGAACAGTCAAGACTTCAATCACTTATGGTGACAGTATAAGCAAGAGGCTAAACAGGAAAAGTGCTTGCTCCTGCAGTGTTCTATTTTTCCCTGTGAAATGGTGCTGGGAGGTCGGATGCATCAGTGCAGACAGGGAAATCATCTCACTGCTAAGGGAGCCCCAAACAAAAGGGTCCTGCTGTTTTATGGACTCGGGTATTCAGGGGAAGGAGAAGGAGAAAAGCTAGGAGTGGATAAATACTTAATACTGAGTCAGAGTAAAGTGTCTTTAAGGCCCCCTAGATAAGGTGGGCTTGGCAGAGGCACCCGAGAGAGGCCTTGGCTGAGGTTCCTCTGATAAGGAGGCCTCTGAATGGAGGCTCCTGAGCTAAGAATGCAGATATGCATAACAGCAAGGCTGGCCAGGGAGGCCTGAGTCCTGTATTGCCACTTCCACCAGAGATTGCAATACAATGGCTGTGCACCAAATCTGGTGTGTGTGTTGGAGGGCAGCTTTCCCCCATGAGGCCTGTCAGGTAAAGCCTTTGTAATTTCCCTTGGTTAGGCCTAAAACATCAGACATAGAGTTTTGGCCTGGAGCCAGATTCTTCATATATTACATTGAGTGATTTTTGTACATTAAGCCAATCTTGCATTCCTGGAATAAATCCCATTTGGTCATGGTGTATAATCCTCGTTATATGTTACTGGATTCAGTATGCTAGGTTGTTTTGTTTATTTATTTTTTTGTTTTTTGACGATTTTTGTGTCTATATTTATAAGAGATATTGGTCTATACTTTTCCTTTCTTGTGACATCTAGTTTTGTCTAGTTTTGGTATCAAGGTTATCTTGACCTCACAGGATGAGTTCTGAAGTGTTTTGTATTTTTTGGAAGAGTTTGTGGATGACTGGTGTTCTTTAAACATTTGGTAGAATTTATCAGTGAAGCCATTTTAGTCCCAGGATTTTCTCTGTGGGAATTTTTTTGACTGCTAATGCAGTCTCTACTTATTACAGGTTTATTCAGTTATTCTATTCCTTCTTGATCAGTTTTGATGGTTTGTGTGTTTCTAAGAATTTGTTCATTTTATCTAGATCATCTAAATTTTTACCATACACTTATTCATAGTAATATTTCTTGTATGGCAGGTCTGCTAGCAATAAATTTTCTGGTTTTGTGTATCTGAAAAAGTCTTAAATTCTCCTTCATTTTTGAAGGACAGTTTTTCTTGGTTGACAATCTTTTTCTTTGAGCACTTTAAATATGTTATCCCACTACCTCCTGGCGTCTGTAGTTTCTAATCACAAATCAATCATTGACTTATTGAGGGTCCCTTGTATGTATGTGGTGAGTTGCTTCTCTGGCTGCTTTAAGATTTTCTCTTTGTCTTGGACTTTCAACAATTTTATTATGATGGCTCATGGTGTGGATCTCTTTGAGTTTATCCTACTTGAAATTCGTTCAGCCTCATGGATGTGTAGATTAATGTTTTGTAATCAAATTTGGGAAGTTTTCAGCTATTATCTCTCCAAGTGTTCTTTCTGCGTCTTTGTCTCTTTCCTCTCCTTCTGGGCCTCCCATTATGCCTATGTTGGTATACTTGATACTTGATGGTATCTCACCATTCTCTGAGACTGTTATTTTTACCCATTCATTTTTGTCTCTATTCCAAGAACTAGGTAAACTTAGTTGACCTATTTTCAAGTTCACTGCTTCTCTCTTTTGTCACCTCAGATCTGCTGTTGAGCATCTCTACAGAATTTTTCATTTCAGTTACTGTACTTTTCAACGCCAGACTTTCTGTTTGGTTCTTTTTTATACTTCCTATTGGTGATACTGTTCTCATACTTTTCTTTAGCTCTTCAGACATGGTTTCCTTTAGTACTTTGAACATATATAGACTAACTGATTTAAAGTCTTTGTCTAATAAAGCTGATATCAGGGCTTCCTCAGGGACAGTTTCTAGAGATTGCTTTTTTTCTGAGTATGGGCCATACTTTCTTGTTTCTTTGCATGTCTCATAATTTTTTTATTGAAAACTGGACATTTTAAAAAATATAATATAGTAATTCTGGAAATAAGAATCTTTCCCTCTCTGGGGGTTGGAAACCATCGTAATTTAAATTCCCATTATTAAGTTCACTTGGAAATTGACATGATTCTTTTGGAAAGCTGTAGAAAGGAAGAAGAGAAATAAAGTCTTCTAGTGATGAGCTACGACCCTCATGGAAGCTTGTACAGTTAGAGTTGTATTCTTAAAAGTTGTTGGCAAATCAGAACATTTTAAAATGCAAAGCCCTTGCTATTTAAACAGATTCTATCCTGAATCCTGTTGTAAAGCGAGGAATCATATCTATAATTATTTTATATAAATTCAAATTTTTCATATAGTGGATTTTGTTTAAATAGAGTTACATCTAATCCTCTTCCTGAAAGCAAGTTAAAAAGGCAAAGTGTACTTTTGGGTAAAGTCTTGTGTAGGCTTTATCTATAAGGCAAATATACACCATTGTTTATATGTCAAAGTAAACTTAAATCAGCTTTGAATTGGTTCCAGAGAATTAGGTTGTCTGTGGTATGTCACCATCATTTCCCAAGAACTTGCAAAGTTCTCACTGAAGTCCATTTATAGGGCGGCATTTACAAGGATCAGAGACAACTCTCATTCTAGTGATGCAGACACTGCATAGCCTTCACACTGAGATTTTTAGATCCAGACATTTGTTTGCCTCTAGTTCAGTTTTCTCTGGCCAATGCTGCTTAATCACTTTCTCTCACAAGCATTTCTCAGTGAATGGGCAGCAAGTACAGATTTAGGCCTGGCTGCACTTTCTGGGATGGCCAAGCATTTATTGAGTTCTTATTCAATGCCAACTACTTTTCATATACTTTTGATCTCACAATCCTATAATATAGATACTACTATTATCCCCGTATGACAAATGAGGAAATGAGACTTGGACAAGTTCAATAATTTATCCAGGGTCACTCACATTGGAATCGGTGCAGTCAGGAGTCAAACTGAGGTGTCCCTCCTACTACGATCTTCCTTTGGTAAAAATGTAGTATCCTCCAATGGAGAAGAAGACACAAGCCAAGGAGAGGCTTGACTATGATCTGGACTTTGGAGATGAGGGAATTCAGGCAGTACTGATTGCAGCTTTATAGCACTTCTGTGTTATGGTAATGGTTCTGAGTCCCTTCTTGAACATCAGGTACTATGTGATATTTCCTAGCTGGAGAAGACCCTTCAGCACCTTCTTCTCTGTTGACGTGATCAACCGTCTTGGAAGTACATGTTGAAATGGGAATAAAACAAGATCAAAGAGCCTAGCTTAAAGAATTACCCGGACTAATAGTATACTTCGTGTGAGGCAGAAATAAACATTTGTAAAGTTAAATCACTGAGATTTTGAAGTTGTCTGATAGCACAGCATAGGCCTACCTATCCAGACCAATATGAGGATGGTACCTGCTCTTTGGGTAGAGCATTCATTAATTTTGCAGCATGAATTTTACAGAGCAAAAATGTGATAATATATAGAAGGGTGAGAGAATTGGGGACAGCATCATTGGCTTTTAAGGAAAACAGTCTTCATCTCCAGTTTGAAGCTGAGCTGTGTGCAAATGTGCCTGGAATAGAACTGGGATTTCCTCTTTTCCAGATCAATAAATAGTTGACCTTTCTGGTTTGCTTTAAAACACTGTTTTTATGTCATATCATTTATTTATTCTTGATTTTCATTTACTTTTCCTTTGCCCAAATACTTCTGGCAGAGGAAGCCTGCCATATGTTTTATGAATTAACCAGTAAACTCATTCACATGAGAATCATTGTTTGTTCATTACAGTCAATTCTCATGAACCCATTAGGGCAAGACCAAGGGAATAATAAACACGAATCTCAATTATGCTGCCTTGGCCCAATCACCCTCTCTGTTTGGATACAAAAGTTTAGTGACAAAAGATTATTTTTTTAAATCAGTTCCTTTCATTGAAATGGCTTACTTTCACACATGATCAAGTTTGGGGGTTTTATTTTCCAGGAAAAGAAACTGAAACTTCTCTACAGTTACTCTGCCAGTTACTCAAATAGATTCTCTCACGCCTCATTAGCATCAATTATCTCTAGGAGGAAGTGTGATAGGTCTTTAAATGGTTACTGCACTATGGCTAACAGCCGGAAACAACTATGGTTCAAGCAAACAAATGAAAATAGCAAAAGGACTTTGCCCTAGAAGCTTAGAGAAAGGCCTGAGACTGAGGGCAATGGAGGGAAGTCAGAGAGGTCAAGTCCTGTGGAGCAATGCAGGCATCCCCAGTTCTCAAATGGTTCTAAGGTGTTCACTCTGCAGAGGCACTTAGCACCTGGGTTTGTGTCCATTGGTACTGATGAAAAATGCTAATACTTCTTATAAAAGTCTCAGCAAAGAATGCCTAATAAGAGGGAAAAGTGTCATTCTACAAAAAGTCAGTCTCTTTTAAAGTGACTTGTTTCCAATCTTGTGTCATGAAGAATCAGAAAAAGAACAGACCTTTTTTCAGAGAAAGTGAATTATTTCTACATATCTTTCCTTTATTCATTCATTTATTGAATATTTACTATGTGCCAGGAGCTCTGCTGAGTGCTCAGAATAAACAGAGAATAAGACACACTTTTACCCTCAAAAATCTTTACCCTCTGGAGGGTATATCTTTACACTTTATTGTCTGTGGGGGTAAAAAGAGCTGTAAGATATTTTTCAGATGATAGTAATTTGTGACTAGAGTTGTGGAGGGTGCTAGAAAGTATCGCAGAAGAAGTAGTGGTGAAGGAGGAATAAATGGTACACAGATCAACACTACCTACTCTGTCTAGCTTTCTTGATATTTGTTTTACTCTTTGTTCTCCTTGCACAGATTGGATATGCGGTCCTAGTGAGAGGTCAGAATGACCTGAGGTTTTCACACGAGCAGTCAGAGTGGTGGTCATATTCTTAACAACAGAGTTTAGGTATACAAAAGGAGGAGCAGGTTGATGAGGTGGCAGACAATAAGTCAGTAGTAGACATGTTAAGATGGAGGTTCCTATAGAATATCTTGGAGATGTTTGGTAGGCAGCGGATTTTTTTAATCTACAAATACGGATTTATTTCTTTTATTCTTGCAAGTGCTTAACACTGCTAGTTGCTAGGGATGCAAGAAAAAATAAGCATGTAGGCTAAAGACGTGTTGTAACTTCACAACGTACTCTGACATACACCATATCAATTGGGTTTCAGGCATGAAGCAGTTAGCATGCTCAAAGTGAGTAGAGTTTAATAAAGAGAGCAGACAGAGTGATGGAAAACCAAGATAGTGTAGTACTCCAAAGCTTATAATAGCAGGCAGTCATTATCAAGAGGACAGAGCGGTTACCAGTTCCCAGAAAGGAAGTGGAAAGCCCTGTGGAGAGAGCCATCTGAGAGGAGCCGTGGCCTTTAGTAGAGAGAAGATGACCCATAGAGATTTCCCAGGGATGAAGCCCAGTCCTGCTTGTGCCTCCATTGGCTTGACCAGAGCCAGAGGACTCTATCAAAGAAGCTCTTTGATAGAGGCCCTCCAGCTCAGCCTCATGAGGCACAAAATAGGAGGCAGAAAGTTGGGGAGTAGGTCTAGAGAGCTACTTAGATGTCCAGTACATGTACACAGCTCATGGGTCTTTACAATAGCCCCATGATAATAATGGTACCAACCAATGTGGATTGAGTGCTTACAATGTGCCAGGCAGTGTGCAGTGCTTTACGCCTATCGAATCCTCACAACTATATCAGGTAGGTACTATTATTCACACTTTTATAGAGGAAGATACCAAAGCTTGGAGATATTAATTTGCTCTTTCACCCAGCTAAAAGTAGCACAGCTGCAATTCAACACTAAAAGTCTGTCGCCAGAACCACTAGATCTTGCTACCTGCCCATTTTTCATGTGAGAAAATTGAAGCTTAGAAAGTGTGACTGATTCAAGTCAACATGGCTATGAAATGATGATCTTGTGATGATCTCTCTCTAAGTCTTACACTTTCCCATGACATTTGCAGTTATGAGAGAGATGGATGAGAAACGACCATGAGAACACAAAGGCAGTTTGATCTAAAAAGAGGGTGGAGTACAATTTGTATTGTCTGTTCTCTTCAGGTTGAGGGAATAGCATGAGCAAAATCATGGAAGTAAAAAGAGTGGTCCTATTAGGCTAAGGAGTCACAAGACAAGAGGGGGATGAGAGTGCTGGATGTAGCATTTAAGAAACCAAGGGGTTAAAAGATGCCAGAGAAGCCAACTGCATAAAAGAGAGAGGAGAACCCAAGGAAAGGAGAAGCCCAGAGAGGCTCAGAGGGATTAAGTCACATACCCAAGAAAATAACAATAGTCAGAAGCAGCAACAGCATTTATCTGACTTCAAAAGTAATAATCTTTCTAGGACAGCACACAGACCTTCTTTATATACTCACCTATTCCACACCAAGAGAGTTAGAGTTTTCTAGAGTTTCACAACGTTCACTGACTCTCAGCAGGGAACCTGAAGAAGTTAGTTTCCTGTTGCCCAATGAAACGATCTATCTTTTTATACTCCCCCAACTCCCTTCTCCTTATCTTCTCTTCTCCCATCCTATCACCCCTCCCTAATTGTCTTGAAGTATCTCTAATGCCTACCAGCAGGATATCCATTCCTTACATTTTTTGAGTGCCTACTATGCTAGGCATTGTTTTTAGGTGCTGGGGTTATGGCAGTGAAAAAAACAGAAGAAAGTCTCTGCTCTCAACAAGGTTAAATTTTAGTGGGAAGAAAACAACTAAAATTTATAGTCTTTCAGCTGGTGATAAGTGCTATAGAGAAAAAAGTAAAAAAGGGGGAATTTTGATGGAGTTTATAATCTAAAATAAAGGGGTCAGGAGATGACACTTGGGAAAGGCCTAGGGGATGGGAAAAAGGGCCATGGGGACATCTGGGGAAGGAATATCTAGTTAGGGAACAGTAGAAGCAAAGGCTTGAAGACTCTATTACTCTAAATGAAATGGGAAGACAATGAGATTTTTCAGAAGATAAAATATATGACTCAAGTTAAATTGTAAAAGGCTTGCACTGGATGCTGTGGGAATGGGCTGTAGGTGGACAAAGACCTAAGTGGGAGACCAGTTAGGAAGCTATTGCAATAACACAGGGGAGAGATTATAGAAACTGTGTTGGATGTGGTAAAAAAAAAAAAAAAGTCAGTTTTTCTGGATGTATTTTGAAGGTAGAGCTGGCAAGATTTGCTGATGGATAAGACGTAGGACAGAGGGAAACAGAGGAGTCAAACAGGAGGATCTTGATTTTTGGCCAGGAAGCTGGAAGGATAGAGTAGCCATTTTCTGAGTTGGTGAAGACTGTGGCAGGAACAGTTCAGTTTTGAACATGTCAGGTTTAAGATGCCTATTAACATCCAAGTAGAGATGTTGAGTAGGCAGCTAGATGTGAAAGTCTGTAGTTCAGGGGAGAAGTCCAGACTGGAGACACAAATGTGGGAGTCATCAGCATGTACATGTTACTTAAGGCCATGAGGCAGAAGCCTCGAGAGGGTATATTTAGTGAAGTGCTGATTCTAAAGCGCTCCAACCTGCAGAGGTAATGTACATGAGTGAAACAGCCATGGGAAAGAGACGATGAGGCGTGGTTTGGACATTGGTAAATTAGAGTTCACAAATCTTGCCCAAAGGTCACAGCTACTTCTCAGATCCAGCTGATTTCTGCCATGAAAAATGCATAGGCTGGGGCCGGCCCAGTGGTGCAAGCCGTTAAGTGCGCGCGCTCTGCTGCGGCGGCCGGGGGTTTGCCGGTTTGGATCCCGGGCGCGCGCTGACGCACTGCTTGGCAAGCCATGCTGTGGCGGCGCCCCATATAAAGTGGAGGAAGACGGGCATGGATGTCAGCCCAGGGCCAGTCTTCCTCAGCAGAAAAAGAGGAGGATTGGCAGATGTTAGCACAGGGCTGGTCTCCTCACACACACAAAAAATATGCATAGGTTGGCCCAGTGGCACCAGAACTCCCCAACAAAACATATCTCCAGGTCACTAGTTGATGACCTTTGCCTTACAAACAGAAATCTGGAAATTTGGTTCTAGGTTTATTTCCAACCCTGTCATACTATTTGATCATTTTCATCTCTGCTCACAAGCTCAGGTTTTGCATAGTATGTAGTGCTTGATGTTGTGGGCCTGAGTTCTCCTTTAATTGATAAATCCAGGCTTCACCTTCTGGAGGACCAGTGGTGTTCTGGAACTAGCTTTTACCAGATCATGAGAACCAATTTTAGGTTTTCTGAATCTCACGAGCTAGATGACAAACACAGTCATTATTAAAATTAAATTACATAAACATAATTATATAAATTATATTAAAAACAAGGTCATCAATACTCAAAACTCATTACTTCCTAATTATTTCACTACATTTTATTATTATGTGTACTTCTGAGGGTTTTTTAAAATGTCAGTTGTATCTATATTCTGGAAATACTACATAGTGGTGTATCTCTTCCTATCTCTGCTTTCAATGACTTTATGTTGATAGCTTTAAATGGGCCAGGTGGGAATATTTACACCAAAGAAATTGTCAAACAACACAAATCACAGTTATTTTCCCTGGAGAGCCAGTTTTAAACATTTATCATCATACCACTGTGCAAATGTCATCTTTGGGACTGCATCACAGCTGGCGGATAGAAACTGGAAATGACAATGGTAGACAGGCGTGAGGAGATACAAGTTCAGATCCACAATTCCCTAATTCCTGACAGAACATTTACTTGATGATTATTTTTTAAATAAGTCTAAAAGATTGCTGCCTGGGTCTTCAGAGATTGGCTTTGAAGAAGCCAAACCTACAGTTTGCACCTCCTGCTTTTCCAGTAGCAACTACAAAGACTGATGAGATGCGCCACAGAAGGTCAACAGAACCATGCTGCAAGGAGTTCCCTGGAAAATAGTTTGACATTTTGAGTCAGTGTTTCCTGACTTCCACCCAATGATATACCCTATTATAAAAATGCAATTGAAAAGAATACAGTTTTTCCCGGAGTTCAAGGAGCATGTAAAGAGAGATAAAGTATAAGGAGGACAATGGGGAAATGCTTCTTTAGGGAGCAAAACATACATATTCCATTTAAAAATTTCTATGATTTTGTAATATATAAGGCTTCAACCATCAAGGTTTCAGGTTGGGCATAACATAGCTCTCATGTAGGTAAAACCAAATGAGGCTCACTTTCCCCTTCCAGGTTTCCTGAAGCTAACCTTTTTCCTTCCTTTTTACATGCCCTCTCCACAAATGGAGCTAGTAAAAAGTATCTGTTACAATGACCCAGGCTTTACCATTCATGGCAAATCTCTCTAAATTATAGGCTTTTCCTCATAGAGACCATTTACAGTGGGCATAATACAAGGCTGTGTTCAACCATGCCACTCTTTGAACTAGCTGTACCATGTTATTACCACACTAAACTGGAGTGGCCAGTTTTTCTATAAATAAATATCCTCCTCACTGGGTAGATGAAAATCCTTAGTAGCAGTTCCTGTATTATTGATTTTCTGGTTTGTAGCTTCTCTGCTGGGAACGACTTTTGAGTTGTTTTGAAAAGAGAAGTCTTGTAAACACTTGACTGTTGCCGGACTTGAGAAAAATCCGATTAGTAGGGAATCAATAACATTATTACTCAGCTGGGTTCCCTGTAATTCTTCCTTCTCTGGGCCAGGTGGGTGGATGGGGTGAGGAGGTGAACTCTTTCAAAGAGATTGTGTGTTCTTCCTGGATTCCATTTGTTTCTTTGCAACAGTCCTTTAATTTTGTCGTGTTGGAAATGGAGATAATAATGACAGTTTGAACAAGACTGGCTTCCTCTCTGTGAGCAAGAACAAAGCAGAGATTATTGGCTTTGACAAAGGTAGTTAGAAGCTTAATCAGCCACTCTGTGAGATGCCCCAGCATCCACATGAAGTAAAGTCACTAGAACTGTATAGCTCTTCATACAACATTAGAAGTCCAGGTACACATTATATTGTCAGGTCAGTGGTTTGGTTGTTGTTGCCATTTGTCTAGTTTTATTTTTCTATAAATCCTCTACCAAGAGGTATTGGAGGTATTAAAAGGCAGGATGTCTTATAGAAGCCTCAGACGCCATCTGACTTCCTTCACTGCCATCTCTTGGGTTCCTGCAGCATTCCCTAGCCCTGGGAACAACTTTTGATCAGGAGCCTCTGGTTAGAAACTTGTGCTCCCAGAGTCAAGTCAGCTGTGTAGATCACAGCTGAGTTCTAATCTTTTGCCCCCATTCTGATATTGCTTTCTTATGAACTGGCCCTCACCTGCACCTCAATTTTATTATCTGAATTCTCAACCTGTCCACTCTTGGCTCAAGGCATGGTAGATATTCTGCCCTAAACCAAACTTGCCATAGTAGAGTTCCTGCTGTCTCATAATCCTCACTAGGGTCTGCCTGCCTGACTGTGCAGTATGTGACCACTGATGATCGGATCTCCTGACCTGTGCTGACTTGTTTGGCCTTTCACCTACAATAGCCTGGTTCTTAGTCCTGGCTACGCATTTGAACCACAAGTGAACTTTTAAGAAATACTTATGTCTGGGCCTCACCCCTAGGAATTCAGATTTAGTTGGTCTTATATGGGACATTGTTTTTTTTTTTAATTAAACGTCCTTATTACGAACAGAATTGTGTACCCCAAAAATTCATATGCTGAAGGCCTAACCCCCAGTACTTCAAATGTGACTGTATTTGGAGATAAGGTCTTTAAATAGGTAATTAAGTTAAAATGAGGTCCTTAGGGTAGGTTGTAATCTAATATGACTGGTATCCTTATAAGAGGAAATTAGGACACAGACACAAACAGAGGGAAGACCATGTGAAGACATAGGAAGAAGGCCATCTACAAGCCAAGGAGAGAGGCCTCAGAAGAAACCGACCCTGCCAACACCTTGATTTCAGACCTCTGGTCTCCATAACTATGAGAAAATAGTTTTTATTGTTTAAGCCACCCAGTCTGTGGTATTTGTTATGGCAGTCCTAGCAAACTAATACAGTCCTTAAGTAGATTCAAAAAGGAGCCAGGAGTAGGAACCACTAATCTAGTGGTTTTCAAATTTTAGCATTCATCAAATCACCTGGAGGGCTTGTTAAAACACAGATTGCTGACTTTAACCCTCAGAGTTTCTCATTCAGTATACCCTGAGTGGGGACTGAGGATCGGTATTTCTATCAAGTTCCTAGGTGATGCCGATGCAGCTGGTCCCAGGACCATATTTGCAAACCACTGCACTAACTCACTATGTGGTGCAGTTGGTCTGCCTTGAATCTCCAGATTCCCTTGTCAATTCTTGATCTCTTAAGGAACAGTCTCAGTGCCCAGGGGGTCCCTTGTCCTTGGTCCTGGTCTCCCTGGGCTGATCAAACCATCTGCCCTTGATTCATACATGTGTCTCCTTAGGAAAATGGAAATTCGGGGGGCAGGAGGGGCATGTCTGGGAAGAATTGCAATCTCAACAACTCTGTTTATGTGTTTGTGAATTTATGTATCTATCCACAAAGAGTTTGAGGCAACTACTAAAATTTAGGAGAACTAGGTCACTTCACATCTAAAGATCTGAATAAATTTATCAATTTTAATACATTAAATATTAAATGCATTCTATAAGTTTCTGTGATATTAATATTTACTAGGCATCAAAAATAGTTTTTCCTCCCAATAATTTATTAACATTCATTTCAAAGAGTCAATAATAATACTAATAATGTTATTTCACATTTGAAGAGTACTTTACAGCCTGTCAAAAAGAGAAGTATGTTAACACTCCACCAGGTATTACCCACTTTATTCCTGTGAGGCCTAATCACACTGGAAATTTTAAGTTCTTTCTCTTGACATCCATCTCTTTGGCTCTGGATTAGCTGATGCATGAGAATTGCACTGTAGGAAGCAACTCCTGCCCCCTGCTTGCTCCTAAAGGTGCCTGTAAAGTTCAACTTGACTAAGCCACCCTTCTAGGCACCCTAGAAGGGAAGAGACCCTTGCTTCCTCCAATCTACCTTAGTTTGTGAATTTCTTGTCAGTTATCTTTATGCCCTCAATGAACAAGACAGAGTGAAGTGTGTATTAAGCATGCAATAAATGGTTGTTGAATCAACTGAAAAATGAAACCTGTATCCTGCACAGAACGTTATTTCTCATCTTCCTGCCTTTGCATATGCTCTTCCTTCTCCTAAGCTGCATGACCCCCTTCTTCACCTAACTTGGGCTTCAAGATTCAGTTATTTTGAACTGAGATTATGCCCTAGCTGAGTCCCTAAGTGTGCTGCTTCTCCCTTTTGCTTTGAAATTCAGTGGCTATTGATTTAGTAATCCTATCAATAAGAGCTAACCTTTAGAGAGCCCTGAGCAAAGTGCATTCACATGTGTAATTTCATTTACTCTTCACACGAGTCACCTGGGGGCTTTTAAACACTATACTTCTCAGCCCCACCTGAGACCAGCTACATCAGAGCATCTAAAGATAAATTCTGAGAGTTAGCATTTTAAAAGTCCCCTCATGATTTTAATGTGCAGCCAAGATTGGGAATCACTGAGTCAGAGGATCCACATCTATGGCACAAAATATAAGCCTTCTCTTGTTTGAATGAGCTCTTACAAACTGAAAGAGATTTAAAAATAGTTCAAAATGTTCTCCTCCATTCTTAGTCTCTCTTCTCTCTTCCCTTACGATGTTCCTACTTTTGTCCAGTTTTCAGCTCTTCTCCACAGTCTAAGATCTAGTTCCTCCATCTGCTTTCTAGACTAAAACATTTTCAGTCCCCTCGCAGTTCCTCCTATTTGCTTCCCCAGTTACTACCAAGATCAGCAAAACAATAATAAAAACTGTTCTCAAACCAGCACTTGGGGAACCTCAGTCCATCTCAACACTAGCAGAGTAATTATCTGTTCAAAGAGCATAAACTCTTTGAGGGAGAGGCTTTAGCATGTCTTTTTTATGTTCAGTTACAAACACTAAACAAATGAGAGCAAATTACTTGCTCAGTGATAAGGCTGGTGGCGGAGAGGATAGAGGGATTTGTAAATGGGGTTAAAGATCTTGAAATTTCTTTATGATGTGCCCTTGAAAAGATCTAAACAAGAGTGTTGCAGGTTTAATATAGTATTTGCAAAAGATAACAGGGGCTGCAGTTGAACTGAAGAGGACTAAGAGTTATGAGACAAAGATTGGAGTTATGGAGAAGTAGATGGGAAAATATTTTAGAAGTGGAATCCGTAAGGTAGCTTGAGCTGATACAAGACTCCATTCCTCTGTGTTGTTGCATTTGTCCATGAGGTGATTAGATGTCACTTCAGAGGGGAACCTCTGTATTTTAAAACGTGTCATAAAAGCATTTTAGCATCTACTTAGCATAATTTAATCACTTCTGAACCTTGTTTCCTCTCTAAATGAAACACAAGTTTGGCTTTTATAGAATGGCAGTGGGGAGCCAAAGGTAATTAAATATAAACTCTCCTGCTTTTCTCCTCTTGACCAACATTGTTTTTGATGTAAGTATTCAGGAAACAAAAATGTTTTACATCCAACAATAAGAGGTTTTAAATCAGCTAGAAGCAAGAACAAAAAAATTAAGCTTAAAATGTCTCAGCTCTTCGTTTGGTCCATTGCCTTGTGTGTGCGTTCATTATAATTTAAGTTCTTAAAAGTTATTTTAAACCAATTGGTACCTGAAGGTTATAATGTAGTGGAACTTCTAGAGGCTGAACCCCACATTTCACTCATAGGCAACTGCTCAGGGCCCGCGAAACATCCTGGTGTTCAAGACCTTTTCCAGTGGTACCTCAGAGGAGTCTACATAAGGTACCAAGGCAAGCCAGCGGATAGGGTGGCCATATGTTGTTGTGTACCCAGCACAGTTCCATTTTATGCTTATAATCTGGGCCTAATTTTAATCTCACCTCTTTCATTTTCAAAAGTGTCCTGATTTAGAGTATAAACTACTTGATCATCCTAGCTATGAAGGACAGAGCAGATTGTTGTGTTGTGTTGTGAATGGGAGAAGGTTCTCCAGATAAGACAGTTCATCTTTTCTTTCCTTCTTGACTCTGAGTAACTGAACTGGGTGAGTGGCAGAATCGTGTGCTTGCATGAGTTGGGCTGGGAATAGCCACAGGAAAGGATTGGGAGTGGGCTGGGGTGCGTGAGAAAGATTGAAGGCCAGACACTGAGTTTCTCAAACAGCTCATTATGGATGAGAGGAGCTGCAGAAGAAGCAAATGAACTTGACTACAAATGCCAGTGTATAAATGCAAAAATATTGATTATAAATAGGACAGTCGCTCTTCCTGAGACCCACATCTTAACATCTCATTGGCAAACTGAGTTAGAAACTGTCTGGGAAAACTCCAGCATATGGAGTTATGATAAATGATACAAGACATAATCACCAAGAGGTCAATGACATGTGTGAGGGCAAGAAGTTGAGGGGACTGGAAAGCCAACATGGATGGACTCTAAGCGTGCCTGCAGCATGGTGTGAGGTGGGGAACTCTGCTGTCTGTGTCAGCGGCCAACTTGCATCATCAAGCTCCCTCTGGAGCTGCTGACTGTGCCATCGTGAACAAGCTGACTAACCTCTCTGTGCCTTGCTTTTTCCAAACTGGGAAATGAGAAGCGTCAAACCTTTCTCTTACTATGCCACTGATAAAGATATTGCTTTATTTTCCAAATGGAAATCTTATTTTGGGATTCTCTCTTCTAATCTGGAGCTTCTGAAAGAGAAGAAGCAAATCTGTGTCCCTCGTATATTTATGGAGACTTTCTTAGACTTGTTTATCTCTGGCTAGCCTGAAACTTATTACTGCTTGTAAAAAAGAAACTCCAGAATTGTGTTGTATGTATTTTTACCTTAAAAGCCACAATTTTTATTTAGATGACATATATACACCCATACAAAATGAATGAAATTGATGTTTATTTTTGTGGCTTCACAAATTCATACATAGAAGAAAAAAGAATCTTATTGGACTCTTGAAAGTAAAAATCTAGATTCATTTTCAGTTACATAAACACAGACTTAACATTTGAGGAACTAACGGGTCTCAAATCCCAGAAGTCAGCAAAATAAATGAATATTATTTATTTTTAAAAGGCAAGCATAATAGGTTTCTGAAATCAGTCTAATATGGAATGTCAATGCTCATAGTCCAAAATGGAGAACTTAAAAAAACGTAAAGCATATGAATGTTCTTTTTTACCTCATTTTCTAAAGTTCTAGATCTTCTTATTCCTCTCCTCCCCCGCACTCCCCATAGTATCTTATGGACAAAAGCCTTGCTACTAAAAGCGAGGTTCCAAGTTAGCAGCATGGACATCACCTGGGAGCTTGTTAGAAATGAAGAATCTCAGACCCCACCCCAGAGCTATTGGATCAGAATCTGCATTTTAACAAGCTTTCTGGGTGATTTTCATGCACGTTCAAGTTTGAGAAGCACTGGATTAGAGAACACTTGGCTAGGAAGAGTACCATAAAAATAAGCTAGTCAAATAGAAGAGTGAGTGGAATTAAAATGCCTTGTGCTTGCCTCTGAAAGAAGTTATATTAATTCTCTGAGGGCTCTCTTCTTATCCTTGTGTGCACACTGATGTCAGCCTCTGTTTTCTCTTACCACTTGCTTATAGTCTCTTTCTCTTTCATATTATGTATGGTGGTTACATGCAAGTGTGCTTAAGCTTTATAATTGCTATTACATAGCAAAATTTCAAATTTCCTCTAAAATTACTTCGCCCCCAGCCCTACAATATGCTCTATTTACACAGCCTATATCTGTTTCCTTTTCTCTGAGACTCCCTCCATGAAAGCAGACATAATATGAAATAGAAGAATGGTTTGGCTTGGGAATGTACTGATTCTGGGAGTGCAGCCATGGAGCAGTGCCAACCAGAATTGGACAAATGATCCAGGGGTCAAGAGAGACTCAGGATCTTCATTAGTAGAAGGAGGGGCATATTTTAGTCATGGGTAATGTGGAATTCTGCTTCAGCATGAACCATAACTGGTGAGAATGTTCATTTTCAAGGGCTAAAACATGGCATACTCTTGGCTAATAGTACTTTCCAGAAGCACCATCAATGGAAAGACGTTTAGGCAATTTTTTTTCCCGTCTATTACATTTCCACAAATAAATAACAAAGCTTCTTCCCAATTAAAATTAAAATAAAGAATATGGACCCTGATTGAGGGTCCTGATTGAGGAAGACAGAGAAAGGAAGACAGAGAAAATGAAATAGTATAGTTAGAGGAAAGAAAGAACAAAAGCTTTAGAGTCAGACAGACATACAGGAGTTCAAATCCCACATCTGACACTTATGAACTGGAAACTTGACCAAATTACTTGACTTCTCTGAGCCTCAGATTTCTCATCCGTAAAATGGGGATTATAACACTTATCTTGAAGAATTGTTTTAGAGAATCAAATGAGATGATATATTTACGGTCTCTAGCAGAGGACCTGGCACTTAATCACTCAAAGAATATTAAATATCTCCCTTTCTCCTTTCTTCCCTAATTCTTTTCTGAATCAGTGGGCAGGCTTATTTTACAGGATTGACTATATAACCTGAGAGATAGTCACTACTGTGATTAAAAGCCAAATGTGTGAATGTGCTCTGCACACAGCAGCATTATAAAGAGGTGCATGAATATTATTTGTGTGAATTTATAATTACACTGCTATGCCGAGGGAACAGGGCTAATTAGTTTGAATAAATGTTAAGGTTGGTATTGTTCTGGAATTCTTCTGCAGTCTCCAAAAAGAGAGAACCATGGTTATATTAAAATGTTTTCCAAAATTTAGGGGGGGCCCTACTTTTCCACTGTCTTACTTTTGAGGACTATGCAGAAAGTGATTCTAAAAAAATATTATTTTAATGCATACATGATTTTCATTTTTCTAAGAATATAATTGCCATCTCTTTCATTCAGGAATTAATTCAACATTTAAGTATTTACAGTGCCAGATATTGTGTTTGGTGCTAAGGATACAGGAGTCAACAAAACAGCCAGCCAACAAATAAATATATAATTACAAATTTTGGTAAGGGCATTTTAGGAAGAGAAAGGGTGTTATCACAATGTAGTTCCTTCCTATATAACTTTAGGCTTTCTACCGGAAGTAAGGCAATCCTTTTTTTCTCATTTCTTTTTCCCTTTACACATTTATTTTGTGTGTCTATCTATCTCTCACTCTTCGTAAACTCACAGCTTTTCGAACATATTTTTCTTGGTGTTTGAGATGTTAAATTTTATTCAGCTTCCTTAATTCTACTATGTCTCTTTTTAATTTTTCCTCTTAATTTGATTCTAATTCCTTAGTTGCATTACAATCACATGTCACTTAATGATGGGGATACGTTCTGAGAAATGTGTTGTTAGATGATTTGTAGTTGTAGGAACATCACAGAGTGTACTTACAAAAACCTAGACGGTGTAGCCTACTACACACCTAGGCTATATGGTACTATTTTATGGGACCACTGTTGTATACGCAGTCTGTCACTGACTGAGACGTCATTATGTGGCACATGACTGTATATGGAATTCTTTTTGCGAAAAAGGAGGAACCATGATGATAAATTTTACTTATTTTATCCATCTACAATAGGTCTACTAAACCATTAATATTCAGAAAATAGGGGAGGAGAGCAGGATCATAATCTAGAGACAAAGAGGATTTTTGTTTGTTTGTTTACAGCTGGCCTGACCCCATTCACAGGCAGTTTGCTTAACCAAGGCAAACCAAATTTCAGCTCTATCCTGAGATGAATATATGTAGATGGCAGAAAACACTGTAGTTGGTTGACGATCCCAATTGTTTGTGACTCTCTATACCCACACACTTCGCAGTGTGAGTTCACAAACTCTCATTAAAAGGTAGAACGTATTTCCCCACCTCCTGAATCTGAGCTGATCTGTGACCTGCTTTAGCCAACAGAATGAGGAGAAGTGAGTCTATGCCACTTCTGGTCTAGGCTTCAAGAGGCCGTGTGTTAATTCTGCCCCGATACTATGAAAATAAGTTGGGGCTATCCTGCTGGTAGAGGGAGTGGTGTGGCCCAGTTGCCTCTATCACCCCAGTCAACAACCAGACCATTGCTAGACATGTGAGTGAAGCCATCCTCAACCAGGTAGGTCCCAGTGACACGCCAGCTGATTACAGATGCATAAGTAAGCTCAGCCAAACCTGGATCAGATGAGCAGAACTGAACTACAGACTCATGAGCAATAAAAAACACCTCATTATTTTAAGCTTCTGAGTTTGAGGTATTTTGTTACTTAACAATAACTGATAACAAATATTCTCATTTGAATGATTCCATGGTTTACCTAAGGTGATACCCATTTTTCCTTTTCACCCTCTGCTTTCACTATGAATTCTAGCCTTAATAAAACAATTTTTCTTTTTTATCCTTTGATTGGTAAGAAAATCTGAAGGCAGCGGTGTGCTGGTAAATGTTTCACAACAAAGCTCCTAGGAAAAAAAAGTGTGTGTATATATCTGTATATATGTACATAGATACATAGGTTTATTATAAATTTTACACATACAAAAGATGTGTAGCACACAATTTAGAAATAATATTAAAATATACAATGCTCTTTTGTAAATTCCACATATCCAATTGATTCTCACAGAATGCTTCTGTTACTTTTTGCAGAACTCTTGTATGCAATTCAACCATGGTTCCACAAATGAAGTTACATCTCAACCTGCTACCTCTTTTTCCAATAAATTTTTTTATCATTAAATCTGATATATGATTTATTGTTGAAAGGGTTGTAACTCTTGTACAAAAGTTGTATTCGTTAAATTGAAAACTCCTTCATCTTCAGCACTAGACACAACACACCATTAAGTGTAATTTGCATTATTAACATTTTCTCCATTACCTTCTTTAGTCTAAACAATAACTCAGGCCCTGATTTGTAACGTTAGCTACTTTCTGTGATGAAACATTGCCATCGTGACCATTTTTCAGCTACCAATGCATCACTAAAATGT
The DNA here is from genome assembly GCF_057802395.1 of Ceratotherium simum simum. Classification (NCBI taxonomy): domain Eukaryota; kingdom Metazoa; phylum Chordata; class Mammalia; order Perissodactyla; family Rhinocerotidae; genus Ceratotherium; species Ceratotherium simum. The sequence goes on along the minus strand of NC_141918.1, from coordinate 7,739,826 downwards.
AATTGGGAAGAGATGCCCGGTAGCACACCATCATATGGTATTTCCACCATGCTGATACAATAGAGTTAAATAACCTCAAGAGCATAGATAATATTAAAACAGAGTAAAATAACTGGGATGTGATAAGTTTTGAGTATTTATGACCTTTATTTTTAATATAATTTATTGAATTGTAAGTTTATAAAATTTAATTTTTAATGATAGCGTCTTTAACAATTGGCTCACTAAATTCCTAAAAATATTAAGAATCAAATCAGCTAGCTCCAGCACACACCTGCTGAAGGATGCTGGAAACATCAGATGGTTCTAGTTATAATAACAATAGCTCCCAAGCATCTAGTGCTCACTAGATCCCAAGTATTGTTCTAAGTACTTCAGATTTACAATCTCATTTATTCCTCACAGTAGCTCTGTGAGGTAGGTATTGTTATTATTTGTATCTCTATTTTACAGATGAAGAAACAGAACGACATAGAGATTACTTAGCTTGTCTAAGTTCATAAAACTACAACTGCTGCTTCCAAAGATAGATACATTTTATCACAAATTTATTATACCTATAAAGATGAAATCAATATCCTGATGAGGCTCAGAATTTAGCAATGAGAAGAACCACTCTATTGTTATGGTGGTATGAATAAAGATCCAAGGCTATTTAAGAGAGGGAGGCATAAATGGTGCCTGGGGAGGGAGAATGGGGGTTTGTTGAAGTCTCTGCTGAGATATATCAGCTGAATGAGAGTAGGTAGTTATGATAAGAAGGCATTATAGGCAAAGAGTAGTGTGAAGTTCATGGTTCATGGTTGGAAGAGTGAGAGGGTGAGTTGTTTGGTGTGGTTGGAGTGGGGGTGAGTATGAGCAAGTGATGGAAGCACAGATGGAGAGTTAATGTGGAGCACATAAGGCAGAAAGCCTGAGGTAGAGCCATAGGAATGATCACAAAGTAGACATGTGCAGTCTGGAAAGGGAAAGAAATGAAGCCAGAATGTAACGGATCAATAGGAGCTCCAGGGCCACCAGAAGCCTTGGTGAGTTCAAAGAGCAGATTTGGTATTTGTGTGATGGTTACTTTTGTTAACTTGGCTAGGCCATGGTATCCAGATATTTGGTAAAACACTATTCTAGATGTTTCTGTGAAAGTATTTTTTTGAATGGTATTAACATTTAAATCAGTAGACTTTGAGTAAAGCAGACTTCCCTCCATAATGTAGGTGGGTCTCATCTAATCAGTGGAGGCTTTAGGAAAAAGACTGACCTCCCCTAAGGGAGATGAAATTATGCCAGCAAACTGCTTTCAGACTTGAACTGAGACTCTTGTCTGGGTCTCCAGCCTGCTGTCCTACTGCTATGGTCTGAATATGTCCCCCCAAAATTCATATATTGAAATCCTAATCCCCAAAGATGATGGTATTAGGAGGTGGGGCCTTTGGGAGGTGCTTAACTCATGAGGGTGGAGCCCTCATGGATGGGATTAGTGCCTTATAAAACAGACCCCACAGATATTCCTAGCCGCTTCTATTATGTGAGGACACAGCAAGAAGGCACCAGCTATGAACCAGGAAAAGGGCCTTCATGAGAATGTCACCATGCTGGTGCCTTGATCTTGGACTTGCCAGCCTCCAGAACTGTGAGAAATAAATTTCTGTTGTTTGTAAGCTACCCAGTATGTGGTATTTTGTTATAGCAGCCTAAATCTTAGCAGGACTAAGATACCTACTTTGCAGATTGTGGACTTGCCAGCCTCCACAAATGCATGAGCCAATTCCTTGAAATAAATCAATCAATCTACCTATCTATATCTATTTCTATCTATCCATCCATCCACACATCCTACTGGTTTTGTTTCCCTGGAGAACCCTAACGAAGACAATATAGACTATAGGAGTGGGAGCCAGTATAGAAAGCTATGAGCAGAGAAGGAAACTTCTGAAGTGAGAATTAAAAAGTAAAGAAGCTCCAGGTGATCATAATATTTTTTAAAAGATATAAAAATAAAAAGTCATTGAAATTAAGGAAATCAAGGAGACTAGGTTGTTGGCTGGACAACTGTTTAGATTAGATTGTATAAGGCACAGAGTAGAAGAGAAAATGGTGAGTCAGGTCTCCCGAGACTGTGGTGAGGTGACCTGGAGGAGCTGACAGGGAAGATGGAGAAAAGATGAAAATCTAGATGGTATGAGCTTAAATATAAAAGGATTTTCAATGACGATGGTGGAACAGTGGTCTGGAAGGAGCTTGGTGATTCCAAAAAGACACAATTTTTAGAAAATGAATGGGGAGCAGAATATGTTACTTATTAAAGAGAGATTGCAAGAAAAGTGATGTTAATGGTAACAAATTTGCCCATTCATTGGAGGCAGCTCCAGAATTCTACATAGAATGGGTTCAATGGCAACAATATGGCTGGAAGGTAAATTGTGGACTCATCTGGAAGCTGAATTTGTGTAGCAAGCAGTGGTTTTACTTCCTATATGTTTCAGGTCAATAAAAATGCAAAGTTTTCTAAAGATGCTTATATTCACATTGCTTAAGTTTATTATATCGGTGTAGCTATAGGTTCACTGATGGAAATTCCCGGGACCAACCACCCATCCTCATCAAACCCTTGGTGTCACTGAAACAAGGGTGTGACTGCCTTTGCCATGCTTGTAAGTCTGTGATAGTTAAGAGATGGTGCTGACAACACATCCTCCTTGCCACTTTAGCTGTCTCCTTTCCCTTGGCATGGTCTTGCTTTCCAGTGACTGAATCTTCCCAAAGTCTTTTGCGAGGCTGAAAGTTACTCAAGGCAGAGCAATAGGTGTGTTTCAGCATCCTTAAAATTGGCCTTTTGGGTTGTTTTCAGGTTCATTGCACTTCTCTTCTTCTTTTAGTCTTATTCTCCTCTTCAACAATAGTTTCAATTTGCTTTGGAAGAAATGGTGACAAAGATGTTCTGGAAAGTCCAGAACACCTGACACTATGACTCAGTCCCTAGAATTAACTGTCTTTTTTGAATGGCCTCAGAGGACATGATTAGCCACAAGTGAGAGATACCACTGAGGGGTTGTCTGGTGTGGTGCCAGAACATCACATTTAAAAACTCTTCAAATTAATTTATATATCACTGTTGTGAATTACTAAAATAAGACTCAACAGTCTGCTGCAGGAAATTCAGTAAATCAATCAACATATAATTGTTGAACTCCTACTATCTGAAAGACATTTTGGTGAGTGTTGTCAAGAGTAAAAACATATGTGAGACCCTTATACCTGCTTTTAGAGATGCTGCGGATTAATTAGGGAGAAAATAGAATGATCACATCAAGAAGAAATAAATAAATAAAGTAGCATATGACAATTATTAAGGAACTGAAGAGACAGCCCTGGGTTGGGGGCTTGGGAACAGCCTCATAGAGAAAGTGAGAACCGAGAAATGCTTTGAAGGATGGACTGGAATTTAATAAGGTTAGATAAAGGAGGAGGGCATGAGTACACAAAGAGATTTTAGCTCTAGGGTTAATGTAATAAAGTTTGGACTTTATCCTGTAGGCCCTGGAAAGCCATTGAAAAGTTAATATGTAGAACTATGGAAGTGATAGTTTAGGCAGAAAAGGCAAGCAGTAGAGCAGCTGACAGAGTTACAGTTAGGATACTCTTGCTAAATATCATGAATTTGATCTTTGGCTCTGCCATTTAGAAGCTGAATGACCTTTGGCCAGTTACTCATATCTCTAAACCTGAATTTCTCATGCCGACAAAAAAAAAAAAAAAAAAAAAAGAAAGAAAAAGAATAACAGCATCTTTCTCATCAGGTTTTTGTGACAATTAAGTGAAATACAAAGGCAAAGTACTTAGCACAGTGCCTGGACCAGAAAAAGTTATAATAAAAATAATGATTATCATTATACTGTTGGCAATAAAAGTTTGAAACCAAGCAATAGAAGTAGAGATGAAATTGAATGGAAGGAAAAACGAAGAATTGGCAGGACTAGTCTGGATGTAGGAAGCAAAAGAGAAGGCACATCAAAGTGGACTCTGAGTTTAGAGGCTGAGAAAGCAATACAGATGATACCACTAGCATTCATGGAAAATAAGGCAGGTGGTGAAAGCCAAGTGATCTTTCCAGTGTACTTACTGTCTCTGGGAAGGGACTAGTATTCTCCCCAAGACGAGGTCAGGGGAGATCATATAAAAGTCTTGGAGACTGGACTGGCGTGGGACTAGTGGTAAGGTGAGTGCCCAGCAATGGGCAGTATGGCAGAGAGCTGGGATCAGGGAGGTCCCATCATCGGTATCCAGGTCAGCTCCGGAAGGTGAGAGGTGTGGTGTCTATAAGAAGGCAACAGAAGGATCCAGGCTGTAAACAAAGTGTCAGGGAAGTCAAGCCCCAGCCAAGGTTTCAGGGACAGGCAGGAGTAAAATTTTATCAAAAGATGCTTTTCCAGAGGAATAACAATTGGGACTTAAGGTAATAAGATGAAGGAGGATCTTGTGTTGACAGGTGTGGCGGAATGATAGGTGAGGAGTGAGAAGGAGATATGAGAGAAACATAGATATTAGAATTAAATATTGAAATAGGAACTGAGTCATAAGGAGGAGAACATAACCCTAGAACTGGAACCGGAATAGAACAGCAGAGCAGGATCAGCAGTTCTAGGGCAAAAGGCTTCACTTTTCTTTTAAAAATTTTATTAGTTTTATTAAATATTTAATATATCTGAAATATTTATAAACTACGTATAGGTGTAAGAAAAATAATAGTCACAGACATATCTAGGTTTTATCTAAAGCTTATGCAATTTGTGGGGCCTTCTTCAAGGAAAAGAAGACAAACTCATGGATTAAAAATTAGATATAAAAGTGGATATTTCTTTAGAATTAAAAGATAAATTACAATAGATTACAAATTTTAAAAAAGCAGACACGTACTACAAACTTTACAAAATCTGGAAAAAAAGTATAATATTTATTTAGTGGTTTATTTTTGCTTTATTTTTAGTTGCATAATGGCAGGGAAGTGCAGAGTCCCATAACCTTTTCCCTGGTGAGGGTTCTAACTGAAGAGTTGGCTCCACCCTAGATGTGATCTTGAGGAGAGACAGTTGTGAGGAGAAAAATGAATGAAGAGACAAGGGCAGGAAGTGGAGCAGCCCCAAAGATGCTTATATTTGTGCCAATCAAACAAAATAATGTGGAACTCTGGCTGAGATTTAGCCTGAACGGCACATTGTTTATGCCTAGACATCAACCTACTGGGTTAGTCATGTCATGCGTATGTACTTGCCCATTGTGCTGGAGCATGATATACAACAACATGAGGAAATCTGCACGGGGAAGTAGAAGAAGGAGGGAAAATTTGGGTCATAGGGTGGAGTCTTTGATCACATGATCTTCCTTCATATGTGTCCTGGATAGATGGCAATGAAAACTGGAACAGATTTTACAGCAAGAATGTATTTCTGTATATTTATGTAATTTAAAATGGTAGATAAATTTGGTAGGGAAGGGAAAATGAAGTAGATTCTTATGTTCTGATAAGCAATGATATCTATCATTTATTATTAAATTTTTTAAAAATCTGGATTACAGAACAGTATGAATAGTATGATAGATTTGTGTGAAAAGGAACAAAGGAACACACACACACACACACACACACACACACAGATGCCCACACAACCATGTGGAACAATATGCGTCAAACTATTTTTTAATAGTGATTACACCAGAGAAGTAAGTTTGGTGTGGAGGAGTGGGAAAGTTTTTACCTTTTTACTTAATCCAACTTTTATTTTTTACCTTTTATAATGAATATCTATTTTATTGAAACAAAATTTAAAGACTTAAGTAGATATCGAGCAGTGCATGAGACTAACTGAGCTGGAGAAACTGTCAGGTATTCTGTTCCTAAATTGCCCTTACCAGCTGCCCTGGGCAGAGTATTCTATTTCATTATACCTTACAATACACTTATCTTGAAATAAAACTTCAGATTAAAAATCAAAATAAAACAAAACCTGGGAAAAATCTGCTCTACTTGTTGGCATTTAGATCAGCGATCATATAATAGGTAAATCCCAGGCATCAGCATCATATTAATTAGGTCATGGTGACTAGCTCTTGCTTTATCTTTTATTCTCTCATTTTCTGATTTCTTTTCCAATCACTACGTATTCCTAATTATTTTAATGTATAACAATGAATGAAATCTCTTTTCTTACCGAAAATGGATTATGAAACAGTTGAAATACTGCTATCACAATGCTCCTCTATATATTCAAAGTTTTTCTGAACAATATTCAGTTACCCATAGCCTGTGACCTTATTAATAACATTTAGTCAGCCCTGAAAACTGACACGGTCAAGTGGATTCCAGAGTTTTAAATGACAATCATTCAGAGTGTTGCATGGTGCTAAAATTTTCCTGGGGGACACAAAGCACTTCTTGGGCTATTAGGAAAAGAAAATGGACTATTGTATGTATGAGGGATTTAAAAATGAAAAGTACTATAGAAATAGTAGCAATCATTGTTATTACTTTAATAATTATTACTCTATTTTGATAAGGATTGCCTTCTATCTAAAGTCTTGAAAGATTCCAATTTTATAGAATTCTATATAATCTCTTTTTTCTGTAAAATTTTCACTAAATACAAATGATCTTTTTCATTCAGCTTCCTCTGATAGTTTTGTGCTTAGAAACCATATGGCATTATATGACAATAAAAATAATTTTCTTAGGTAAAGTTTACTTTAAAGAAAATGGTATGGCCTATCGTTTACCTAAAATTCTAGTGTTACATATAGAAAAAAATACACATATATATAGACAGACATATATTTATGTAAACAAGAGCTTATTTTTAAATTTGACTATAAAATAATATGAGCTGATAATAGGTAATTTGGAAAACAAAGAAAAGTATAAATAAGAAAACCTTAGAAACATTTCTAAAATCCATCAAACAACTCCTTAATTAATAGTTCAGTATATTTCCTTCCAATCTTTTTTTTTAAATTTTTGCTTATACACACAAACACCCCCCACACTTTTTCTTTTCAAAATTGAGGTCATACTCTTGTTACCATGTTATAAATTTTTGTCCCCATTCTGAGCGTTTTCTCATGACATTAATATTATTTGTAAAAATGATGTTTAATGATTACATAATACCCATCATGTAGCTATTTTAAAATATTTACAATCATTCCCATATTGTATCAGTCAGAGTCCTGATAAGAAACAAGTGACCCACCCTACTGACACAACCAATAAGAGTTAATAAACGGATGATTTACAAGCGTGCAGGCAGGGTCAGGAACACTAATAAGGGATGGTAAAGTACCTGGGGGCTGTTATCACCCCAGCCTGAAGAGGGAAGGGGAAGAATGGTTACAAGAATCTGGAGAGAGCTGTAGCAATCAGAGAGGATCTCCAAGTAGGAGCTTTGGTAGGGAACACAGCCATTGCCAACCCAAGCCTGGCAGAGAGGGAGCTAGGGCAATAAATACTCCAATTTCTTTCTGTTCCTGCCTTCCAACCTCCCGATGCTGCTTACCGTTGGCCAAACACAACCGGGAATCAGATGGCAAGGAAATCTGTTGATTTATAGTCTATGGAGGGCAGCTGCCAAGCTGGGAAGACGGTTGGGTGGAGCGTATATCTGGACTGGGAAATATCCAGTACACATCTTGTTTTCAGTGTTTTTTCCCCCTACTATTTCACTACTACATCAAAAAAGTTGTGAGAAATACTACTGCACACAGAGCTTGATATTAATTCTTCAGGGATATTAGGCAAGTATCTTGAATGAATGAACAATCAGCCTGCCCTCTCAGTGATGGGATAATGGAAAAGTAAACTTGCACTGAGCATCCCACATCTGATTAAAATCACGTCATCTAATCAACAATCAATTGTCCTCATTTTGCTCCATAGTTGATATTAACAAGACGCATAGCGTAGGATTTTTGGTTTCCTATCTAGGCACACACTCCGCACTGCCATAGCCAAATGGCATTCTATATCAGTTAGCAAAATGAGGCGAAGTCACAGAAACTGACCTCAAGCTGTCATTTCCACAACTTTCTGTTTCTGATATCCAAGGGAAAGCAGAATCAGAGAACAAGTCAAGACTACCAGGATGACAAATGGAAGAACCCAAATTTTTATGTCCATCCTTCATTCTGTTATTTTACCTAAAGGGAACTCAGCATGCAGCATGTAAAGAAGCTAGGCTGTAGCAGAACCTTTTACTCTTTATAGCATGGGTCTTTAAAGTGCAGCTGAATTTGGCCCTGACAATAACTTACAAACAGTAACTCAGTTTTATCCACATACACTCTAAGAAGGGAGCACAATAAAATGACTCTTTGCCATTCACTTGTCATAGAATGTTGAATATAATGGGGATCAAATCCTGTGCAGTTGTATGAAATGCTACTAATACGAATTTATACAATTTCTTCTGAAAAGCCTTCTGACAGAAAAATACTGTATGAAATTGCCCCTTTTTCCTTATAAGAAAAAACAATTTTTTTTGTTTTAACTGTAGATAAGAGAATATTCTTGCCTCTCCTTCTAATTCATCAAAATATCTAAGTATGAGGGACAATTTCTTAACCCAAGGATGGGAGAAGATGGCAGCATGAATCCATCCCAATACACTACCAGGTTTGGGAAGCATTGGGAAAGTTTTACTTCCTTGACTTCCTCCAAAGAAACGCTTAAACAGGCTGTATTCAATGGAAAGTTTCAAACAGGATCATTCTGTATCTTTTGCCTCAAAAAATCAATACAAACATAGCACAGCACTTAGAAACTTGGTAATTTGATTTTCTTCTTTGATTTATGGAGCTGCTATAGCAAAAATACACCAATATTCATCACCAAAATTCAATTTATATAAGAAATCTCTTCATATTATCAATAGTTTAAGAATCCAGAGAGATTTTACAGGGACTTAACATAGAAAATCTTACTTCTTCTTCCAAACAAAAAGTGAATCTTAGTTTTAATTTAATCCAGTAAATACTATTATTGAGAAGTTTATAATGTGCTAAATGTTTTATGTATATTTCAATACTTTTATCTTTATTTTATATACTCAGCGTAGTTAGGGACATTCACTTAAGTGGAAGGAGCGGAGCAAGTATTTCAGCCCCTTTTACTCTTCTACAACTAGGGTAAATTTTAATTAAATGAAATTAATTGAACAAACATTATTGAATGTAGAGTATTTTGGAGATAAGTGTTTTTCACATTCAATGTAAATGGCAAATACGCAGAGATACTAAGACGCAAATGGTATAGTCTCTGTTCTCAAAAACTTTAAAATCTAGTAGGGTAATAAGACAAAAGCATACTAACTACAAAGCTGAATATTATAAGCATCTTACAAGAGGAATGAAGTGCTTCAAAGGAGAGAGAGATCAAATCAGAAACTGGAATGGGAAAATGTGACAAGTGACAGGAAAAGGTTCAAGTAAGTGAGACCATTTGATAACGGTCTGGAAGGTGTGGTAGTATTTTTCTTTTTCCTTTTTATTTTACGGTAATTTAAACTCACAAGAAGTGCAAAAATAGTACAGAGTTCTCCTGTACCTTTCATGCAGTTTTTCCCAACGATAACCTTACATAATCACAGTATATTATTATCAAAACCAGGAAATCAACATTTGTACAATACTGTTAACTAAACCGCAGACCTTATTAGGATTTCACCAGGTTTTACATGTACTCATTTGTGTGAGTATGTTTGTGTATGTGTCTGCGTCTGTCTGTAGTTCTATGGAATTTTATCACATGTATAGATTTGTGTAACCATCACCACAGTCAGGACACAGACCTGTTCTACCACCACAAAGAAAAGCCCTTGTGTTACCCTTCACAGTACACTCTTCCCTCCAATTCTAACCCCTGGAAATCACTGATCTGCTCTCCGTCTCTCCATTTTCAAGAATGTTATATAAATAGAATCAAACAATATGCAACCTTTTGTGACTGGCTTTTTAAATTCAGCATAATATCCTTAAGATCCATCTAAGTTGTTGCATGTATCAACAGTTCATTCCTTTTAGTGCAGAATAGTATTCTATTGAATGGATGTGCCACAGATTTTTCATCTATTAACCAGTTGAAAGGAATCTAGGGTGTTTCCACTACTTGGCTATTACAAGTAAAGCTGCTATGAATGTATACAGGTTTTTGTGTGTGAGTGTAATTTTTATTTCTCTGGGACAAACACACCCAGGAATGTGATTGCTGGGTCAAATGGTAAGTGCACGTTTAGAGGTGGGATTTTAATAAATTTACAGTTATTAACCACTATAAACATCCTTGTATAAGCATTATTGTGAATTTTCCCAATTACTTATTTGAGATAAGAATTAGAATTGCTGTGCCAAGGGTATAAGCAGTTTTTAAATGCTTTTAATATATATTTTGTTCTCAAGAAAAGTCATGCTAATTTCCAATCATTCTCACCAGAATTATGCGAGCAGGCCCATTTTCCAATCTTGCAAATAACACAAGTATTATCCTTTCTAATTGTTGCCCAACTGAAAGTCCAAAATTGGTATCTTGCTTTAACTTGTACTTTGATTACTTATAAAGAGAGTATTTCTATTGAATATTTGCATTTCTTTGTGAATTTTCTATGTATATTTTGCCCATTTCTGTACAAGGATTTTTTTATTTTTTCTAACTGGTTTGAAATATTTGTGTGTGTGTATTAATACATATAAAGGAAAGTAATATTGCCATGTATGTTGAAAATATTTTCAAAGTTTGTGGTTTGCCTTTTAACCTTTTTAGAAATGCTCTTTGACATATATACATACATTTCAAACTATCATATAGGCAACTTTCACACCTCTTCTCTTGATAGTTGTTGCACTGAATATTATGCTAAGAAAGACTTTTCCCATGTGAAGATTATATGATGATTTATCAGTGTTTTTGTGTAGTAATTTTATGTTTTCTTTCTTTTTAAAAAACACACATCATTCTGCATTCTGGAATTTATTTCAAAGAGAGAAAAATAGGTGAGGTAAAGAACTAGCCTTACTCTTTTCTAAGTTTAGCCAGTGGTCCTAACTCCATTCACAGAATATTTTGTCTTTCCCTACTGACTTAAAGTGCTACCTTTATCATATACCAAATTCTTAGGTTTATTTGAGTGTTTCTGAATTTGTTGTTCTCTTTTATTGGTCTCTTTTTCTATTCCTGCACAAATATCATTATATTTTATTAAATATAAGCTTTGTGATACATCTTATAATCTATAAGTTAAGTTCACCAACACTACTTGACCAAGTATCAAAAAGTCACATTGGGATATAGGGACTTTTATTATAATTAGCAAAATGTTTAGATTTATTTGGAAATGATTAACTTTTCAATATGGAAAATTTCCATGCAGTCTCTCAGTAAAGAAGTATTGCATATTACTTGCTAAATTCACACCTGGATTATTTTATTTGGGGGTGTTATTATGAACTGATCATTTTTTGTGTTATGTTTTCTATCTAGTTATCACTGGAATATGGGAAAATTTATTAAATTTGTAACAAATAACTTTACTGAATTTTCTTATTAGTTCTAATTTGTTTTTTAAAGTCACTTCATGTGGGTTTTCTAGGAAGGTAAAATAATCATTCCATATACGAATACTGATAATTTTATATTCACTTTGCCAATATTTATACCTATTTCATGTTCTCCTCTGAATGCGTTGGCAATCATATCTAGAACAATGTTAAGTAACAGAATTAATATAATTATATTCTACATTAATCATATTTATATTAACAAATGTTCTAATATTAAACCATCCCTGCATTTAGAGAATGAATGCATAGTGGGATATTATTATTTTGATACGTTGTACTAATATTTTTATTATTTTGGCATTAATTCATATGTGAGATTGTGCTGCAGTGGGGTTTTGCTAATTTTATGTAAATAAGCTATAAAGCTTTCCTTCATTCTCTATCCTCTGAAACCATTTAAATAGCATGAAAATTATTTGTTCAGGGAATATTTGGAAGGAAAATCTATGCACACATCCAGTTGGTCAGGTACCTAGGACAGGGGGAGAGTATTTCTTTGATACTTCTCTTTATGTTCTATATAATTGTTTCCTGGAACTTCCAATCTCTTCTTTAGCCCACTTTGCTATTTTGTTTATACACATTTTCTTAGAAAATAATCCATTTTCCTTAAGATTGTCAAATTTATTGCCATAGTACTGTACAAAGAATTTTATTTATGATTTAGTAATTTACATTTTTAATGAAAAAAAATTAGAGCCACTAATTGAATTCTTTCCGACTATAGTATTATGCAAAGAGAAGTAAAAATTAAAATACCATTTCCCTTAAACTTGGTGAAAATTTTTCTGTTTTTTTGTTTTTCCCATTTCCTTATTTTCCCCCAAAGAAGGAACATTTAGCTCATATCTGTTTCCACACACTTTTTTCTCTCTTTCAATTGTGATCTTTTTCACATCCTCTCCTCTCTAGTCCCCTTTCACCTGAATTATGTCCAGCCTTTTTTCCATCTTCTCTTCCTTCAAGAAACAATTATAACTTAGAAAGAACTGGGAATAACATAGTCCCAAAATGCTTCAGTTAATCTATTCCTCACCACCTGAGCAGAATTACAATTCCCTGTGAAGAAACAGAGTATGTGATTTCTGAGAACTCCATAGTCTGGTTTAACAGGAACATTTCAGACAGTCACATATGTAGCCTTGATTATTAGACAGACGCCGCGTGGAGCAAGATTACTTATGAGAAGTTTCTTTCTGTGGATGCTCTTCTGCCTTCTAGCTTCAATTACTTTTAGCTTAAGAAATATGAACAGAAACAACTTGGAATGAAAGACGAAAACACGGCTCCATGCTAACAGACAGAAGCTGTATTAATGAAGAGGACCTTACAGTCCAAGGAATGTACTGGCTTATTCTTCACGATAGGTTATAATAAATCTTGACACTTCACTACTTTTCAAGTTGGTGGACTTTGGGATACAAGGAAAACAAACTGACCCAAGTCACTTCAAGAAAAGATGTTTAATGAAGGATGCACATAGTAGCATAACTAGAAAACCACCAGAATCTGAAGCGTTAGGAGAACTTTTTGCATACATTGCTCTCATATGACCCCAGAAAGGACCCAGTTCCCAGCCACATCACCCCTGCTGCTCTTCCCAAGTAATGCATGATATGATCCCTACCATCAAGGAGCTCACAGTGTAACTATATAACATCTAAAATAGGAATGGCCTCATGATTACTAACTGTCTGAAACCCCGCAGAAATAAGCTCATTAATACCAGTGTTATTTAGGGGAAGGATGCTTTGTATCTGGTGACTAGCAGAACAGGGACAAGCAAAGTAAAATTAGAAACTGTAATGGAAAAACTAAAATGGATTTTTTTCATCAATGTTGTATTTTACATTTTTTTTTAAAACTTAGTACTTACTTGACAAATAGTCCTCTTCCATCCCTCCCTCAGCTTTCAGTGCCACTTAAAGAAAACATTGGAGGATGTGTATTATTGCGCTCTAATTACAGTTGAGGCCACAGTGGCATGTGATTGTGGTATAATAACTAAAGCCCTGGAGTGCCTTTTTATTCCATTAAAAATGACCTTAGCTTTGGATCACAGAGCTCTGCATTGATTTGTCTTTTTTGTGGTTTCCTCTCCACAGGTCAGCTTCCTCATACAGGGTGAGGCATTGAATCATGACACATGGGGGTCTGTGAAATTAACTGTCTTTCCCGTGAGAAATAATTCACCATTCAGCATTTGCTATTAACATGCCTCTGCTGTGAGTGAATGAAGCCACATGAAGCATTTGGAAGTTGTGGAGTAGATGGGCATTACATAAATATTATTTAGTATTCATGATGGAGACAACGATAATTTTCTCATCTGCAAATAGTAGGCATTTGGGCTGCAGAAAAACAGATGTTGATGAGTTTGGTTGCTGTAAAAAGAAATGGCTCTAATTGCTTCTATGGAAGTCATACCTCTTTGAGGCTAATTTAAACTTTGTTTCATACCTGTTTCAATAGGGTCCTTTAAAAAAGATGATTAATATTGGACCTGATTGTGTCCTGTAGTGGAAATACTTCCCAGACTTCTCTAGAACTGAAGAGGTGCCTCTGTTCTCAGCACAGGTGGTACAAGTCTCATCTCATTTTGTCTCTGCACTGAGTTCCTATTTGGGGAACAGGATCTAGAAGGGGTGGCGTGACCTGGGATCATTCAAGTCAGTCTAAAAATATCTATTAAGGGATTACTACAAGCCAGATTTTGTGCTAGACAATGTGAGGGGGACACAACATGAATGAGAAAGCCACGATTCTTATCCAGTTTAGAAAGTATACTTAAACCCCAAGGGGCAGGTACCAAAATGTTGATTGAAGTATTGTTTATAACAGTGAAAATTCAGAAATGACCCGTGTGCCTATCAATAAGAGACTGGCAAAATAAACTATGAGATAGCCATACAATGGAAAATCACCCATCATTTGTAAAGAGTGAGGTAGACTTGTATGTGGAAAGGTCTCCAAGACACGATGTTAGAGAAAAACTAACTATACAAAGTGATACATCCAATATGGTACTCTATGCAAACACACATGATACTATATATTTTCTCCATAATCATCAGATGCATAGCAAACAATCTTGGAAATATACCCTCCTAAGTAGGTCCTCCAACTGTACAGTGGCAGGAGTGCTATTCACACTGGAGATGAGTTATTTGATGACAGTCTGACAGCCACCCCTGATGGCCCTACACCAATCTGATGACTCTGGTTAGCTTCAGGGAGTGAAGGAGACCAGGAGTAAAGATAATTATCAAAGGGAGCTTTAGCTATTATCTACAATGTTTTAATTCTTAAAGGAGATTACATTAATGAATTAAATATATATTATATATTAATTTAAAGGGGGTAATGTGTAATTCCTGCTTTCCAGATGTTATCAATCCAGAGGAGAAACAGATATATAGTCAAATAATTCTGATGCAAAACAAAGTGTGGTTAGTGCTCCCCTTGCTGTCCTAACAATGTGTGGGGGAATATGAAGGTGGGAGGGAATCTGTCTTTCTGCTTCTTGGAGGAGGAGTGATTTCATGAAAATATCCTTGGTTAAAGGAAGAGTTTCTACAGTACAGCATTCTGGGCAGTTCTGGTAGTATCATTAGCTGTCATCCATCAGCTCAACCATGTTAGAAGACGTAATCCAGGGAAGGAGAGGAAGGCACTGGAGGGGGAGCCAGAGGGAAGGTTCTAGCCTGTATTCATTAGGAATGGTTTGTTTACAATTAAATAAAACTGATGCTGGCTCTCAAAAGCCAAGGGGAATAACTGGTGGGATATTAGGGGTTCACAGTATCAATGGGAGGCTGTAGGACTGAACTTGGAAAATACAGGAGGTACCAAGCACTTGGAGGAAGCAGGAATGATGGTGATGCAGGAGAGCACAAACTCTCTCATTTAGCAACAACAGCCTGAACATGAATAAAATCTAGTAATGCCATCATATTTGAACCATATTAACTCCAACTGGTTCAGACGAGGCCACATGCACTTGGCTGCTAGAGAGGAGAGAAAGAGAGCAAACAGCGTCCCCAGCTTCCACAGTGGATGGCAGGGCGTCTGTAAACACAGCACTACGGGACTCCTCCGAAATGGGAACGGAATGGGCGAGTTGGAGAACCCACAGGGAGTAGTGGTTATTAATTGGGTATTTAATAGGTGCAAAGTACTGTTCTAAGCACTTTATATGGGCATTATTTAACTTAATAGCCACCATAACTCTGTGAGTTAGGTACCATTATCACTATTGTTATTCTCATCTTACAGATGGGGTAAGTAAATTCCTCAGGATTGCAGAGATACCGACTAGGTATTTTGGCTTCTGAGTCCATATTTTTAATGACCTGCTACTGCAGATGTCCACTCTGTCCTCTCCTGTCCTTTTTTTCTACCCATTTCCCATAGAAATGTTTCCCATAGGAAACATTTTCAAACACTGAATAGGAAATGTGTAAGACACATTATCCTTAAAGCAACCCAAAGGGTTTTCACAACTGTAATTTCAGTTCTTCTTGTCATACTTCCAAACTCAGGGTGGGAAAATACTTTGATTCTTATTTTTCTGATACTAACGGAGGCAATTATGAATTATATGACTTGCCCAAATGCCCTCTCAATTAAGAGCTAAATTGAGACAAGGACTCAGAGCCATTGAATTAATAAGTAACTAGCTCATGCCTTTGGTCAGGAAATTATGATTGCCTCCTTCAATGTGGTTTCTAGCACCAGTCCTTATTTTAAAATATGCACTATAAACCACAGATCACAATAAGTCACCAATGCTCCCTGTTTAAAACTGCTCAATGGCTCCCAACACATTTAGAATAAAACCTTAACTCCTCACCATGGCTATGAAGATTATAGGAGTCTGCCCTACCTCTTGCGCCCCATCTCCTTCCACTCTGTCCCATGTTCTTTGTCTTCCTCTTTTTCCCAAATATTCCAAACTAGTTCCTGCCTTAGGACTTGAACCATCGTTCCCTTGGCTTGGAATGCTCTTCCTCTAGTCTTCACATGGCTGACTTTTTCATGCCCTTCAGCTCTCAACTGAAATGACATCTTGAAGACAACTTTCCTGACAACCCAAACTAAAATAACCCTCCTTCCATATCCCTTCACCCTGTGTTAACTTCTTTATAGCACTGATTGGCTTGGAATTTTCTTGTTTATCTCTTATTCTATTATTGATTGATGGATTCTCTTCTCTAGAATGTAAATTCCATGAGGGCACCAGTCTTGTCTGTCCTCTTCAATCCATATCCCTAGCCAGGACCCACAACTGTATGTGGCACATAAATGTTCACAGAATAAATTGTTTCCAATTTACCCAACCATTCAGGTTTTCCCTTTACCCCCTCAAAAGTCAAGTAGTTGTAGCATAGTAAGTCTGGATTGGCCTTGGGAAAATTCCTTTAGTTTTAAAGATTTTATTTATTTATTTTTTCCCCCCAAAGACCCAGTAGATAGTTGTGTGTCTTAGCTGTATATCCTTCTAGTTGCTGTATGTGGGACGCGGCCTCAGCATGGCCAGAGAAGCAGCGCGTCGGTGTGAGCCCGGGATCCGAACCCGGGTCGCCAGCAGTGGAGCGCGCTCACTTAACCACTAAGCCACGGGGCCGGCCCTCCTTTAGTTTTATAATTCAAAAAGCCGGGACAGAAAAGTAAAGGAACCTGCCCACGTTCTTACCAAGCTGAGAGCAAACACAGACTAAAATCTAGGTCTTTTCACTTCCAGAATAGAGCTCTTTCAATATATTGTGCTGCCTACACTCTGAATGAGGAGCTTAGGTGACTTTTGATTTATAACGTCTGTGGCCATCATCCATGAGAGTCAGTACAGTTAGACAGAGGTGTTGCCTCTCTGAAGAAGAATACATTATCACTGGGATGGTTGGGTACCTGAACTGATGATAGTGATAGGTGCATGTTGAGCATTTTCCATGTGCTATACACTATTTCAAGAGTTTAACATATATCAATCCATATAATCCTCATACAATCCCTATTAAGTATATATTACAGTCAGGCACCACATAATGATGTTTCGGTGAGCGATGGACCACGTATACGACGGTGGTCCCATAAGATTAGTACCATACAGCCCAGGTGTATAGTAGGTGATACCATCTAGGTTTGTGTAAGTACATTCTATAATGTTTGCACAACAATGAAATCACCTAATGAGACATTTCTCAGAATATATCCCTGTTGTTAAGGGGCACATGATTGTATTATCATTTCTGTTTGCAGATGGGGTATTTGAGGCACGGATGTTAAGGAATTTGCTGAGGGTCACACAGCTAGTAGGTTGTGGAGTTAGGATCCAAACCCAGGTAGTCTACTCCAAAGCTCTTGCTTTTAACCATTAATGCTGTTCTGCCTGCTCCGACCATGAGGCACAATTTGTCCCTCATAATACCAAATCAGTTTCCATGGAGACAAAATAGGTAAGAATCTTGGTTGAATTGTGAGGCAAATGGGAATTAGTAGTACAGTTTTCATCAATGCAGTATTGGCTGAACTGTCTTGCTTTTTAGGCTTTAATTTTCTTTGTACAATGGTCCTTCATAAATGGCAATGAAAGAAAAAGAATAAACACCATTGAGTCACCAGCTTCTGAGATACTAAGCAGTGCTTTATTGATGGCAGGTGTATGGAGCTTCCTGGAACATGTTGTTTACGAATAAAGACATCTTTCTGGCATTAAGAGAGTGGAGAGTACATGGATCCCGCTGGTCTGGGAGCATGGCACACTAAATAATTGATTAAAGAGGAATTGCTTCCCTGCTCCTCCACGCAGGCCAGAGCGTTTTATTAAAGCTGCTCTCTGAAGTCAGAGACGGCAGCTGGGCTAGCAGAAAAGCACTGTGCTGGGAGAGTCTCAAGCAACAGGGCAACAAAGTCTCTCTCACCTGATTGGGAGCAAGCATTCCCCTTTATATCAAGAGTTCTCTATTTCCTGACTGAATGGGGACAATTTCCTAGGCTAGAACTCTTTCTACATTCTCCTTCTCAGTTCTATTAAGTTTGAGTTATTGACTTACCATTCTGATTACTACTGAAATTTCTTTTAAAATAAATCAGAGATAGAGTCCAGCAGAATGTAGAATCTCAGATAGAAAAAGAAATAAACTATCTTCAGGAAGATCGGAGTGTAAAGTGGGTATTTGGATTAAATATTTCATTTGATAACACAGGGCAATGACGTATCTTCCTCATCCCCATTTTTTAAACCCCATAGGTTTATAAGTTTTGGAATTTTCTAGCATAGCATGAACTGCTTTGAAGAAGTCTGACCTCAAAACAGATGCTTTTACTTCCTTATAATCACATTTCAGATTGACTCTATCTAGAAGTGATGATTGAATTGTTTCTCTGACATTTTCTGGAGTGGTATAGACCTATTGATACTCTGAAAAATGGATACCTGAGCATGGTCAGATTTAGTTGTTGTCAAATCTTCTTTGACAGAAAGTTGTTGTCAAATCTTCTTAAGGTTGAACCTTGTTTAAAACACTTTACTCTCTATTATTGTGTAGCTAAACTCAGCACACAACTGTTAACATGCAGACCTTACTTATGAAAATATTTACTTCTCAGTTTTAATAATTATCACAATTAATTAATTGAACACTTGCTTTGTAGGAGAAAAAGGCACATTAAATTAAGTCATGTGATTGCCAAATATTTTCAAACTAACTGGAAACTATATAAATTTCAAACCGATTTCCTCTACTCCACTTCTCCCCTGCTCCACTCCAATAAAAAACCAACTACAACTAATGTTCACTCTAGGAAGCACATTTGAGACACCATATAAATTTGCCCTTTTGACTAGTCAAAAAATGTACTAGTATCAGCAAGTTAAAAATGGTTCAACCCAAATGGTAGAAATAATATGGACTAGGAATGCAGAGACCCGGATCTTCCTCTAATTAGCTGTCTGTCCTTCGGAGAGCTGTTCAGACCCTATAACCTTCACTTCTCTCAGCTTTAAACTAGGATTAATAGTGTACACTCTCTGCAAACCTCTTAAGGTTGCTACCAATATCAAAGCAATATCTGTAAACTAAAATATGCTCTACAAATGCAGGATATTATAGACCTTAAATCACAAAGCTCTGTGTCAAAGTTTTGTCCTCAGAGTATCATCTTTCTCTAAGTGGAACTGTATAATTTAGAACTAAAGTGCTACTGTCAAACAGCCAATTTTATCTTTCAATGTTTTTTAAATACCAGCCTGAGAATTAAAAAAATAAAAATTGACAGACCTTTTGGGTTTTTATTTTTAGATTTAACCTGACAATCGAAGTTTCGGGGACTGAGTAAATACTACTTATGCCTGTCTAGTAGTAGTGTCGATCAAAATGGCAATATTCCAAGTTTTTTAACATCATCATCAACAGACTTTTCTTACACTGCCAGTAATGTAATTTATTGTTGCTTTAAAAAGAGTCATATAATGACCATTTTCTTTTCCTGATGAGGTTTCTGTCTGGTAACCTTTGATTCTTTGAGGAAAAATGAAGTCCTGGGCAAACACCTGCTTTGGAGAGACTGAGAAAGCAGCCTCGGTAACTGAGCTGGTTATATAAGTGACAGGACATGCCTCATTTAATGAAATAGTAGCAGGTTAAACAAATACTTGAATTTCTTTTTAAAAATCGATTTAAAACTGACATTAGTGAATTCTGAAAGCAATAGTCACTGGGCAAGAAACAAAAACTGTCAGAAAGCAAAAAATAAATAAGAGTGTGGTCTGAGTAAACAAAGCAAAAAGATTCTCACATAAATAAAGTAAAAACAAAAAGGAAATTGCATTGACAGAGTAGTGGAGAAAATGGCCCTAGTATATCCTTAAAAATAGTACTGACTTACTAGAAATGAAACCGAAACTAAAGCACTAAAATATAAAGCAGCAGTGGATATTTCAATAACGTCTCTGCCTCAGAAAATGTAAAACGATAAAACTATAGGCAACAGAGCAATCTGAAGATTTAATGCAAAGGTAGGATTAATTATTCTAGAAAAGCCAATTAAAAAGTAAATCCAAACATGTTGTTGCCTCCATAACTTATCTTCCCCAGAAAATGTAAAGGTCAAAATCTCTGTATGTCATATCAAACCAATGCTTCAAGGTTCCATTTTCAATCCACTTAGAGAATCATAAAAACTCCAAATTTCTATATACATAAACTTTGCAATCATTTGATTATTGTCCTGATGTTTATGGCAGAGTTTCCCATGTGAGCAGTCAGACAGATTAAAAAGTGTCCTTCAGGGGTCAGCTCCGTGGCATAGTGGTTAAGTTCCTGCACTCCACTTTGGCAGCCTGGGGTTCGCAGGTTCGGATCCTGGGCATGGACCTACGCACCGCTTATCAAGCCATGCTGTGGCAGCGATCCACATATAAACTGGAGGAAGATGGGCACAGATGTTAGTTCACGGCCAATCCTCCTCAGCAAAAAGAGGAGGATTGGCAACGGATGTTAGCTCAGGGCTAATCTTCCTCACAAACCCCCCCCCCCAAAAAAAAGTCTCCTTCAGAGAAGGCGGCTCTGGTCTAATATTTAACTCTTTACAGGACTAGGGAATGTCTCTATCACCTAAACAGAAATATCTTCTGCCAGGAAGGCTTTGTTCCACAGGTAGTCAACCCAAGAAGGTGCCCATCATTATTCCCTGTAATGGTTCAGTTGAAAGAAAATTTAACTTGGATTCAGAACCTTGGTCTGAGCTCCAGCACTGACACCTATGTGCTGAGTGACCTCAGGCAATTCAGTGAACTTCTCAAGGCTCAGCTTTGTTCATCTGTAAGATGTGAGTAATAATAGCCTAACTCATAGGGTTGATGAGAGAGCCAAATATAACACTATCTGTGAATGTGCTTGGTAAACCGTGAAATGCTAATAAATACACTGCATATATAGTTCCTGACAGGATAATTCAAATTAAATACTTGCTTTGATTTTTACAGAGTGATTTAGATGAAAAACTCAGTGAATTGTGAGCTCTCCTGCTCTCTCATTTTGTACAACAGAGCTGGTGTTAATTATTCCTAACCATGTTTGGGAGGTGTGCATTTAACTTTGAAACCTGCCCCACAGATACTACAAATATAAAGTGCCCCTAATTGTTTTCTCCCTGGAACTACTGCCCTGTGCAAGAAGCATAGAGGTGGCTTGTTCACATTAGCATATCCAGATAGTATCAAAAGATTGTACCAATGACCACCTTTTCACACCCCATTCCACTAGTTTTCCATACATCTGCCCCCTACTTCAGGCAAGGCTATTTGCCTGCCATCTCCTTCATACCACTTGATTGTTTCCACTTCTATATTTTTAGATGCTATTTACTTCATATATTATCCTCCTTTCTCTACAGCAATGCATTATTCTTACCTCCTTAAAGATCTACCTCTTCTGGAAAGTCTTCCATGATTGGCTCCCATTCTTCTTTGTTAATTCTATTTTCAACCCTACATTTAGAAGAGAGTCGTGTAAGATCCCATAGTTCTGTAGATGTTGACGGAGTTTTAGGACACTACATGAAACTAAGACTGTGTCTGCATAACGACAGTTGTATCCATTAAATAATTTCAGTCAGGTCATTGCAGCTCTTAAAAAAAAATACAGAAATACAAAACTGGTCCATCCAGTTCCCATTTACAAAGAGAAACTGTTGTGAATCAGATTAGAAGTGATGTTGGTCCCAGTTCCTCTCACACTCCAACTTCATGTGTGTATGCATGAGGTGTAATTGTGTGTGTGTGTGTGTGTGTGTATCTGTGACCTTCTCAGCTGCTTAACTGCTTAACCAGTAGGGCATAGAGAAAATTCACTGGATAGGAAATTGTAGTCTGTGCTGCTGCTAATTTGCTGTGATTCTTAAGTAACCCACTGCAGCTCAATTCTCTCCTGTAAAATGAGTGTGTAATACTAGCTGATCCTTAAGGTCCCTCCATGTATATATGAGCTACAGAAAAGGAGAAATCAGTAATATATCTTTGCCACATCATATCTGAAAAATACCTTACCATTCTCTGCCATGTCATCGACAGTGAATTTTGATAAAGTTGCTATACTTTATATAGATATTATTGTATGAGACTGAAAAAAATAATGAAGTAAAAGAAAAGAGAATGAAAACTGTGCTTCTCTCTTGGCTTTTTGTCAGTGGGGGTATATTGCAGACTGGCATGATAAGTCCAAATGTTGCAACTTTTTCCTCTGGTGTGACTAGAGGCCTTGCAAAGGAGTGGAACCCTTTCCATGATTAAGTTCCTGACCCCTAACTTGCTACTGCCCCACAAATCTGAATTCCAGAGTCTCTAGATCCACTATCTTCGCTAATTAAAAAGATTCTTCTTTCTGCCAGGTGTTTGGCTCACTCTGACTGGAGCTTTGGAATGGTGCAGAAAACTGTACAGGTGGCCTCCTTGTACCAGCCCCTAAAGTGGAGTTGGGTTTACCTGTTGCTACTACTGCTGCTGCTGCTGCTCTGGGCAGCCTGATCCAGGGTTCTGGATCAGCAGGGACAAAGAACAGCATCTTAAGTCTTGAATCAAATCACTCCTTTTGATTAAAAGACTCTGATGTACCCGTGGGCAGTTGATGGATGACCCAGGGACTTTTAAAGTTTGATAGACTTTGTAAGGCATTGAGGAGAACCGATAATGCTATGTCTCTCACAGAATAAATGCGTACCAAATGTTTACTGAATTACTAAACCAGAATGAGTAACATTTTAAAGCAAGTTCTTCATGAGCTGTGATGGTGGGCCGAAACCAGGAGGATAAAGTTTAATGGAAATAAGCATCAAGTCCTGTACTTAGGTTGATATTAATAATAAAAGGGCCTCATGTTGGTATAGATGTTCACAGATTACAAATCATTTACACATACTTATTCCAGTCAATACCTACCAAATAATGCCAGATTTCTATATTATCATTTTTTAATAAATAAATGAATTGTGATACAGGCAGTATAAACAACTTACCCAAAGTCACACATCTAGTAAATTGCTGACTGAATTCAAGATCAGGTCTTCTGATTTTAACTCCTGAGCTCCTCCTAAGAGACATTAAGGTGCTGCATGTAGCTAAGTGACTATGTGTGTTCAGAGAGAGGGAGCCTTGTCTTCATTAAAATACCTTTGTGGAGTAGCAATCTTACTTTCATGAAAATACAGAACAAGACTAAGCATCCTATTCAACTGTATATGGTCAGGCCATACCTGGAGCACATATTCTATTCTGAGTATTATATTGAAGAATCATAAAGTAGAGAGTTGCCAGGAATTTGTTCTAGTGGTTAAAGTTCTGAAAACTATGCCTTAGGAGGGGAAACTGAAGGAATTCTAGATGTTCAGCCTGGAAAAAGGAATATTAGTAGTGGTGATGGGGGGCGGGTGATATGGGCAGGGAGAGTATATTCATTGTCTCCAAAGCTCTGAGTGGCTGTTAGATCAAAGGGATTAGGTATACAGCTCCAGGGGCCAGAACAGAACTGCTGAAGAGAAATTATCAAGGTCATTTTTTATTCAATACAAAGAAAAATTTCAAAAAATCAAAGTTCCTCAAAAATTCAGTACATTTTCTTGTGATATAAAACTTGCAAATAATCAGGCAAAGATCAGTTGACCATTTGCTGTGGATGACTGCAGTTGGGCACTGGGTAGGAGGCTGGAATAAATGCTCTTTAAGGGCTTTTCTTAAGTCTTCTAAAAGTCTATGGCTTAACATTTCTCTAAAATAATTTAGCTTGTACAGAGGGCAAAAACACATCTGTTCTCATACCTACATTTCTAGTGGTACCTACATTCCACTATCAGTGCTTACCATATTACCTTCAAACTTAGCAGTTTAAAATATAAATCTTGTGAGTTAGAGCAATGGAGAGGCCTCCACATTGTCTAGCGCTCAGTTGGGAAGACTCTATGGCTGGGGCGAGGAGGTGGGGGGAGCTGATGACTGGAGGCTGGAATCATCTAGAACTGTGCTGTCCAATACAGTAGGCACTAACCACATGTGGCTATTACGTACCTGAAATTATCTAGTCTGAGTTGAGTTGTGCTCTAAGGGTAAACAAACACACACACACACACACACTATTTCAAAGACTTAGTATAAAAAAAGAATTTAAACTATCAATAATTTGTATATTGAAATAATAATATTTGGATATTGTATATATGGGTGAAATAAAATATATTAACATGAATTTCACTTTTTAAAAAAATTTTTTAAATGTAGTTAATAGAAATTTAAAATTAGAAATGTAGTTCATATTATATTCTTACTGGACATTGTTGATCTCAAAGTGTTCTTTAATCACATATATGGTGCTTGATGCTAGATACTGACTGGCATCTCAGCTGGGCAATTGACTGGGGCACCTACATGTGGTCTCTTCACGTGGTCAGGGCTTCCTCTCAGTATGGTAAGTCTCAGGGTAGTTGAAATTTTTGTATGGCAACTCCAGGCTCCAAAAGCAAGCTTTCCAGTATGCAAGGTGAAAGCTGCATTGGCTTTTTTGACTTAGCCTTGGAACTTGGAAGTCACGTGCATCACTTTGCTGCATTCTATTAGTTACCAATAAATCATAAGCAGCACAGATTAGAGAGGAGGGGCACATTGTAGTATAGCATATGGGATGGGGGCTATTGTTGTAGCCTTTTGGAAAATACAATCTTCCAAAATTTGTTACCAGAATAGACCAACAGAGTTATCAAATCTCCTTCTTCAGATTTAAAGAGCCATTCCTGAAGTTTTCATAAAGTCCTGGATGTGAGTTAGAGTTCTTCTAAAGAGACCCTCAAATCTTAAAATTAAGCAAAGACATTATGCTTAGCAATTGCATTAATAGCCATTATTAAGTGGGAATGTAGTTTAAAATGCAAACTGTCGTTTAAGTGTTTAAAAAGCTCTCCACATGCTAAGGAAACAATCATAAATCCAGTCTGGTGGTCACAGAGTTGAATCACACAACACAGAATACTTCCAGGTTTTGGGTTTTTGGTTTATTTATAGTTAACTAATACAAGCATGTTCCTAATTTCTAAGAGGTACATGTTCAAAACTGATTGGCAAAAATCTTTCCTTTTTCCAAATGTACTTAAATTTTTCTTCATTTAAGTTAAGCCTTTTGAACATCAATTAACCATTTATACAATGTGGGTGTGAAGATATGTAATATGTGTTGGCTTAATGATAGTGGATAATTTGCAACAAGTATAAAATTATTTTATAAGATGTAATTTATTTTATATGTTACCCTATATTTGCTTTTTAGATGGGATTGTAGGGTGGTGAAGCTACACCCAGAGCACGAAATGTCATGAAGGTTAAATCAACATTTGACTTTAGTCACACAAATGTAACTGGCCCAGAGGACTCCTAGTAAATATAGAGTTCTGGAAATGAATGATTGTTGAGTTTTGCATGTGTTTTCTCTTTCTTAAATGTTGATAGGGAATTGTCGACGTAAACTTAGTTTAAATCTTCAGTTTGCCTTGTTCCTTTTTGACCTCCTCTTTAGAGTTTCGTCTGCTCAGATAATTTGCACTTTGATATTAATTTATTAAGATAAATTATTTTCATGTATCATTTATTTACTCATTTATCAATCATTGAATAATCCACAATAATTTAATTTTAATTTGCATTTAACATTAAATAATCCTCTTACATTCCCCTGGGTTATACGCAGAAAGCACTGGCCTGCAGAACCTTTTGATATGCCTCATCAACAGGTGATTTGATGAGCAGTTAATTGAACTGGCAGTGGGAGTGAGAGAATACAAAACAATGAGAACAATAACATACAAAACCCAAAATAGAAACAAACAAGCCTGCATTATTTGCAAATGTTAACAGAATTCTGCACTGCTTCTTAATTCCAGCTGGCATTTTATTCCTCTTCATGAAGCAATCAGAACACATTGCAAGATTTCCCTTTTCCTCCATAATGGTGGCCAGATTCATGTGTTTGAAAAGCACACAGATATGGGCTGGATTTTATTGCACATACAGAAGATGTTCAGCTCTACTCCTAACATTTGCTTTCTAAATAACAAAGGATCTTGAAACAAATCATGAAACTAAAAATAAGTTCTAGTATCTTTTGAAAGGATTTTCACTTAGAAGAGCTTTTTAGCCTGTAGAACCTTTTGCTGCATTCCCTTTTCTTATGTAAATAAGAAAGACTAAGAGGTACCATAGAATACAGATGTTCTCAATTTAGTCTTACAGAGAGATGGGCTACTACCCAGTGAACTGAAGAGAGAGCTACATGAAATAACTTGAAACAAAACTAAAGTCTTTTAGGTCTCAACTTATCTAAATTAAGTAATAAATCTGGTACATATGATGCTATTAAAGTAAAGGCTAATAGCATGGGCTTTCGATTATACACATGTGGGCCATATAAGTTTCCTCATCTGTAAAATGAGTGTGAAAATACTTAGTAGGATTTTGGGGAAGATTAAATATGAAAACATAAATCAATGGCTTAACACACACATAGTGAGCCCTCATTGTTGTCGTTATTAGACTACAGTAGAATATCCACCAACTGAGTAAAGAGGAAACATACCTCAACATAATAAAGGCCATATAGCTAACATCTTACTCAATGGTGAAAAGTTGAGACCTTTTCCTCTAAGATCAGGAACAAGACAAGGGTGTTCACTCTTGCCACTTTTATTCAACATAATACTGGAAGCCCTAGCAGAGCAAACAGGCAAGAAAAAGAAATAAAAGGCATCCATATTGGAAAGGAAGAAGTAAAACTGTTCCTATTTGCAGATGGCTTGATCTTATATATAGAAAGCCCTTAAAGACGCCACCAAAACACTGTTAGAATTAAAAAGCGAACTCAATAAAGTTGGGGGATACAAAATCAGCATAGGAAAGTCAGTGGTGCTTCCATACACTAATAATGAACTATCAGAAGAGAAAATAAGAAAACAATCCCATTTACAACTGCAAGAAAAAAATAAAATACCTAGGAATAAATTTAACCAAGGAGGTGAAAGACCTGTACAGTGAAAATTATAAGACATTGATGCAAGAAATTGAAGAAGACACAAATAAATGGAAAGATGTTCTGTGCTCGTGGATTGGAGGAATCAATATTGTTAAAATGTCCATGCTACCTAAAGCAATCTACAGACTCAGTGCGATCCCTATCAAAATTCCAATGGCATTTTTCACAGAAATAGAATAAACAATCCTAAAATTTGTATGGAACCACGAAAGACCCCAAAGAGCCAAAGAAATCTTGAGAAAGAAGAACAAAGCTGGAGGAATCATACTTTCTGTTTTCAAACTATATTACAAAGCTATAGTAATCAAAACAATATGGTAGCAGCATAAAATCAGACACATAGACAAATGGAACAGAATAGAAAACCCAGAAATAAACCCACACATATATGGTTAATTAATTTATGACAAAGATGCCAAGAATATACAGTGGGGAAAGGACAGTCTCTTCAATAAATGGTATTGGGAAAACTGGGCAGCCACATGCAAAAGAATGAAACTGGACCACTATCTTACACCATACACAAAAATGAATTCAAAATGGATTAAAGACTTAAATGTAAGACCTGAAACCATAAAACTTTTAGAAGAAAACATAGGGAATAAACTCCTTGACACTGGTCTAGGTAAAGATGTTTTGGATTTGAAACCAAAGCAAAGGCAAATGAAAGCCAAAATAAACAAGTGGGACTACATCAAATTAAAAAGCTTCTGCACAGCAATGGAAATCAAACAAAATGAAATTTACTAAATGGAAGAAAATATCTACAAATCATATATCTGATAAACCGTTCATATCCAAAATATATAAAGAACTTATACAACTCAATAGCAAAAAACAATCTGATTTAAAAAATGGACAAAGGAATTAAATAGACATTTTTTCAAAGAAGACATACAGATGGCCAACAGGTACATGAAAAGATGCTCAACATCACTAGTCATCAAGAAAATGCAAATCAAAACCACAATGAGATATCACATCATACCTACTAGAATGGCTATCATCAAAAAGACAAGGGATAACAAGCGTTAGCAAAGATGTGGAGAAAAGGGAACCCTTGCACACTGTTAGTGGGAACGTAAATTGGTGCAGCCACTATGGAAAACAGTATGGAGGTTCCTCAAAAAATTAAAAATTGAACTACCATAAGATTCAGCAATCCCACTTCTGGATATACATCCCAAAGGAAATGAAAACAAGATACTGAAGAGATATCTGCACTCCCATGTTCACTGCAGCATTAGTCACAATAGACAAGATATGGAAACAATCTAAGTGTCTGTCAATAGATGAATGGATAAAGAAGATGTGGTGTATATATATACAATGGAATATTATTCAGGCATGAGAAAGAAGGAAATCCTGCCATTTGTGACAAAACGACCTTGTCATTTAACCTTGAGAGCCTTCTGCTAAGTGAAATACGTCAGATAGAGAAAGACAAATACTGCTTGGTATGACTTACATGTGGAATCTAAAAAAAAAATTTTAAAGTTAAACTCACAGAAACAGAGAGTAGACAAGTGGGTGCCACGCTCTGGAGGGTGGGAGAAATAGGGAGAGGTTGGAAGAGTACAAAATAAAATAAGATAATACAGCAGAACAGAGCAGAAGAGCCCTGAAGTGGAAAATAGGAAGACAGCAAGCCCAAATTTTAGTATCAGATCTGCTACTAATTAACTGTATGACTTTAGTCAATTCTCTTAATTTCTCAGTAAAATGAGAGTTGGCTAGATAGTCCCTTTCTTTTTCAGCTCTAAAATTACATGATTATGAATAAACAAGACAATTTCCAACTCCCCTTTTTTTATACTCCCCTGCAGTATAGACCTAAATTAAGGCTCGTTGGGTTACCAAAGAATGACTTTAACTTGAATAAAATACTCCTGGGATAACAATTCCACCTGTTTGATTAGTCGGTATCTTGGAACTAAAGACTAAGCAGGTAGTGTTGGGGCTAAGAGTGTGGGCTCTGGAGCCAGAATGCCTGGGCTTGAATCCAGACCTATTATTTATTAGTTTTGTGACCTTGGGCAAGTCAGTTTTCTTGCCTGTATAACCGAAACAAGAAGGGTATCTAACGTCCTAATGCTGTGAGATGGGATGGATTCACACATGAAAAACACTTAGAATAGGGCTTGGCAAGGATAAAAGCTCAATAAATACTGGCAATTATTTATTGCCTTAACTTTTTATCCCTTCTATTTCTTTTCTGGTAATTTACCGTTTATTAATGAGATAACATAAATCTTTAAAAATAATGATACACTGTGAAATACTACATTAATATGTTACCCTTACAATCTCTTACAAATGTAGATAGCAAAACAAAGGCGAAAACCCTAGCTTGACTGATTATTTCTTTGGATAGAACTAACCCAACTGACTGAATTCTCTTCCCATTGCCTCCAACGAGTTCCCTGAAGAACTCTGGTGAAATCTAGAGCAAGGAGTGTGGCATGTGGACTCACCACCTAAAACCTTTCCTATAAGAAATCTCTCAGTTGGGCCTTCGCTCCACTCTCATCAAAATCTGCTATAGAGTCTAGTAATATATTGACTTGAATTTTAATCACTTTATCTTTAATCAAAAGGCTTCTTCACAATTAAAAGGGTTGGCAGATAGTGTCCTGTGCACTGCAACATAAAGCACATTTTCACAGAATATCTAGGAATTCTGAAAGGTTCTTGCCACATCTAACATCTTGGAAAATCTATTTCTAATAATCTCCTAAATTGCTTTATTTATGGGGAATGGAGCCTGGGGTCTGCAAGTAGAAAAACAAAACAAACAAGCAAACCTCTCTGTGAAACACGTCAGGATCGTTCTACCTAGCTTATCCATGTTAAACATCAAATAGTTAAAAACAAGAGGGTGGGTATTGAAGAATTGTGTGTGAGCTGCAAGGTCAAAACCTGAAAAGCCAGCTCTGAAGTTAAGACTTTCCTCGAAAAATAGGTAAGAATGACTGGCATCTGGTGACAGTAACTGAATTCACCTGGTCTTTCTCCTTGCCACATTGCTGTGGGGCACAGATTTTTGCAGGTGCCTGAAGCTACTCTCTCTGTCCTATTGGAGGGCCGAGTTATCTCTATTCTTCCAGAATCTAAACCAGTCAGCCCCAAAGCCCACTGGAAGGAGAAGGAAGGGGATGTAAGAAAGCTTAGGAATGCTGTGCAAGCTGTTCTTACAACTCATCTGCTATCATTTATCTAGTATGAGCTCACAAGCGAAGGCTTCTTGACACATTCTGCACAGCTTCTGGAGGACAGGCACATACACGCAAGTCAAAACGAAAAACCCACTCTGGCAGTTCTAATTTATGCACATAGTCATTCTCAGTGGCCTAGTCTAACGTGACATGTCCCACATTTGAAGGATTTTGTAGCTCAGAAAACCCTTGAGAATTGGCCATCTGTCTACAGCCACTTTCTCCTGATGTGACAAAGGAGTGGATTTCTCTGAAGGACTTGACCTCTGACTGAAGTGGGCACGTCACAAGTCCTCGGTTGAACTTGGTAACTCTTCACCTGGCTACAACCTGGCCTTGGATTCATCCTGTTACTGCTGTGAAAAAGCCCCCCAGGTGTATGTACCCCAGTGGGAGGGTCATCCATAGGAACAAGGTGAGCCAGGTCAGGGCACTGAAGCCTAAAAGGCTGCTCATTTCTAACCTTTCAAGAAACAGGCCTCTCTTGTGAACGGAAACTGTTCCTTCAAAGCCTACAGGTTCAACACTGACCATTGTAGGATGTTCTTATACTAAAAATGCCTTTACCTCCAGGAAGGTTGCCTGTTCCCTCACGGTCAGCTCAAAATTGCCCTCCTCAGAGTAGTCTCTGTTTGGGGTTAGGCCAAATTTAGAAGACTGCCTCTGGCTGATCAATTCTTCAAATCTGCGTACGATCTACCTGTTAGAGGCAATGAAGAGAGCAGAGACTACTTTCCGCTTCAGAGCAGAGCAGCCTTGGGCAAGTTATTCAAATTTTTTGTACCTGTTTCCTCATCTTCACAATGCGGAATGACAGGAGTGCTTACTTCATAAGGTTACTACGACAGAAAAATGAGTTAATTCAGGTATATGTATAGAACAGTACCTGGCCCAAGTAAGCACCAGAACTGATCGATGTTTGCTATTATTATCATCTAGAATTCTGAAAAGTTAGTCCACTTTCTAAAGTGCTAGTTGACTTTTTAGAATCAATCTAATCCTGAAGGAATGAGATGGGAAAGAGGTAAAATAGGGCAGTAAAAGGGGAATCTTAATTTTGGGTGCTTTGGAGATGGCCTGGAGATCTGAGGCATAGGGAAAGCTATGAATCAGGGAGTAGGTCCTGACTTCCAGAAGCTAAGGCAGGAGTGGCAGGGCTGGGCTACATATTTTTAGTATCTGAGGGGCAATGATATTGGTAATTTTAAAAGGTGAAGGCAATATAGGTAAACAAAGTTAGACAGCTAACTATATTTATCTGAACTGTAGTTTCTCCTAGGGTTAACCTTAGTGGAACAGGATTAAATTAACTATAAGTTCCCTTGAAGAAGAAACTGTTGTCCTAGTGCTCTCAAGGAGCTCTTAGTAAAAGTGTGTTGAGTGGATTAGTAAATGATGAGTAAACAACCTGAGGTCCAGGTTGAACTTATTTGCTCCATAAACGTGGCTTGGCTAAATTCAGTGATGGCCTTTAGAGATAGCTTCAAAGATGCAGCCACTCCTACATGTTCTTCCCCCTGCTGATTCAAGGTCTACCAAGAAAAAAAGGGACAGCTTTAAAAATATGTTTAATATGCAGAAAATTACAACTGTGTTTATAGTTCCATTAAGGATGCTTCATACTTTTCTTGGGGTCAGCTAAAGGGATTCCTTTGGTGTATGAGGGGACATTCATGCAGTTTTCTTCAGCAAGTTCTCTTTGTTTCAAATTTTTTTTTCCCTAAAATGAGATGGTAGTCAATTGGAAAAAAATTTTTCAAAAAATTATTAACATCTTTGTTGCTGTGGATAGCAAGAGATAATCCCAAACAAAAAGCCTTTCTAGATTGTGTGTTTATTGAGACGTATTTTTAGATGATCTGAATTATCTTTTAACACTGTGCTGCATATTATTTGACACCCAGCATAAACAAGCTGCCAAAATGGAGTGCTTTAGTAACAACTAGTCAATTGTGATAATAGAAACTTAACAAAGAGGCTAAAAATGTGAGCATCCTTTGAAAATGAAAAGCAATAACAAAAGTCCAAAAAAAAAACCACCCTGTGTGTGTGGCAAACATGAATTTTAAAAATGATACCACAAAATAGCATGCTTAAACTACATATAAATATTAAGTTAGAATTGGTGAAACTGTAATTGCTCTTTTTTTAAAATAGTTACCAATTGACCTTTTTTGAATCATACTGCCTCAACATCAAAGATTAGACCAGGGATCATCAACTTTTTCTGTAAAAGACCAGAGAGTGAATATTTTATGCTTTGTGGGCCAAGAGGCTGAATAGATTATAATAAGTAGATACTTATACCACATATAGAAAACAGATTTTCACAATTTTTATTGACAAAATTAAAACTATAATAATAATAATTGAGTACAATTTTTTTGTAATACAAGTCTGCTAATGAAAAGAATGGATTGTTGTGGGTTTTTTTGGTATAATATTTTACTTAATTGAGGTCCAACCTTAGTGTTACCTTATCATTCAGTTGATTGCAAACATTTTTCTGTAAAAATCATTCCTAGCTACTGGGACCATTCAAAAACATCCTGTTCGCTGGATTTTGCCCACTGGCTATAGATTGCTGATCTTCGGGTTAGATGCTTGGAAGCAAACCAGCAAAGCATTGTCCATAGCAGAGCAAGTAACGGTTAACCAGTAACAGCCCATGCTAACTGCCTCCCATGTATTGTTACATGGGTCCTGGTACTAGTACAGTGCACTAGTCTTCAAACCATAAAACAGGGAGTCCATAACATAAACTTGGAATCTTTTAGCAGAGATTGAGAGTAATGTGAAAATGACAGTAAGTGCCTGGATACCGGAAAAGAAACCCAGCACACAGCAGTGCGAGTTAAGAACAGCCGACACAAAAGGGGGAAGAAAAGGGCTTTCTGAATAGTTAAGAGTGGAGGGGATTCCCTTCAGGTCAGTGGTAAAGAGTATAGCCTGTTCCTTAGTGAGGAGGAACTAGAAATTTAAACCAGATCCTGTCCAGAATTGTATATATTTGTGTTCAAATTAACTGTTAGTAAAATGAAAATTGTTTTTATTCTACTATCTGCAATGGCTTCAGTTCTTACCTACAAATCCCTTCACCATCTTTATAAAGTCATAAGAAACATCCTAAGTGTACATATGGTATCTTGACCAGTTACATATTAGTGCCTACTGGAGTCAAGACTCCGAGCTTCAAAGTGAGGAAAAAAACATGAGCAGCCCTGACCTCACTCCCTCAGCTTCCCCTCCAACCAAATGCTCTACTAACATGACTTAAGTCTGTCTGTTACATAAAAATGTCTTAATGTGTCCACATCCAGGTTCTACCTCAGATACAGGGATCCATTAAACAAAACTCTTTGGCCTGGAGCAGTAATTTATTCATTCAAAAGCTTTTAATTGTTTGTGTGAGCATTTAATCCCTTTCTCATATCTTTAGCGTCCCCAGATAAAAGCACTCTTTTCAAGGAAAGGACTCAGGTAAAGAACTCAGACTCTAGAGTCAGGCTGCAGGGTTTGAATCTCAATGTTACCCTGTGTCATCCTGGGCAAATTACTTTTTTTCCTCAGTATCAGTTAGCTCAGCTGTAAAATGGGGTAACAGTTCCTACCTCACTGGATTTTTGTGAGCATTCAGTCAGTTAATCCACATAAACTATTTAGCACTCTGCCTGGTACATATTATATGTTCAATAAATATCAGCTATGATTAGTTATTATTCAATTTACATACAATATTTATCAAAATGGCAGTATCATTTTTGACATCAAAGGAATAGACAATTTACAAATTCATTCACAAATATTTTCTGTGCCAGGCATTACTGTAGACACTGGAGATATAGCACAAACAAAGCAGATAAATATCTGTAGTATTGTGGGACTTTCATCCTGGTGGGAGGAGGGGAGCACAGAGAATTAAAAAACTAAAATGCAATCGAATAAAATGTATCACATGTCAGATGATGATAAATGCTATTAACACAGGAGTAAGATAGGGAGTATTAAGGGAGGAGAGACTGCAGTTCAACACAGGCTGGGTGATCAGGGAAGTCTTCCTGGATATTGTGGCCTTTTCTCCTAAGGGGTTGAGAGACCGGGTCTAGGTTGCCAAACTTAGCAAATAAAAATACAGGATGTCCAGTTAAATTCGACTGGGCATCCTGGTATTTTATCTGGCAACCATGCCTGGGGATGAAGGATGAAGTAGGAGTCCTGAGTTTTCTTTTGGGATAAAGGACAAATAAGTTTCAGTGATAAATACTGATGGGCAGGGGGTACCCGAGGGTGGGAGAGGAAGAAGGTTGTGTGGCTCTGGGTCTCCATTTGCACTGCTGCGGAAGCCTGGGCCAGGCCATCTTATCCTAAGGCCCTGAGGTTTTGAGATTGCTCTAGATTTCTGCCTGTAGTGAGTGAGAAGCAGAACATGTAGAGCTCTACGGCTTCCTCTTAACTCTTAATATTTGTTACTTAGGGTCAGCGAAAGTTAGACTGAAATGATCACAGATGTCAGGTTATACAATCCTCAGGAAACAGACCCAGAAACGTCAAATGAGTTGCTCAATATCATGAAGCCAGTGCCTCCCTGAACCTGGATTATTGATTTAGATGCTCGAAAGGTCAGTAAGCTGCAAGAAAAAAATTC
Source organism: Ceratotherium simum simum (assembly GCF_057802395.1). Lineage (NCBI taxonomy): Eukaryota > Metazoa > Chordata > Mammalia > Perissodactyla > Rhinocerotidae > Ceratotherium > Ceratotherium simum. The sequence goes on along the minus strand of NC_141918.1, from coordinate 7,704,310 downwards.
TCCCTGTATGATCTTCCAGTTTTTCCTCTATAATTTTTCACCTAGGGTTCAGTATAGCACAATTTCCCTCAGAAAGATGATTTCCACAGTGAGTAGTGGTCATTTCTACCATACAATGTAATTCTCCTTCCAATGATTCAAAGCTGTTCTCTTATACACAGTTAGGGGAGAGGTGGCTTCAGCTCAGCTCTGGGACTACGGTAGTAGCGTTGACTGTTGCATGAAATTAAAGGATGGAGCCAGCTCACTTGAACATGAGGGCAGGCTGTTTTGTTTATTTCTGAAAGTTCAGTTTCTGGAACAGTGCCTAGTACATAACAGGTACTCTGTAAATATGAATATGAATAATGGATATGGATTTGTGATATTATGAGGTTTTCTTAAAATCAAAACCTGATTTTTGGTAAATCACTTTGAAGTAGTGCTTATTTCTATGCTTCTTCCCAAAATAAGCGTGTTAGAGATGTTATCTTGCAGACGCTGAAAAGAAATATATGTCATAGTGTTTCAGAAAATAGGCCCAGATAATCCTCACTTCACACTTCCTAGCCGTGTGACTCTTCCTTATCTTTGTATCTCAGTCCTCTCTTCTAAAAAATAGGAGCAATAATACTAGTATCATACTAGTGTCTCCTTTCTCATCAAATTATTGAAATAAGTTGATATGTAAAACATTTAGATCAGGGCTTATCAAATACAAGGCATGAGAATGTTAGCTATTGATATTATCTTACGGTATCCCTAATATATTTATATTATCCCTAATATAATGCATAGCACATTGTTTGTGATCTCTAAGATTGTTGAGTGGCTCAATAATGTTTATACACTAGAAAAATATTCAAACTATTTAATATTTAGAGTCCTTTCGAAGATCTTGCAAAAGAATATAATGATTAAAAATATCACTACTTGACTACTTTAGTCATTAACACCTTAGAGAGAGAATAAGGTGAGCAATTATAAGGATGAATAAGCCTTTGTCATTCACCACTCTTGAGCTGGAGAGCAAACATATTTATATGGAAGGAGGCAGTGCCTTCCCCTTCTAATCATGGGCCATATCCACCTTGGCAAGTTCAGGGCCTTTGATGAGTTTTGTTGTCAGGAATCCAAAGAAAATACAACTGAGAGTGAGGTGAAAGAGTGGCTTGTCAAGATTTTCCCTTCCACCTCTGCCTACACACAAAGTACTATATCACAGAGGTAAGTAACTCCATACTTAATCCACGACAATTTGGATTTCTCTCCCCTTTGCCAATAAATCCACTACGGCTAAATTTATGGATATTTTTCCTAATAGTCGAACCCAATGATTCCTTCTCACCCTTCCCTTGATTCTCTGAAGCGTTTCCAGCATGCTGTCCTTTGTGAAGCTACTATATCCTTGGAATCTGAAACACTCCCCTGACCCCCACCCCAATTGTCTCCTCTCTGGCTGCTCCTCTCTCCTACTGACTTCCTTGTAGTGGATCCTTTTTCTTTGCTTCCTTGTTATATGTTTATGGTTCCCAGCGTTCTATATTTACACTTCTTTTCTTCTTATAATTTCATCTTCACTCATGTCTTACCATATCATATATTAACTAGTACAGTAGGTTGAGTAACAGCCTCCAAAGATATTAGGTCCCAATCCCTGGGACCTGCAGATGTTACCTTATTTGGAAAAAGAATCTTTGGAGATGTGATTAAGATAATGGTCTTGTGATGGGGAGATTATCCAGGTGAGCCCTAAATGCCATCACTAGTGTCTATTTACGAGAGAGGGAGAGGAAGATTTGATATAGATAGCAGAGTAGACGACGATGTGAGTCAGAGATTGAAATGATGTGGTTGCAATCCAAGAAATGCCAGCAGCCATCAGAAGTTAGAAGCTGCAGGAGTAGATTCTTCCCTAGAGCATCTGGAGGGAGCGTGATCTGCTGACACCATGACTTTGGCCCCTTGATACTGATTTTGGACTTCTGGCCTCCTGAACTGGGGAAAAATAAATTTCTGTTGTTTTAAACCCCAAGTTAAACATCAGCCACAGGAAACTAATACAACTAGAAAATCTAAAGTCTATATCCTTTATTACTATCTCTTTTCTGAGTGCCAGATCCACAAAACCAAATACCTACTGGATATCTCCACCAGAGTCCCCATTTAACATTAGAGCTAGCCATTATCGAGCATTTGTAATGTGTCGGGCATGGCTCTCAAGCCCTTTAGAAATATTATCTCATTTAACACTCATTTTACTCACTACAACCCTATGAGGTACTTTGTGTCCTCACTTTAGAACGAGGGAACTGAGACAGAATTTAAGTAACTTGCCCAAGGTTGTAAAGATGTTAAGTGCCAGAGCTGGGGTTTGCGGCCCAGTGTGGTCTGGCTTCAGAGTCAATCACTAACACAGTTCTCCGCTGTCTCAAATTACCTGATGTCTCAGCTACTCAGAGCCTCTGCCGTGCCCAAGCAGCAGTGTCTAGGCCCTCTGAGGATAGATGACTTTAGTTAAATTCAAAAAACCTTTACAGAGCCCCTACTACCTGCTAGACTCTCTGTTCCAGTTCTCTGCAGCCATTACCAGGGACATTTTGCTGTTCTTGTTCAACTATCAAACTATCTTAGGCTAGAACACTTCCCAAATATCATGCAATTTCAGAATTAGAGCCTATGTCAGGAGGAAGATCTGAGCCAGATATGAACTACTCTTGCCTCCTAAAAAAGCCTCATGTTTATTACTTTGTTCATTGAATACTGTGGCTATCATGTTGCCATGGTCACTTTCACTGTGTTGCTACTGGGCCCTGGGCAAAGAGGAAAAGCTGAAACTGAAAGTAGCTCTTTTAGCATTTATAATGTTTGACATTTCATGCCATATCTGGTACATTTGGAGTCTCTGGACCCCTGGCTGTCTAATACTCCCCTCTTGGTTCTTCTCTTGCAGTTATCACTTGAAATGTGGACAATGAGAATATTAGCTACAATATCTTAGTCATCTACTAGGTGTGTCAAGTGGTATACCTATGCCATCCATTTAATCCTTTCCAGAACTCTTCAAGGAAAGCATTATTATTGCCATTTTATAGATGAGAAAACTGAGGTTTAGAGAGGTGAACTAATTTGTCCAAGCTCACACAGCTTATTAGTGGCAGAGTAGAGTTAGGATTTAAAGAATCAGACAATTAAAATTATTGAACTAGATTAAAAAATTTCTTAACATAATCTAAGTTTGCTTCTTCAGATTGTTTTGCACAGGAACTGAAGGAGGGGGCGGGAGAGAACCAGGTCGTTCATGGTTCAGGAACAGGCCAACTCAGATTCCTCTCCATGCCCCAAGGAGCCAGATATCATAATTTCTGCCTCTGAGATTGCCTCATGCTTCCGCACAAAAGACTTTAGTAATGATACTGATATTATTTTTATTACATATACATAAGCATTTACAGGTTACCAAGTACTTCAGCATAAAAGAGCTCTTTCCATAAATGTTGAGGGGTAGGACCTCTCCTTCATCTTCAGAATTCTGTGTTGGGATAACCCCTCTCTGCAGAGGTGGATTTCCTGTGAAGCTAAAGAAGTTTAAATCTTCAGGGACTCTCATTTGCTCAGACATATAATTTTGTAAAATTTGAAAAAGTAAAACATTTTAACCACAGTCAGTTAAGACTGCTATCTCTTTCCATATCGAATTCCTCTCCATGCCCCTTCACATTGGGTAGTGTCAGATTGGCTGTGGACATTTTGGGTATTTCGCTAATGGGAAATTGAATTGGGAACTCTTTTAGTTTGGGTTTATTGGGATGTATTTATGTGGATTGCAGTCACTTCTAGGTATAGCTAAGTTTTGCTATCTGTCCTCACGCAGGAATATTTTCAGAAATATTCCCACTGCCCACTCATTTGGGGTCACGGAATGAAGACACAGGGTTATAGACTGTAATGCAATATAAGTGTGTCCTAGAATGCCAGAAGTACGCGGAGAATAGATGAGAAAAAAGGTTTGAAATGTTCAGAGCCAGAAGCTCATTTGTGGAAGGTTCTTCAAGTCCTCCTACATGAAAACTTGTAAGCAAAGGTTTTGGTTCTCATCTATGTGGGGTTAACTCAGAAGTTCTCTCCTATCAGGAAATAGGGAGCAATCAGAGTATGCAACCAAAAAGAAAAAGAAGTAGGAAAAATACACTATAGGGTGTGTCAGGAAGGTAATTAAAAAACAGATTATTTTTATGGATTTTATGATGTTTGTGGTATTTGTCAGCTTTTTAAATGTATACTTTGTGATGATTTTTCTTTTATTATTCTAATAGTCATACTTGTATTTACTATTTTGCATTCTTTCTATTAAAGAAGGCCCCCATAAGTGTATAAGTGTCAGATCTCACAAATCCTGTGTCTGCCTACCACGGCATTTAAAAATGCACTAACTAATCAGACTCTTCAGTGAATGTCCGGCGGCAGGAGGGAGGTGGAAGAATTCAGACCTGTGGGCTGATAGGGGAGTGGTTCTGGAACTGAACCAGGACATGGCTCTGGCTCTGGTGTGAGCAATCAGGTCCCACACACCACCTAGCCCCCACGCCTGACTCACACCACCATATTTTTTCTAGCAAGGCAGTCTAACGAACAGGCAGCTGCCATCACTGCAGAGCAGTGAAGCCTTCCCCAACCTGCTACCGTATCTCTCCTCCACCTCCTATGGGGCCTAAAATGTCAGAATTAGAGACACATTACTTTGGGTTTGGAAAGTTTACCAGTCTTCGCGAATGAAATTATTAAAAGCAAATGTTCTTACAAGGAATTTCATCGCAAATCAATATTAAGTATCCCTTAGTCCTAAGGCTTAGGAGACGTTGATGAGGATGATGATGATGACCTGACAATTTCTGAACATCTACTATATGTCAGGCCATGTGGTATATTTGCATGGTTTCAGTCCATCCTCCAAAAGAAGAGGAAACTTGGCTGAACAAGATTTCACAGAGATTAGGGCACAAAAAGAGTTAAATGACAAATTAGGAGGCAAGGGCTTTAAAAATTTCAGGCATTTCACAATCACGCCTTGGGCCAGCCCTGCTCTTTACTCTTTTCTCCAACTCTAGTAAAATGCTGATTACTACTTCTCCTAATCACATGGAGCAGGGAGAATGCACTCTACATTATGTAGGGTGTAAAAAAATAACCCCTGGGCAATGAAAGTATGTTCACCCAGCATAAGGAACAGAATTGGGATTAAAAGCAAAATGACACCTGGATTTCAACAAAAATCAATCACCAAGGGAGAAAGGGTTTTCAAGACAGCAAGAACCAGACAGTTAAACATTAGCTTTCAATGGTTTGAAGTGTTTAGGTTTTGCAATGGTGTGGTTTGGAAGCTCTCCAGCAGAAAAACTATTTTCTTTTAAGAGGAGAGCTCTCTGCAATATTTTCTTTGCTGAAATAATGTGATCCTTAATGACGTCCTATATGACCCAAACCTTAAATGGGCCCATTATTTTAGCTGACGTCATTCTTAACTAGATTTTTACAGGTCAGCAATGAACTATCAACAGCTTCCTGATAATTAATCCTACTTACCCAAAGAACTGTTAGCCTGTTGGTCTTATCTATGCTAAGAGGAAGCTTTTATATGTACCAGACTTCCTCAGTGAGTAATAAAAACCAAACTGAAATTCTTCAGAATTTCAGAACCAACATTGTGAGGTTTGAGAATGAAGAACAGATTGAAAATTATGATGCTGCCCTGTCTTCAGCTCCTTACTTGCAAAAATTCTGTGGTTCATCTGACATAGGAATGGCTTTACAGTAGAGTCAGAAGCACAACTAGTCAGGTCAGGAGTGGCTCTCTGGGTGGCTTTATCAAAATGTATGGACATTCAGCATATGCAGTTAGTTACCTGGGTGGTTCTGTTTGAGAAGCAATGAGGAAGGCATCTCAAATAGCAACAGAGCAGTTCCCACTGGAAGTTAATTTTCTACAATTAGAGATTCATTCCTTTGGTTCGGAAGATCTTTAAGAGTCTACTATTAAAATATACAACTACAGTCTTCAGATGTCACCCTCAAAACAAGATAAGAGAAAGGGAGAAAGACATGTTTTTACTACTGATGTGAAGGATCCCAAGGAGAAGAAAGGTGATGAAGTAGTAAACTTCCTTTCTTCAAATGGCAGAGGGAATAGGGAGTTAATGCTGGTTTCATCTAGCAATTTGTAAATGGGTTGTTTGAACATATGAGTCTTAACATGTTCATAGATTGTGGGTGTGTGTGTATGTGTGTGTAAAATGAAAAGGCTTATTATTAGATTCAGCCTCTAGTCAGCATAATATAAAGTTCCTCAGGTAAGGGCATGATTTATAATTAAAGGATTTCTGCATCCGCTAATTGCCCATGACATGTACCTTTCTTTCCAAGGCAAGTTTCTGAATTTCAGTGATGATTTATTATAAATCTATTTCTCATCAGGTTAGAGACTTATTCCAAATAGCAGTTTAAATCCAAACTGCTGAAATAGATATGGATAGAGATTCATTAAGATGACTTTCTCTAAGAGAGGTCATTATATCCTATACTAGACAAAATACAACATAAACATGACATTTGACCCAAGGCACTATAGATTTTTATTAGTCACTGTAGTGATGATGCAAGTTTTTGAACAGTTAGTTGTATGGTGGTGACTTTATACATCAGACTGAGCAGAGATCAGACTGCATTGTGAAGAAGCTCAGCAAAGCTAGAAGTGGAACCTCAGAAGACCAAGGGACATTCTCTCTCAAAAGGAATGAAGTCTGAACAGACATAGACTTTACTATTTCCTCCCCTGCAAGCAACTGTTTTGTAAATATCCCGAGCTTCTTTATAAACTCTGTTAGAGATCTATCGATGACTCAGAAAAGTAATGCCTACCCGAAAAGTGAGAAAAAGACCTACTGGTGACCATCAGCTTATGTTCCAATTCCTTTTAAATGTACCCTTCAAAAAAATGGCTGGTCTTCTGTCATTTTCCTGTTAATGGTACAATCACTATATTCCAACTCTGCATAAGTGATTGTAAGTAATTATTTAAAGAATAGGTGGGGTATAAACATAGGAATATGATACTTAAAAACTATCACAGAACTCTGTCTCCTCTCTAAGGTGCTCTCTTCCAATCTCCATGTATTTGAAGACATCTTTACATTGATGAATCCCCCCTTCTTTCTGCCTTCACTGTCACCACTTTAGTGTAAGCCAGTGGCGTTTTTGAACACTATGCAGAGTGATAAATCTACTTCACAGCACAATCTAGTACTTGCATATCTGTATGTATATGCACAAAAAACTAAAAGGAAACGTCACGAATTGATACGATGGCCTCTCATATTTTCTATTGTACATCATTCCATTTCACTGATATTACTGGGCAAGACCACCAAAATGATTGTGTGACCCTAATGGGTTGTGACCCACAGTTTAAAAAACAGTGGTCTAAGCCAGCAGCATCATTTGCCCAGATATCTCCAGCAGCCTATTAACTGGTTTCCCTTTTTCTATTTTCCCCTCTTTGATTCCCTTTTCCATATAGCAGCAAGAAGGATATCAAAAGATAAATCAGATCTTATCACCCCTCTGTTCAAAGCCTTCAGTGGATTCTTGCAGGTGTAATAAAATCCAAGCTCCTCACCATGGCCTATGTGATTTAACCCTTGACTTTTTCTCCAGCCTAATCTTATGCTCTCTCTGCCTTCCTCAACAGCTTTGGCTCCATAGAACTTGTTTCAGTTCCTCCAGGACACTAGATTCTTGCTTGCCTGGGTACAAGCTGTTCCCTCTGCCAAGAACACTCTTTCTCCAACTTCTCATGGTTAGTGTTGCTTATCCTTTAGTTCTTGGCTTAATTATCTTCTCTACAGAGAGGTCTTTATTGACCACCCTGGTTGAAACAGGTCACATCTTTTTTTTTTTTTTTTTTTTTTTACCTTTTGACTCCCTTCACTCATTTCTCCCATCCCTTGCCTCTGGCAACCACCAATCTGCTCTCTGTATCTATGAGCCTGTTTTTTTTTAAGATTCCACATATAAGAGAGATCATATGGTATTTGACTTTCTCTGTTTGACTTATTTCACTTAGCATAATGCCCTCAAGGTCCATCTGTGTTGTAAATGGCAAAATTTCATTGTTTTTTACGGCTGAATAATATTCCATTATGTGTATCTATGTATATATATTTCTTTATTTCTTCATCCACTGATGGACACTTAGGTTGTTTCCATTTCTTGGCTATTGTAAATAGTGCTGCAGTGAATACGGGGGTTCATAAAGTGTTTTTGTTTTCTTCAGATAAATGCTCAGAAGTGGAATTGCTGGATCATATGGTAGTTCTATTTTTAATTTTTTGAGGAACCTCCATACTGTTTTCCATAGTGGCTGCACCAATTTACAGTCCCACCAACAGCGTACAAGAGTTCCCTTTTCTCCACAACCTTTGCCAACACTTGTTATTTCTTGTTTTTTTGATAATAGCCTTTCTAACAGGTGTGAGGTGCTATCTCATTGTGGTTTTAATTTGCATTTCCCTGATGATTAATGATGTTGACCTTTCATGTACCTGTTGGCCACCTGTATGTCTTCTTTGGAAAAATGTCTATTCAGATCTTCTGCCCATTTTTTAATCAGATTGTTTGGTTTTTTTGCTATTGAGTTGTATGAGTTCTTCATATATTTTGGATATTAACCCTTTATCAGATAAATTATTTGCAAGTATTTTTTCCCATTTAGTAGGCTGCCTTTTCATTTTGTTGGTGGTTTCCTTTGCTGTGCAGAAGCTTTTAAATTTGATGTAGTCCCACTTGTTTATTTTTGCTTTTGTTTTTGGTGTCAGATTCAAAAATTCATCACCAAGACTATGCCAAGAAGCTTACCACCTATGTTTTCTTCTAGGAGTTTTTAGGGTTTCAGGTCTTATGTTCAAGTCTTTAATCCATTTGGAGTTGATTTTTGTGCATGGTGAAAGATAGTGGTTCAGTTTCATTCTTTTGCATGTAGCTGTCCAGTTTTCCTAACATCATTTATTGAAGAGACTGTCCTTTCTCCGTTGTATATTCTTGGCTCCTTTGTATTAAATTAATTGATCATATATGCGTGGGTTTATTTCTGGGCTCTCTACTCTGTTCCATTACTCTATGTGTCTGTTTTTACGCCAGTACCATACTGTTGTAATTACTGTAGCTTTGCAATAGAGTTTGAAATCAGGGACCGTGATTCCTCCATCTTTGTTCTTTCTCAAGATTTCTTTGGCTTTTCAGGGTCTTTTGTGGTTCGACACAAATTTTAGGATTGTATGTTCTATTTCTGTGAAAAATGCCATTGGAATTTTGATAGGCATTGCATTGAATCTGTGGATTTCTTTGTGTAGTCTGGACATTTTGATGATATTAATTCTTTCAATCCATTGGCATTGAATATCTTTCCATTTATTTGTGTCTCCTTCAATTTCTTTCCTTAATGTCTTGTAGTTTTCAATACACAGATCTTTCACCTCATTGATAATAAGCTCCCTTCTTATCTGTTTCAGCCTATTGTTTAAACATTTACCACATTTGGAAATATTAGGAGAAAATACGGCAGCTAGAAAACTTTAACCAAATAGCAGGCAGGATGGGGTGGTGAGAGGAGGACCCAAATCAGGACATTTCACAGTTTTGGGGGGCTGGGTCATGTTCATTACAATCAAGAACCTGGACTTTGGAAATGTGAATTTACGTGAGGCATCTTGCCTGTAATCACTGTTTTTTAATTTTTGTTTAGTATTGAATCACATTAATTTTGAAAATGCTACATGTCTCCATTTTGCTAAGAATAATGAAACAAAGGAAGGGTGCAGTTACACATAGGCCAACAATTTAAAGAGAGGCCACTGGGTCCTAGAATTAGTGGTGACAGAGGTAATCAAAGTGACAGACGCTACAGAAAGGCAGGGCTCAGGTGAATGGGTCAGAGGCTGCTGGTAGGGCCAGCTCTTGCCAACTGGGTGTTCTCTTCAAGATCTCTTCTTGACAGAACTTGACACAGAACTTAGAGTGTTTTATGTGGCGTTTTAATAAGGAAGATGTTTCCATCCCTGAACCATCCTTCTCTAACTTTGGAGATCCTTCCTGTTATGGAGATCATGAATAACTTGCCAGCTTCGTACAGGGGCAGTCCTCTTAAAGGGGCACTGTAAGCTTCTTTGTCCTAGGAACTAAAAGTCCCCGTTTCTGTCCCAGCAGTTCCAAATCTACAAGCAGATATTTGCACATGGTGTCACCCCTTACCAAGAGCTAGCTGGAGGATGCAGAGGCAGGATATACCTGCTTCTGAGTTCAGGTGGGAATGAGAATCAGCTAAATTTGCCTGAGCCTCAAGGTGGATGCCCTGAGAGAAGACTCCCCACAGCCTGGGATGGGGAGCATCATTCAAACCCCCAGGGACCTGATGCTTAGGAGGAGTGCCATTGGTTCCTGGCCCCACCCTCTGCCATTGCTGGCTTCTGTTCCGAAGCATTAGGTTCCGCTGCAGCTCCTGCAGAAGAGTTAGCTGGCAACAAGTGCTTACAAAGTGCCAGGCATGCTCTAAGACATATTTACATGTATTTTCTCATTTAATTCTGCACAGTCTGGTCTCCCAGCCTGGCACTCTATTACAATCTTGTGTTTATTCCTTCTCAGCTCAGCACTAGGAGACCATTTCCCCAAAGCTATGACATGAATGTACATGTACTGTGAGTGTTACTATTCCCATATTTCCAGTCTCCTATAATTCGTCAACAAAGATTTGTGTTAACTGTTTACTTCCCTCCGCCCCCCGCCCCCGCTCCCTGAGGCTCAACCTTGAAGAGAGTTTACTATAGTTACATCAAATGAAGTGTGGGTTGCTTTTAAAGGAACTAACTGTTATAAGTTCTCATAGGAAGAATCTATGTCAAGAACGAGGAAAAAATATCCATCCCCAGGGTTCCTGCATCTAACTCTCAATCTCATGGTTTAATCACTTCATTTTAGAATAAGGCACTCAGCTGTTTCCGTGTCAGCCATTGACTTTTCCCAAGCAATGAATAATAAGGACGATATGGCATTAACTAAGGTGGCCTTGCCATAAGGTTAAAGGAACATGGACAGCTGATTTCTAGCATTTCTGGACCTTTCGAACAAACCCAGTTTCTTCCTAGGGCCAAGTTGCTTTGAAATACAATTTAATTTGAATTACAATTTATTAAAAACAAAATGAACTGGCTATTTTTGGGCTAGGGTTTGAGCTATTACCTAAATCCTGATTGAAAATGGTTTTGTGAGGTTCTGTAAGAGCAGCCTTCTTTTTTCGTTTGTTTGTTCTTTCTTCCTCCTCTTTTTTTTAAAGTAATATCTTATTGTGGAATAATGTAACAGATAAGAAATATAGGAAACCACTGGGAGTTCAACAGCATTTATGAAATTGTGAGGATGATCCACTGACAGTGAGAACAATAACAAGAAAATAGACTTCAACTTTCAAGACACAGCAGGTCACTGCCTGCAGGGTATGGCCAAGTCAGAAATTTGACTGTTCCATGTGTTTGGATAATGTAATCTAACACAGATGCTGGACCAACTTATGCTATAATGACATTATATTTGATATGTTCTACTTAACTGTAATCAAAGTTCAATTTCCCAGTGCAATTAAATATAGTAAAATATATTGTAGGCATTTATTAGCCGAAATTGATGAAAAACAACAATGTGGCACTGGCCCCAAATGAAAGTAAATTGGAATAGGGCCAAAGATAAAGGAAGCCCTATAGATACATAAGAAGTCACAGCAAGAGACTTAAAACTGGGGACCCCTGTGTTTGAGAAGACTACCATGTTCTTCAGCGAGACGCCACATTTGTCCACAGGCTTTGGGAGAATAACTTACATTTCAATTTTATAAAACTGATATTTATGTGCTTTCAGTGCTTTCAACTAGGTGTGCAAAAGCCTTTATTTTAAGTGGAAGAGTATGGTGAGATCTCTGTGGGTTTGTGAATGTTGAATTGAATCCCTGTATTTCATTTCTGCTATTACTTAACAATGGCCAATAGATGCTATAAAATGCACTGCCAGAGAGGAATGACTTGAAGGAGGAATCAGAATCCTATATGGTGGACAGATGACCATCATACATCTTAGATATTTTGAAGAACTAAATAGATTTAAAATATACTGTTCCTTTGTCCTACAAGCATATTTGTATTTTCAGACCACATACTTTTTTTGATTTGGGATATAGAGTCACAATAATTAAATGTTCTAAGAATATAATAAGAACAAAAAATTTAATCAAAATGCTTATTACTACCAAATTTGAGTAAGTAGTAACATAACATCCTCATAAAATAGTGTATTTTTAATTTTATATCCGACGATTAAAGCAGGATTTCAAATCTAAAATTGATTATTCTTCATATATCACGTGATTAAAAAACAGAACAATGGTGGAAACTTCTGAAGTATTCCCAGAAGCATTGAAAAACAAACAAAAGAGAGAAAAGTTAAATCTGCTATAAAATCCCATTAATTATATGTAACTGGCACTTCAGAAAAATGAATTTGTCAAATAGTCATAAAATTGGAAACTGCATCATAATAGCATTGAGGGTATTTATTAAAACTAAAGTTGACCATATTCCAACTGAAAATGTTATCCTCCTAAATTGAGAATTTTTACTAGAGACACACAGAACATATTTAAGCTATTTAATTTAGATTATTTGCCAGGTGATTTTTAGGTAACCATAGTGATAAGACCTAAAGGATCTACAAAAGGTAGCTTAATAATAGCTGATAGCACTAGGTTGATTCAATAGCCATTTATCTGTACTAATGAATAGGAAACGAGAAAGAATATGTGAAAGAACAAATATCTAGAGAAAAATTAGGCGAGATCTAAGCACGTGTATACACATACCCTCACCTCCCACTGCAGCTGCATCCAACGCCCTCCCCCCCACACACACTGCAACTCATAGATGTGAGGGTCACGCGCTGCACTGGGGCTTGAGGGGAGCTGAAGGCTTGGGCTACCCACGTTTTAGTGCAGCATAAAGTGCAGTTTGTAAAGCCTCTGGTTAATTTGATCAATACAGGCATTCAAAATCGATAATGCAAGTTCCAGAGTAAATGTTTTGATCAAATTGGTCTTTAATTAAATTTAGAAGACAACTGAAATTTCCATTTTGCTCTATTAAAAACAAGAAGTTTAACCAGACATCTGGCTGTTTAATATCATGTAGATAAAACATCTAAATAATCAGCTTGTTTTTCAATTTCTTAATCCAAATGTTTGCTATCTTTAGACACAAAGTGGATTAAGAATTAGTCATGATAACTCAATTTCTTTGATTTAAAGAAAGTGTGACTCAAAATAATGACCTATCCAATACGCAAAGGGTAATTACTTTCATATCAGAAATATTTTGAAGTCATCTCTGCACTTGGTCCAGACTCAGAACATATAATACACCAAATGTACTACATAAACACAATATTGTTATAATAAAATCTAAAGTATAATGACTATTCGTAACGTTATCTTTTTATGATTATTGATTTTATTTTTTAAATAATGAATTAAAAATATAGACACATTACTCTGCGCATGAAATGGACTCACCTTGCAGGTGTTTTCAGTGCTCAGGAGTGTACAAGGTTCCTTTGTCACATCTCCATATGTTGAACTCCTCAACAAGCCCTGTAACCCACAGAAAGACATCGATAACTTTCCAGACATGTCAGGAGTAGAAGACTAGAATACACTAGACAAGTCGCAAGAGCTTGCAAGCATCATTTATTTTTTAACACACAGCAAAGACATATATTCCCGGTCAGTGCAGGGCAGTTGAACTACCACTTATAAAAAACTCACATTTCTAGAGAGAGTGGGATGAGGTTGCAAAATTAATGCCAGGGAAGAAAAAAATAAATATCTTCAGAATTTTAATGCAAACCAGGGCAAGGTTGTGGGGCAAAGAATCTCAGGTGCCATATTTTTTTTTTTCTCATTTAATATTGTGAAATGGCTTTCTGCTAAGAAAAATTAAGAATGTCACCCATTTCATGCTAAACAATTACTCATTTCATTGAGTAATTACAAATTTCAAAACCTGGAGAGCTCCTTTATCGATATCTTACTTACCTAACTGTGGCTACTTAATCATTTGATAGTCCAAACTCCCTTTTAATCCCCAGGACCTCTGCTGGAGTTGCGGCTAATTAGAAACGGATCTTCTGCAGTCAGAAGCTTCCATGGGTCAAATATTAATAACTCTGATAGTTCTTTTTTTCCCCTACACCTTTTCATGTAATGCCTAATTCACTAGCATCCTGAAGCCTTTCTTTTCGTTATAAACTTAAGCTTGAATCTCTCTTATCCCATATTGCTAAGATAAATTCAGGTCTCTTACAAGCTCCCCCTGTAGAGAGTCTGCAGCTAGTTTCCCCAATCACATTCACTTAAGAAACCCAGGATTTTCAAGGTAGTCAGATTTATCTTCCCAAGGTCCGGTTTGCACAGTTAAAAAAAACAAAAACTGACTTTTAAAAATGTTCATCATCCTAGTAGCTTTAAGAAAAAACTTTTGTTTAAGTATCATTTGTTGTGTTCAATTTCTCAGACTTTCTAAGACAATGTGTTTTTTGGTTGCTTACCATATTTCACAGTAATTTATGCCAAACATCAAGATGACATTAATTGTACTATTTAATTCGTTATTTCTTTCTTTGGCAGTAGATAATTTTGAGGTAAGGGAAGGAAGTTAACAGGAAAAGACTTTAAAAACAAAGTGATGGTGAAAATGTTAAAAAAAAATTCTTCTAAACAAAGAGGTATACACATTATTAAATCAATGTATGGTTTATGCATATGAATAAATATACCTTCTGTAGCTGCTACAAATTCATATGGTGGTTAAGCCATTTCTGAATTTCACATATCAAAATGATGTTAGCAAAATGGGTATATACCATTTTGAAATAACTCTGCAATGTTAAAAGCTCATATAAATGAAATCAACTATAGTGGCCAACAAATGTATCAACATAGGTACAAGGTAAGAATTGGCTGAAAACACATCAGAAATGAGCTGGACACACCCATAGAAGTTGGTCTTTTTTTCACAAGGTGCACAAACATTTTTGGCCAAATTCATTTTAGAAAAAATGAATAATTTATTACATTCCTCCCTTGTACCCTTCTCAAAGCTTTACAAGCACCACAAGTAAACATCAACATTTTCTTCAGAGAAGTTAAACATTCTTCTAGTACAAACTTGCAGAAGGAAAAACTCATAATACAAATACTACTTTGGGGAAAAGCAGTTTATCTTTTTATATTTGGTAGTTTTTGAAAATATATGTGTATTTCTAGTTTACATTTTGCCAAACAAATGTGACTTTTGAATGTTTCCTTTGTCTGGAGTAAGGAAAAAAGTCTGGTCCATAGGACTTGCAACATTGATTGAAATGGCGTTTCACCGAGATGTCAAAACAGGAAGAACTTCTGGCATAATCAGTACTGATAGTAGCACAAGAAAATACTGGCTAGTCTTTCTGATGAAGAACTCTAGTAAAGGACAATCTATATTGAATTTGATTTTAAGAGCGATGATGTAGGTCTGTCTACCATATTTGTTGCTTGCATATTGAATTTCCTAAGCTCACTGATCTGCGATTGTGAATAGAATTATTTTTATGTGATCATATACCTCAAATAAATACTCTTAAAAATAACCTTAGGAAATTACACTTGCAAGATGCTCAACAGTAGAGTAGTGATGCTTTTATAAGAGGGTCACAGGTGAGAATGTAGCCCATACAAATGACCCTCTGTGTAGCTGGAGGATCCCTTCAAACTGAACCATTTGTTACTGATCATTTAAATCCACTCACACAGATATAAGATTAAAGTGTGGTCAAGAGAAAGGGATGCTGGCCCATGATGGAGAGCAACTGAGTCTAACTTTAACTTCCTTAACTAGCTATATAAACTTGGGGACAATCACTCAGCCTTTCTTCATCTCTAAAATTAGAACTGCACATTGGTGAGAATAATTTTGAAGATAAAATGAGATAATATAGAATAAAAAATAAAAAAAAGTTTAAAACTATAGAAGCTAACCTGTTAATTGCTAACAACCACACAAGTAATAAAAAGTTGGACTGTTATTTCCAAACTAACCTAGAAGTTGTATGACTTAGGATGTTTCTGGTGGTAGATAGGCCTTGAATAAATTTACATTTGTGATTTCCCTGAAGAACCATGGGAAAGTCATTTCCCTGTGAAAACAGGTAATTTAGTTTCCCAAGTGAGTTTTAATTTTGACATGAAGCACTTTGATTAGTTGCTGCTCTGCTAACACTAACTGGACAGCAGAGAGATCTCCAGTTTACGCTGCAATGTAGACATCTGCATATGCATGCTTGGAAAAGGACCTCTATCCAACCCTCAGTGGCCTCAGGAATCGCTGGGACCCTATGAAGGCAGCAAATGGCAAAGGGGTAGGGGGTGGCTCAAATTCCTCACCTTGCCACTCCTCTGCCTGGGCTGCAAGGTGCTTCTACAGGTCATGTCACTTTTTGTGGAAAGGATCAAAGAGCAGAAGCAGTGGAAGGTGGAAAATCAATGGACAGAGTGGAGAGGGCTGGTGTGGAAGGATCAAGGGTGAGACAAGAATATGGGGAGAGACTGGTTAGAGTGCTGTGGGAGAGAGAATTACTAGGCCTAACAGCAGTTTTCTGGGCTCTTCTCTCGCTCCTTCTGGGTGTGACCTTGGGGGAATCATTTCATTTTTGTTTGCTTCCTATCTTCTAAAACCATTTTTGAGAAGATAGGAAGCAGACATAAGCAAAATGGGAAAGGTAGCACCACTGCTAAGTGAACTTGGGGCAGTCCCCCACCCTCACATTGCATTTTGGGGTGTGTGGCGTTTGTTGCAAGCTCTCTGCAAGGCTGTGAGCTTGCTAGCTCTCCACTGCCAGGAAGGCAGGTCATTTGTGGCTGGGGAAGAAACTCCTATCATCCCAGTTAGGTCACTGTGCATTCTGGCCCTCGACGGTTGTTTCAGGATAAAACACCTTGGTCCTCAATGTTGTGTCTAATCTCAATGTCCAGAACTTGGAAAGAAAAAACGAGCAGAGTGCAGCTCCAGTTCAGTTTTAAGTCTAAAAGGAAAATGAGAAGACAGAGAGAAGGCAGACTCATAGACTAAAAGGGACTAGAAGAGCAGCCACATGCGCGGGTCTGAACCAAGCCTCTGCCGCTTCTGTAAATTACTTAACCTTCTTGTGCCTTGTTTTCTGGAAAATGAGGATGTAATATGTAAAAATGTTTGGAGAAACTTTAAAAGAAATAATGTACGTAAAATACTGAGCACATTGCCTGGCACATTGTAACAAACTGAAATGGTAACTATTATTAAGGCCAAAATTGAATTTCTTCTTATTGTGCTAAGCCCAGATTGATTGTTACCGTAACTTTTATTTTTTATTTATTTTTTTTGTGCGAGGAAGATCGGCCCTGAGCTAACAACTGCCAATCCTCCTCTTTTTGCTGAGGAAGACTGGCCCTGGGCTGACATCCACACCCGTCCTCCTCCACGTTATATGGGACGCCGCCACAGCATGGCCTGACAAGCCGTGCGTGGGTGCGCGCCTGCAATCAGGGAACGGCGAACCCCAGACCGCCGCAGTGGAGCGTGCGACCTTCACAGCTTGCGCCACCGGGCGGGCCCCTGTAACTTTTAAATCAAGATCAACTAATAAGTGTTTTTTCCTCAAAAATGTACGTAAAGCTTTCTTTTAAGAATTTCAGATAGAGACTCAAAGCATCATATTGCCATAGATATTTTTTTTCCTTTTAAAAGCGGAAATGTAGGGGCCGGCACAGTAGTGTAGTGGTTAAGTGCGAGCGCTCTGTTGCTGGCGGCCTGGGTTCAGATCCCGGGCGCGCACCAACACTGCACCGCTTGTCAGGCCATGGTGTGGTGGCGTCCCATATAAAGTGGAGGAAGATGGGCACAGATGTTAGCCCAGGGCCAGTCTTCCTCAGCAAAAAGAGGAGGATTGGCATGGATGTTAGCTCAGGGCTGATCTTCCTCACACACACACAAAAGCAGAAAAGTAAATTAATTACAAAATAAGTTCAAAAGCTAAAGCCTAAAAAAAAAAATCAGGAACTCTGCACCTAAATTTAATTTAAAAGTAACTGTCTTCGCTGTGAATGTGTTTGGAAAGCACAGACTTTCTCATTTGATAATTAATTTGGTTATCCAGAAAAAAAATAAATGCTTGAAATCAGAAAATTTGCAATTTCTTGTAAGGATGAACTTTTTTTCCCAGAATGTAAATATTATCTCAGTTTGAAGATAGGGAGAAGAGGGACAAAGAACAACAGATGTATCCAGTGGCCACTATGAATCAGGCACATATGAATCCAGTCAAAGCACCACCAAGATGCTGCCAAAAGTAAGATATCCCAGATGTCCTAGTGCAGGAGGTGGTAGGGTCTGGATTAGGGAGATTTGAAAGGCTGCAGTGGGGAATGCTTTGTTCAAAGGTTAAGGAAGTATCAGCCACAAAGCTCTGGCAGCTTGGGAGAAAGGGTCTTGCCCCACTGCTGCTGGGATTCATTTTTTCCCCGCTCAGGGTCTGATGCATAGCAGGCCCTCCACCTCTGGCCTCATGCTCTACTTCTGTCTCTCTGCCACGCCGTCCATTCTTGGGAGAGGGCATGAGAGCAGCTGGGCAGTGAAGAGCAGCCTCATCCTGGGAGAGGGTCCCCCCTAGAGAACTGGGAGGCAGTGGCTGTTGTCAGTGTAGTGCGAAGTGTGGCTGGGCCCTCTTGTCAGGATCACATGGGCAACTTGCTAAAATGCGGATTCCTTTAGCCCGACAGAACAAAATCCTGGGCATGCATGAAGCGCAGGGGCTCACCAGCTCTGAGACTCTAATGCTTTTTTTTTTTCATTTTTTTTGAAGGAGGGTTAAAATAAAGTACAAAATAACAGCACTGGGGCTAAACCCTTGATTTTTTTAGTGCAATATACCTAATACATGATCTACCCCTCTGGCTTTGTTTTAAGAAGTGGCAAAATTCATATTGGCCTTTGAAAGAAACATTTGTAACAGGCCCTCTCCTTTTCTTTCAAATAGTTTTGCTGTTTGTACTTGTCTTGCCTTCCAGTGAGAAGGGACTGGCAAGCTACAGATAACGCGGCTCCTGACAATGATGGCTACACAGCAGTTACAGTCAAACCGGTTGGGGTCAAGGCCTGACCCCACCACTTAGCTGTGAAACTTGGGTAAATCTCTTTATCTCTTGATGCCTGTTTCCACATCCCCATGGCACAGCATACCTGCTGCTTGAATTGCATATTAAATGAGGTTTTATGTATAAAGAGCTAAGCAAGGTATGGCCCAGACGCGCTCAACAAGTTCCTGGAACGCCCACAAACCTTATCTAAACGTCCTACAGATCTCCTTTCTTACCATGGTGGTCTGTACATCCTTTCTCAAACATTCTCTAATTCTCTTAGACTCTTCGTTGATAATGGGTTCTCCTCCTTCCTCCACTATTGAAGGAAAGTCCACTTTTCAACGTCCAATCCAAATGACACTTCTCTTCTGGTCTTGTCTCCCAGCTCCTCCAATCCTAGTAAGCCCAGCACTCCTCTGTGTCAGACAGAACACACTTCTCTCCTAACACAGGTATAGTTGAACCATAATTATTTACTTGCCCGTCATGCCCACTAGACTGTGCGAAACGTAGTCATTCTTAAATCCTCATCACTTAGCTTGGAGCCCGGCACATAACAGGCGGTCAAACCATATATATATATATATACACACACACACACGTATGCGATTTTCCTGAATGTGCAGATAGACTAGATGGATTCATGGGAGGATGGCTAGACGGGGGGAGGACATGAGGGTGCTTTTGGGGAGGCGATGGGGCTATGAGAATTGCGTGGTTGTCCTAACGTCCCTTCCCCGACCCCCCACCGTGCTAGGCGTGACGCTGAAGGATAATGGCTTCTAAGGTCCAGCCGGTTTCTCCGCTTTGGGACGCGGCTCCGCAGGGCACCGGCAGGGGGCGGCGTTGTCGCGCAGCTGGATGCTCCGCGGGTGACCGTCCCCCGCAGAGCGCTGGTGACTAGGCCGGGGCTCCCCAGCGCAGAGGGGGCGGCTGGGGTCGCGCGGGGCCATGAGAGGGAGTCCCCGGCGCACTCCCCCTCGCCCCCACCTCCGCCGCCCGCAGCCCCGACGGGAAGGAAAGTTCCTGAGGTGCTCGGGCAGAGGCAGCGAGCGGCCGGAACGGACGCCCGAAGAAAGGGGGGCGCTTTCTAGCAAAGACGGGGGAGCGAGCGCCAGTGCGCTCCTTTCGCTCTGCCCAAGCGAGTGAAGCTGGCGGAGAAACTTCCATCCTTAAAACTCGTACTTTCATGTTTGGTGGAAAATTTTAAATAATTTCACGCTGACATGTGAACACTTGAGAAAGGCAAACCTTAGCGCAGGGTGACGGACCCGCTCGCCGCCTTGGGGCTCCGTGAGCGAACGCGCCGGGGCGTCCAGGCCGCCGGCGGCTCTGGGGCGACGTCGCGGCCGCGCTCTCCGGCCCGCTCCGCCCTCGGCATCGGCCGCCCGCCCGCGGGCGTCCCGACTGGCCGCGGCGTCCGCTCGGGGACGCGCGCCGGCCCGCGCCGCGCTCCCGGCCGCCCGGAGCCGCTCGTGCGCAGGAGCCGGACGCCCGCCCGCGCCCCGCCCCCGCGGCTCCTCCGGCTCCCCGCGCTTCCCGAGGCTTCGAGAATCGAAACCCGGTTATCACGAGCCCTCCCCCTCAGGCGCGGAGACTAGTTTGCGTGAGGGAGTGAACTCAGATCACCCCGAGACCGGGCTTATGAATGAAGTAAGCGGCCCCCCGGACACACCGGGTAAAAGGGGGTCGTGAAGAACCGCCGGAGCCCCATCCTGAAGCTGTTGGGACGCGCTGGCTCCGGCGAGAATGTTATGTTTGGGAAGTTTCTGCAGTCGAGTGGTTTTAGTCGTGATCCGGTTCTCAGGGCCACTTATGCCTCTTCAGGCGTTCTAAGTTGGGGAAATAGAAAAGAGAGGCGGGGGCGGCGAGGGCCTGTACGCACTCGCGGCCCCCCCGCCGCGCTCTCCCGGGACCGCTCGCCCCGCAGCGCAGTCGGCCGGCCGGCGGCGGGGCGGGCGGGGGCGGCGCCCTATGCAGATGAGGAGGGTGTGGCGAGCGCGCGGCGGCGGGGCCCCGGAAGCGCAGAGAGACCCGGTATAAAAAAAGTACTGAAGACCTTTCTCCGCACAACTGCTAAGGCTCCGGAGACGGGAGCGTGTGCGGCGGCGGCCGCGGCAGCAGGAGCCGCCACCTCCGGGACCACGGCAGCTGAGGCGGCAGCGGCACGGTCGGGGGCGAGGGGCGGGAGCGGCCATTGCAGGCGGCGGGGGTCTGGGCAGGACTAAGTCGCTCGCCGCTGCCGGGAGCGCACTCGCAGCTCCTGGAAGTGTTGCCGCCTCGCGGGTCCTCGCTCGCTGCGCTCCTAGAAGGGGCGGCCGCCTCCAGGTGACACAGACGGGACTCTCGCTTGCGCTTTCCAGATGCATCAGAGATACTTTTGGTGCGGGGCTGCTCTGCGGGGCGCGACGCGCGCGGCTGGGGACCGCGGGAGCCCGGGGAGGGAGAGTCTCGGAGGAAGCCCCAGGCAGGGGGCGAACCCGGGAGGGAGCGCGCTGTTTCCTCTGTGGGCCCCTGTCCGCCGCCGCGCGTCCTCACCGCGCTCCTTCCCTCTCTTTTCCTTTAGGACTGACCAGGGCCAAGTGGTGTTCGGCGGGCACTTCATGGCAGAGGGCGAAGGGTACTTTGCCATGGCCGAGGACGAGCTGGCCGGCAGCCCCTACATCCCCCTGGGCGGCGACTTCAGCGGCGGCGACTGCGGCGGCGGCTTCGGCGGGCCCTGCTTGGACTATTGCGAAAGCCCCACGGCGCACTGCAACGTGCTGAACTGGGAGCAAGTGCAGCGGCTGGACGGCATCCTGAGCGAGACCATCCCCATCCACGGGCGCGGCAACTTCCCCACGCTCGAGCTGCAGCCCAGCCTGATCGTGAAGGTGGTGCGGCGGCGCCTGGCGGAGAAGCGCATCGGCGTCCGCGACGTGCGCCTCAACGGCTCGGCCGCCAGCCACGTCCTGCACCAGGACAGCGGCCTGGGCTACAAGGACCTGGACCTCATCTTCTGCGCCGACCTGCGCGGGGAAGAGGAGTTTCAGACTGTGAAGGACGTGGTGCTGGACTGCCTGTTGGACTTCTTACCCGAGGGGGTGAACAAGGAGAAGATCACGCCGCTCACGCTCAAGGTAAAGCGCCCGAGGCGGGGAGACGGGCTTGGGTCCGCACCCGGGCCGGGCCGGGGTGCGGAGGGCGGAGGGGCTGCCGTTTGACGCCACAGGTCGGCGGCCAGGACGGGTTTGGGCGCGCTAATTTGTTTTGCTTGGGTCTTTTTAAGGAGTAGTCTACGGTGCGTCGACGGTGTTGAGTGTTTTAGTTTACTTGGTGCTTCAGCGCCACAGCTCTTCTCCAGCTTCCTCTTCTGCCGTCCCTTCGCTTCCTTCTCCTTATTTTTTAACCCTTGGCTTTTCTTGCTTTTGTCTTGCCCAGAGTAGATTCCGATACGTTGAAGAATGAAATGATGTAAATCATTTTTTTTGTTGAGTCCTTTTATGTTCTAGTGTTTGGGAAAGTAGCAGCCTTAAGCTGAACCTAGTCAATGGGTTAGTTATTGTATTGGAAAATGTGAGTAGATTTCCTAGCTGCATTCAGCTGACTCCGTGTGTTTAGGATAAGCACCAACCCGGTGCTTCTCCGGGTTGGTTCGTGTGTTAAGGATACAGTGGAGTCCTCCTCTTCCCTACTTTGGTTCAGTGCGCGTTTTATATAATTAGTTAAAATGGTCTGAGGAGTCAGCCTCCCAGAATGTCCTAATTTAGTTCATGTTGGATTGTAACTGCAGAGTACCCCTGGTGGGACATACAAGATACTGACCACTCGGTTGCCTTAGGGGGAGGGTAGTTGGGTGACTAGCGACAAGTGTGAGAGGCAGACCAACTTTTCAGTGTATGCCCTTCTGTCTTTTGAATATTGTGTGGATATTGTGTGAATATTGTACCTATAAGACCGTTTTCAAAAAATAACATTTCAAAAGTCAGACATGACAGCCCCTTAGTACTGTGCTATGTCTGCCAAAAGCCTCGAACTATTATTTCTAGTCTCTTTCCCAGACGGTAAAACTACTCGTTAAATGTATTTTTTTTTTTTTCTGTTTTCAGAAGACTGTTTAAGCCTGTAGGTAGTGTTTTGCTGAAACTTGACAAAATAAAAGAGAAGGAGCAAAATAATTCTCAGCTGTGAAGAGGATGTATTTATTTATTTTTTTTTCTAGGTTTGCTCATCTTCTTGTTTTATCTTTTAAATTGTAGGAAGCTTATGTGCAGAAAATGGTTAAAGTATGCAATGACTCTGACCGATGGAGTCTTATATCCCTGTCAAACAACAGTGGCAAAAATGTGGAACTGAAATTTGTGGATTCCCTCCGGAGGCAGTTTGAATTTAGTGTAGATTCTTTTCAAATCAAATTAGACTCTCTTCTCCTCTTTTACGAATGTTCAGAGAATCCAATGACTGAAACATTTCACCCCACAATAATTGGTGAAAGTGTCTACGGCGATTTCCACGAAGCTTTTGATCACCTTTGTAACAAGATCATTGCCACCAGGAACCCAGAAGAAATCAGAGGGGGAGGCCTGCTTAAGTACTGCAACCTCTTAGTGAGGGGCTTTAGGCCCGCCTCTGATGAGATCAAGACCCTTCAGAGGTATATGTGTTCCAGGTTTTTCATCGACTTCTCAGACATTGGAGAGCAGCAGAGAAAACTGGAGTCCTATTTGCAGAACCACTTCGTGGGATTGGAAGACCGCAAGTATGACTATCTCATGACCCTTCACGGAGTAGTGAATGAGAGTACCGTGTGCCTGATGGGACATGAAAGAAGACAGACTTTAAACCTTATCACAATGCTGGCTATCCGGGTTCTAGCTGACCAAAATGTCATCCCTAATGTGGCTAATGTCACTTGCTATTACCAGCCGGCCCCCTATGTAGCAGATGCCAACTTTAGCAATTACTACATTGCGCAGGTCCAGCCAGTATTCACGTGCCAGCAACAGACATACTCCACTTGGCTACCCTGCAATTAAGAATCATTTAAAAATGTCCTGTGGGGAAGCCATTTCAGACAAGATAGGGGGAAAAAAAAAAAAGAAAAAAAGGCTGAGTGACCCAGCCCTGATTAGGGATGTTTTTTGTGCAATGATGATCTGCTCCTGGTTTTAAGCTTGGCAAAGCTTGTGGATCTTTTCATAGGTATGGGAGCATGATCTCGAAATGATCATCCCCCCAACAGCTCTCCCACCTGAACCTCCTACCCAGTTGGATTTTGCCCTAAAACAAAAGAGACCTGTCATTAAAAGCAGCCAGGTTCTCCTAAAATAAGGGAAAAAATGCTTGATGACAACATGGGTTTGCAGTACCTGCTCCCATAGCTTTGCCATAGGAAAAAAAAAAAAGTGGAGTGTTTCTTATAAGATGGAATTCACAAAAGGGAAAATACAGAGGGGGGAACAAAAGGTCTCACCCCAACTTAATTATCAGTTCAGGAGATCAGATAGTAACAATAATACAGAAAGAAGGGGAACTCCAACATTAGGATTATTATCTGAGGCTCACAGCAAGTGCTTTCTGTGAACTCTTCTGTTGTGCTAACAGAAATGGCTTGCTCCGAACGAACAGTAGTAGGTTGGTGCAGTTCTCATAACAAACAGCAGAACTTATGATGACACAATCCATTATTTCCAGCTGCGTGCATAGCTCGCATTTTTAAAATGTGAAAATGCAAGCAAAAACAGCTGTAGCAAAGAGAATATGCTCAAGGACCAAAGATTTAACAGATAAAAATACTCAAGTAGAAGAGATATAGTAGAATATATAAAGAGTTACTATATTTGTTACACACCAATATACATCAAAGTGCCTGTTGCCTTCTGAAAATTTGAAGTGGAAAAATTTTATGGTTTAATGGCTATTTTATTTTATCAGGGACTCAAAAAGAAAATAAAACAACACATAAGCTTGTGAATGGTGGAGGAAATGCCCTATTTTTTCTTGGCAAATACTTGTATAAAGTTAATGTTGTTGGTGTGATATTATCATAGGTACATGTGTATGTGTGTGTATATTATGTGTATATATATACATATTTGTGATATGTATATGTACACACAGTACATTGACTTTGGTCTAGAATAATGTAGCAAATAGGAAATGTTTAAATACTGTGTGCTTTTATGTTTCCAACAGGATGACATGAGACGTGGGCATATTGCAGTGATGAATTAAAACCCACTTCTAAAAAAATTCAAGCAAATGAAGGAGGAAAACAAGTAATATATTTGATAGGAAGAACAGAGATTATACATTTTTAGTGAGTTTTTTTTTCCCTTTTTTGTGAGCCATAGAATTCCACAAATGGGAGAATATTTCTTTGGCAGAGCACTCTTTTTTTGTACTAAACTGCCATTTTTACAATTTGAACCCTTTAATTTTTTGTAATATTTGCATGCCTCTGTGGTGTATAATCCAGTGGCTCATGGATGAATGATAGTCTATTTAAATCCCTGACCGCTAAAAAGAATTTCTGGTGATCTGAACACTACTTATTAATATTTAAATAAATTTTTTATTGAATGCATTCTGCATTCCAGGACCACTAGAATTTAGTAAATGTGAAATGACCCTTTTTAAAGAGTATTTGCACAATTGCTTAAAATTTATATATGAGATATATATTATATATAAAATTTTATAAATTCATGCCAATATGAAACATCTTTGATCTGGTTGTCACACTGCATTTAAATATTTAGTACTGTACTTTAAATTCAGTCACTTTGCATTGAATCAAATCCAACTTTATTTTCTCGTTCCCAAGAGACCAGTTATATATACCTTTGTGAAATGAACTAGCATTACTCTTTCAGTTCAATGACAGCTAATCCTAAAACCATCCCTTCTCCCAGCCCTTAATTCCTTTGGACACTGGTCTCTGAAAATGCATTTGTTGAAAACAAAATTAACACTTAAAAACCTTCCCTTTGTATCGTGAAACAGCCACACAATCCCTCCCAACTCTAGTGGATGACTACTTACTATGATAATTCCTCAGAAGAACCAACCAGATTTTTGTCATCAGTTAGAGGGATTGGGGAGAAAATAGCATCATCCTATTGGCAGTGTAATTTGTTTGTTTCTTATCTGAGCATCACTCAGATGCTCAGTGCTAGGTTAATCCATCTGAACTACCTTTTGCACATCTTTCTTTGAAGCCTTAACAGGAACTTGATGGGTTTGCTGTAGCAGCTTCCCTGTGAATTCTGTCTGAGCTGTAACAGCTACTGCACTGCCATTCACTGATTCCTAGGGAACTCTTTCTTCTCCCATGTTGGCTCAGTCTCCCTCACTCCAGCCCTGGGTTTGAAAAATTAGTTGTGAATTCCCAGGAAATATTATTCCATTTGCAGATTAAGCCAGATACTTAACTGTCAGAAACCAGAGCTCTGCCTACTTACCTGTTTGGAAGTTTTCGAAAAGAAAACACATGGGAACACGGGAGCAGCTGGTGATCTGCCGCCTTCCTTCTCATCCTAGCTCTTGATGAATGAGTCGTCCACTATTTTAAAAAGAATCTGGAGGTCTCTGGCTCTGCCATAGCAACAGCCTGCTGTCAGTTTATGACACAGATTTTTGTTTGGAGGCGCCTTATTTGAAAATGTACTTTTCATTTATTTTCTCAAATATTTATGTCCTTTTCTTGCTTACTCCAGGCTTGGTAGCATAGTTGGAAGTGCCAGCACCTGGCATTCAGATAGAACAGGCTCTACTCAAGACAACCTTCAGCATTTACTTTAAGACCTATATAATTTATTTCTCTTTTGTATGTACTATAGTCTTGTGCATATATAGTTGAACAAACAGTGGAATATATGTCTCTCTTTGTGGATGTGTGGCCTAAAAATTTGAATGTCTGATGAGAGCGAGCCGTGTGTATAGGTCAGAGAAAAGAACAGCTCTCAACTCCTGATTAGTGCCTGTGATTTCCTTTCTTTTGTGTTTATCTGGCCTAGTATGCTGTTACTTTAAAACAGGAAGAAGTTTTATCTTCTGGAGGCTCTTCTCACCTGTCCAGTCTGGCATGTCAGAGAACAATTAACCTGTGACAATGCCCTTCTAAAAAGTTTACTTCATATAGAGTAAATCTAGTTGCCTCAAGAAGTCCTACATCAAGATGGACTTTTCCCTTCCAGAAATGGGATCAAGTATCTGCTCACTTTGGTATTGGGTGGACTATTTTAACGCGGCTCCAAAAAATGCAAGGATGGAAGAATATCTATAAGCCAAGCCTAGGAGGAAATGCAAAGAAAGTAAACATACCGTTTTTGCCACCCTTTTCTGTTTGCTCATTGTTGGTTGCTTTACTGTGCATAAAGTTGTTTTCAATGCAATGCTTGTCAAATAAATATTGTTAACTATTTTGTAAATGTAATGTATTATGTTGAAAGCTATCAGCAGTTCAAAAATAAGCTTTTTTGTTGTTTGAAGACAGTGTGTTAGATGAAACCAAAAAGCCAAAAAAAAAAAGTAATTTCGTATATAGCACCTATTTGAATATAATCTTTCTCTAAGATTTCTTATAGCATAGCCTTTTCAGTGCTAAGAAAGAATCTCTGTAATATTTTCTTGTAATAGTGGCTTGCTATACAAAGTACATGGTAAAAGTACAAAGTTGGAAGGTGTCAAGGTAGCTTGGCAAGACTTGCTGCAAAGCCTTGCAGAATGGAGGAGGCTCTGGCCGCTGGCTGTCTCTCTCCCCAACCTCTCTCCAACCGTTGCCTGCTCTGAGATGTCCTATTGCAGCAAGCCGCACCTTGGGTCAGTCTTTTGGAATATTTTGACTTTAGACTGTGTCACAGGCAGAAAAGGAGTTGATGGACAATGAACTCTTAAAAACTGACGTGTTTGAATCAGTGCTAGAGGGAACAGATGGTGAATTTTGTTTACAGCATCCAATATTTGGATTTTTTTTTGTAAATAAAAAGAAGTTATTTTTTTCTATTGATTTGTGTCTGTTGTGTTCAGTGTCTGCAGTGGCTAAAGACTGTGTCCTCTGAATCCCAACCCATGGCCATGAGAAAAGACAAGGCAGTATTTGGAGTAGACTAGTGTTCAACAACTCTCCGATTGGAGAACAATAAAACATCTAGCTTTCAGCCAGCCCATATCTGGCTCAGTTAGCTTCAAAAGAATCTAGCTAATGAGTGCCAAAACTTTTTATCTGGGTATTCACTTAGCAGTGTTAAGTGACCCAGAAGTCAGAGCTGTTTTCCAGTATCAGTAGAAACCCATGGCTCTGTACTACAGGGCTGTAGTACCCTGAGTGGGCCTGGGTTTTCATGAGTAGTCCAGGTGCTGTGATTCAGTCATCAGTGGTTAATATATATTATGTGTTTGGGACTCTCTAGTATTATTCAGAGCATTTACACTGGGAGTAAGTATTGAAATCCAGTAATTGGAAGGGGAAGTGGAAGGAAGAACAATGATAGGATCTAACGTGTTGTACTTTGTGTGCATGCATGTGCTGGGTGCAAAGAAATCACCCTTTTGGCTAGCAATTAATCTCTCCTTTTCAGATCTCCAGGGGGCATAGATTTATTTTTTAATTACATTTTTTCTTTGTGTAATTTTGGAGACTTGCTTAATACTAGTAGCGTGAGAATTTGGTAAGCTTAGGCTACTGTAGGACATACTTGTGGTTTTTAAAACCCTTTAAAGTTCTGATGTTGGATAGAATGCATGCTTCACACTGCATCTATGAAAGAGCCACTCCTGGTATTAAAAGCCAGCTTCCCTCACATATACATCATAAAAATACAAGGTGGTTATTTGGTTTGATGATTGTATTTGTGTGTCATTCTCTTCTTCCTTTGTTGCAACCTCTTCATCCTTCTACAACCAGTCCCTCACATGTCTGTGGTCATCACATAATTCTTTTTAAACAAGGGTTGAAAAAGGACAGTATGTATTAAGCTCCTCCTAGACTTAGATACACCCTGCTTATTTCTGGTTGAATTGCCAGGCTGCACCTAGCTAAGCCTGGAGAGCAGTAACCCACCCTTTCTTTCCTTAGGAACCTTATTTCCTAAACATTCAGTTCCTTTAAGAAGAAAAACAAAGGACAAAAAATTAATACCCAAAAAGCAAAAACAAGGAAATTAAAATCAGTCTTTATATATAAAGTAGAATAAGAACTGTTAAAATCATCAAATACTTCAGAAATTGAACTGTAATTTCCTTCTTAGAACCAAGTTTGAAATAAACAATGTGAATGTCCTTCAGTCTAATAGCAAATACATTCACGTAAGAGAGAGGGAGGAGAAATGATCTTAAAATGACTAGCTTCCACCCAGCAAGGCCCAGATTTTGGTTTCTAATACCATGCTCGAAAAAAAAAGGAACCAAGTCTTGGACAAGTGGCTGAATCTAGGACTAGGGCTGGAAATATGCTAGAGGAACCTGGAGCATCTTGTAGTTCCAGAAGACAGCCATGTGCTAAAAAAAAAAAGATTAAAAACCACAACGATGAGGGCCATGTCAGTAGAATAATTTGAGCAACAAAATAATAAAGTAATGTTGGATTATAACCCAAACTATAAAATATTCATGAATCCACACAGGTGGAAATAGATGATTGAATGAATAAATAGCAGCAAAGATACAAATTTCCTGTGCAGAATTCCAATAAGCTATGTAGACACTGCCTTGCCCTCAGGGAGGTAGAGCTTAACTCTGCACCTCTTAAGTGTAGGCTGTGAATAGTGCCTTCCTTCCATCATGTGCAGTGTACAAAAGGGTGAAAAAGAGGAACTGTCCTAGTGGAGAACCCTAATTATCTCAGCCAGGTGATCATGGTCAACATCAACAGCGATAAGTCATGAAAATAGCCTGTACCCTTGTTAAGATGTGATGAAAATGGCGCTTCACCTCTGTGATCTTCCTCCCCAAAACCTATAAAGCCTGTCCAGTCATGAAAAAAGCACCAGAGAAATCTAAATTGAGGGGCATTTTATAAAATACTGGATTAGTATTCCTTAAATTATACAAACAAGGGAAATCGGAAAACTGCCACAGCCGAGAGGAGCCTAAGAGCCCTGACAACTGAATGAAATGTGGGATCCTGGAACAGAAAAGGACGTTAGGTAAAACCTAAGGAAATCTGATAAAGTATTGTTGAAATAGTAATGTTTCAATATCAGTTTATTCATTGTGACAAATGTACCATGACGTAGGATGTTAACAACAGGGAAAGTGGGTATGGGATATATGGGAACTCTCTGTACTACCTTCACAATTTTTCTGTAAATCTAAAACTATTCTTAAATAAAAAATTTGTTAAAAAATGAAGACTGAGTGACCCTTCCTTGCTGTTTCTAGAGCAGTGACTCCATTTGTAAAAATAATAGTGAATAGTGAATTTTATTTTTTAATATCTTTTGTACTTAAAGTGTTAGGAGAGCAAATGAGTGAAAATAGGATGACGTGTTTTACTCTAAAGTTTGAAAAACGTTTTACTTACAAGTTTTAGGGAGAAGGAAGGAGGTTGAAGAGAGCTAAGTTCTACAGGCAATGTTTTCCTGTAGAATAGTAGGAGGAATTCATATTACCTTAGAGTTTTAAAGAAGAGGAATACTCCATGTAACTACAAACCATTGTGTGGGTATTTATTTGGAGTTCTAACATGAGCAAGGGGCCAAAATTTCATAGCCCAAATATAAAGAAAACCCTGGAAAGTTGTTTAGGAACTGTTTGCGAGAGAGTAAATTTTTTCTTTTAAATACTAGAGGAATCTGATATTTAGTGGAGTGTTAAAGTGAATTATTATTTAACGTAAATAACCACTTCCATAATCTATCTTCTTACCTAAACTTCTCTTTTAGCATATCAGGGTTTCTTAAAGTGAAGGGACACCTGTTCTTATATTTACTTTCTCAACTCAATCATTGGCATTAGAAAAAGTTAAAAATGCAATTTTGAAAAGTAGATACCTCTAGTAATTTTTAAAAGGAATAATTCCAGCTTAGAATAATTCCAGCTTAGCAGTTTATGAAGTTAGGACAAGGCCTGTGCTTTCTTGCTTAGGGACACAGAGCACCCTGAACTGCAGGAATTTATAAGGATGGGGCTAAGTTATTTCTAACCTCAATAATGGAAATTTCCCTTCAGGATCCCCTTCAGAAAGTATTGATTTTCCAGCACAGTGTGTACTTATCAGTAATGCCAAGACTTTGTGGCATCATCTGGCCATGTCATTAGAAAACTGCTGAAACCCTATTCTTTTATTTTTTGCTTCTCCTTTTAGCAAAATTCAACCTAATGAACTACGTTAGGCACTATCGATAGTGCCATTCTATGCATCACTCCTGAATTATGTATGCTCGGGAGTTTCTTCCTCTGTATCTCTTCAAAAAAGGTCAAGAAGATCACAGTCCATATGTTCTTCTTTTTAATAGGAAATAACTAAAAACTAATAAAATATCTGTATTTTAGAGTCCAATTATCAGAGAAAACAAGAGAATCAACTTCAGTCAGGTTCAAGGCCTAAAGGCTGAATTGGAGTTGCCAGATTTGGTAAAGAAAAATCTGGATGCCCAGTTAAATTTGAATTTCAGATAAGCAAGGAATTTTTTTTTAGATATAAGTATGTCCCATGCAATATTTTGGACATAGTTATACTAAAAACTTATCCGTATTTACCTGAAATTCAAATTTAGCTGGAAGACTTGTATTTTATCAAGCAACCCTATAACCTATGTAGGATTACAAAATAAGGCTGAAGAAGTTTCCTACTACAGTTTGAGTCAAGAACACGTGATTACTTGTTAATATCTAACTTTAGGTACCATTAAACACTGTGTTCCCATGGAGTACCCATAGCAGCAAACTCTTTGAAACATGGTTCACTCATTAAATATTTGCTGAATGCCTTTTATGTGTTTAGCCTTGTGCTAGACTCTGAGACCCAAAAGAAGTGAAAGGCCTGCTCCATTGCCCTTTAGAAGGCTAGCTTCCACTTGCAAGTAGAACTTACTTGCTGAAAATGAATTTTTCAGCTACCCTGGGGTTAATTACTCATGAGGCTTAGCTCTGCATGGGGCACCATCAAGAGCCCTGTGGACTAATGGAGAGTCTGGACGAGGGTAATAGCCCATGAAATGAGCCTTCTTGGGAGCTTTCAGAGGCAGAGCTCCCCTATGTGTAGCCCCTGTATAGACAGGCACTGTCCATTTGCTTGTTTTCCAGCAATGCATAAGGGTAGATGTTTTGTAATTTCTGCTGAGGGAAGCGAAAATTCTCCCCGAGCTCCTGGACACTTTCATTCTCTTTTCAACACCACTGCAAAAATCTTTAGGACTTAACTCTAATGCACCTTGAAATTTTATTGCCCTATAATCCTGTTCTGCAGCACATTAAAATTCCCTTGAATGTTTCTTATGTAACCACTTCTGGTTAACTGTCATCTTGAAGTTATTACAATTTAGTCTTTTCTGCTTTTTCCCGAGCTGTGAAAGTCCCTTTCTCAGATGCTTCAAATGCACCATGCACCCCAGACTTTACCCGCCTCCCAATTTGTGTAAAACCAGTTGTGTTATCAGTCCAGGTATTTAGTTCGTCAGGATAGAGATCTTATTTAAAGAACATGTATAACTGTCACTGATTATTTATGCGATCCCCTGGACTGCATGGGGTAGGAGAAATCCTCAGCTTTCACCATCATCAAAACATTTAATAAATACGTACTTTCTCATGCCCTTGGCTTGATACTCTATGAGGATTTACAAAGAGTTATACAAAACTGGCTTCTTTTCACTAGCAGATTTAATTGAAAAGTGACACAGGGATATGAACAAACAAATAACATAGAGCAGCAGTGAAATTACGAAATTTGCCAAAATATGAGTATGAGTGGCCAAACTCATTCCCACTTTAGAGCATCTGCTGGGTGTTCCATTTCCTTGGAAAGCTGTTCCTCCAGATTTTTTCATCTTTTGCTCCCTCACTTTATTATTAGTATTAGTTATTGTTATGAAATGTTACTTTCCCAGAGACACTTTCCCCTGCCCCTTCTAGTTAAAATAGAGTTTCCCTCCAACATTTTTACCAAGTTACTTTCTAAGCCCTTATCCTGACTTTTGGATGTATATTACCATGACACCTGTTACTACCTGAAGTTGTATTATAAATTGATTTATTTCTTAATTTATGGTTTATTTGTCACCATAGAATGAAATTCCATGAAGGCAAGAACTTTGTCTAATTTACTACTATGTGCTTAGTGTGTGAAATAGTGCTCACTACTAGAGGGTGCTTGTTAAATTTTGGTGAGTGAACAAATAAATGAATCACATTTGGTTCAGGATGAGAGGCGAGATGAAATATCTAATTGGGAAAGCATTAAAGAAGATGTAAAAAAGAGTGAAGAGTAATCAGGAACACTGTTAAAATAAGAAAAAGATCACAGAGATTGCCTGCTCATTGAAAGAACATGGAAAACCCCTGTGGAGAAATTCCAGTCTTGAAGCAAATTAGGAGCACTAAACAATAGGAGAGAGATGGCCCCAGTGGGGATGTTTGGGGCAGGAGTGTTCACACCTCTTCTTGGTTCCTCAGCTTGAGCCAGTCGAGAACAGTGGGCCAGCTTGTGCTGACGGCGTTTGTGTGGGGTGGTTCTTAAGGACGAGAGTAACAGGAAGCGTATCTTCCGGTGCCCATGAGTCTGTTCTCTTTCTTCCAAACCAAACCTGGCAGCCTGGTAAATTGAGGACTGAAGTCGTCCTGGGCAGTGACTATATCTCTTTCATCACCTGCTACATCTCCCAGAACTAGAGAATCTCTGAGAAAATTTTCAGGACAATGAACACAAAGCCTGTGGTCTATCTCATGTCTTAAGCAAGGGGAGAGGACCCTTAGGTGGGAAATGTGCTTTGCTATTTGAGGAAGGCAAATGTATAAAGGGCAGTCTGTTCATCAGCCCTTTCTCAAAAGAAACAATCAGCATTTCCACTGGCATCCTTAGTTGGTCAAGCCTCACAGAACAAACAGCCTTGCCCTGGGGCATCAAACATGTTGTGACCATTTGTTGTTGATTTGTCAGAAGTGTCCCAATTTCAGAATGCTGCCCTGTTGTCAGACGCTGTGCCTGCCATGTCATTGCATGTGGTCAAAATAAGGCTTCTGACTTTAGGTGCCGTTTTATAATTACTGGATAAATTAGATATCTGGTGCAATAAAGATCCTGGACTTCAAGAAATCATTTAAAAATTAGTTTCAAACTTTAATATTCCCACTTGTATGTATTAAAACTGACTTGAATTCTCTGGATCTTGTCACAAGTCCCAGCCCACTTAACCCGTGGCGATTCTCATGAGAAGGGAGCTTGGGAGGGAGATTGATCAAGAAAAGTGAGACAGTAGGATGTATTTCATGAAAAGTACTGAACATTTCATATAAAGTTCCCATTAGAAAGAAGATAGATTTGGGGTTTCTGAATCAACTTAAGCTTTCAAGAGCCACTTGAGGAAATCTATAAAAGAGGGCCATATAAAGAAATACCTTTTCTTTATTTCCATAAAAAGACAACAGTTAATATTATTTTTACCAAAGTATGTGCATCTCAGGATTCTGACTCCATACGAAGTTTTTGGTTTTGTTTTTTTTTCCTCTGCAGTGTGTGACCTAAAAGTCCACTTGGAGGAAGGGACCTGACATTTGTTGTCAGGATGCTTAGCACTTTACATAGATCATAACTTAATCACCAAACACAATAGAGGAAGTCATAATTTTCCCTGCTTTACTGAGTAGGAAATGGAGCCTAAGAGGGATTAAGTTCTAGCTATTCAGCTGGAAAGGAGAAGAGGAAGGATTCCAAGGCAAATCTTGAACTTCACATTGTTCTTTATTCTTCTTCTAACCTCTCCAAGCTCTCCAGTTCCCACCCTTGGCTGTGGATTGTCAGTGCTGCTGTTTCTCTCAATCCTCTGCAGTTGAGAGCAGGAGAAAGGATACGCAGTGGCAGCCCAGCGGAGGTAGTGTGAACCCTAGGAAAAAGAGTGGTCGTATGATATGAATAGTTTCCCATAGCATGCCTTCCATATAATGTATAATAGTAGTAGTACACATTCGATTTGATAATTATATTTTCCATTTAATCATCACAATAATCCTGAGAATTAGGTAAGAAAAAGAGTATTATGATTATTTCACTTTTGAAGTTAGAAAAATGAGACCTAGAGAGATTGAGCTTGTATATAAGACATAAGGCCTTTAGAATTCGTTCAGCGATTACATGGAGGGAGAGGCTATTTCTGCCTGAGACGCACAAGGCAAATTGGTCTCCAGGTCCTTCTACAACCCTCTCCTATCAACTATCTATCCAAAAGGCAGGTGCCTCATAACAGCACGGCAGGTAGAAGTTCAGGAAGAGCGTCAGAGCTTTTCTTACAGGATGATATCATGTAAATTGCCTATTGTGAGTGGATTACCTTAAGAAAAATAAGCATGATTTAAATTTTCTATTGGCAGTCAGAATTCAGTAAACTACTTCAATGCTGTCAAAGCTGTTTGCTGTATGTCCTATTACAGAGAATGGGCCACTTAATCTTTAAAAGATGATCAATTAGCCTGGCTTATGTCACTTCTCACTGATAATATATGTTACCAGCTGGCTGCTTTTGAATCTATTTTCTTTTTTATTTTGAAGAAAGTGTTTGAAAGGAAAGGTAAAGAGTGTAATGAGACATGCTAACCTCTTACAAAACTCTGAATGAATTTCTGTAACTCCGAAAATATTCATTAGTCTTCTTGTGCTGTAGGCTTATCACACCTGCTTAGCTAAACACCTCAAACATGTTCCTTAGCATTTTTCTCCTAGTTTGTGACTTCTACCTAATGATGTCATAAGCCTTTCTCAATACACTATGTCAACAAGATTCCTTGTCACTTGGTAGATAGCTCAGGGTCACTGGGGGGCAAGATCAGATCCATGGACCTGGATTCTAGTTCTGTACTAGTGCTAGTTGATGTATTTCTAAAATGGTGTTTAAGGGAACACATGCATGCTCATGCTCCACTCCTAGCAATTTTTATTTAGTCAGCCTCAAGTGAAGAAAGAACATCTATAATTTTTATAAAGTGTTTCTGAAGCACAGCTCTGCTCAGAACCCCTGCTTTACAGATGCTGATGGTGCCAAATCTGTGTCACTTAGCATAGGCCCTATAGAAAGCAGAGCCTGAGGCAGTGATTATGATCCAAATGGTTTATTTACCAGATACCATCACAGGATGTTGATGCAAGGAACAAGTGTAATTCATTGCAACACAGTGTATCACATGCTGGCTACTACGTCACAGGGGGCCACAAAGCAACACAACAGGTGATTCAGCAGCTTTGTTCAGTCAGCAGGAGAGAGTCTCCGGAAGGTTTGCAAGGAGGCACTGTACCTTGGAGCAGTGCACAGAATCTGCCTGTCTCCCTTTTCCCACTGGTCAAGGGTCACTCCTTGGGGAACTACCTCTTCCACATTTCCAGTTGCCTTATCTGGCTCCTAAGTGGCTGAGCAGGAGAACAGGTCTCATGTCCTGCAGGGTGGTGCTTCATTCAATTCCAAAGGTGGAGTAGGTCTGGCAACAGGTAGGGTGCTGACCAAGAAGGAGAGGAAGAAGGTGGTCAAGGTTTGCATTTTACAATGCGATATTGTCATTGAAGGTAAAGAAGAGATCACTGAGGGATTATTTAAGCATATGAAGAAGATAGATTGGATTTAAAGAGGGAATGGAAGATTGAGGGAGGACAGGAGCCACACAAAAAGTACAGAGAAAGTAAAAATTAGTATTGAATATTGCTGATTGGCACTTCACGTCTCTTCCCATCTTTTTGTATTCTCCCCTGTATCCCAGGAGTTGGAAGACAAGGCACTCCATTTACCAGACTCCCTTCCGTTTGAGCTCTGGCTGCAATCTAGTTTTGGCCAATAGGAGGCATTTGCATGAGATATAGCAGAGAGGTCTCTTTTATGTCACTGTGGTGCTGCCAAGCAAGTTCCTGTAGATGTACATATTGGTGACAGCAGTAGTTTTTTGATCTCTAGACTGCAGCTATGATAATGTGATTTTAAAACCAAGAGTCCTTAGGGCCCTCTGACTTCCCCTCCTTCAGCTCTTCCAAAGATTTTATAAGAACCCTCTGTCTGCATTTAAACCCTTTATTATAGAAATATCTGAAGCAGTTTCTGTTTCCTGTAATACAGTCAGACAGTTAGAAGCACTGAGAGCAAAGTAGGCTTTGTGGGAGCCTGATGCACTGAGCCTCATGTTCTGCTCCTCATCTTCATCCATCATCATTCCAGGAATAGGAAGGGTCAGCAATGGCAAGGCTGCTTGGTTGAAAGAGCACAGACTATGGGGTCAATCTTTCAGGTTTGAATTCTAGTCCCATCACTTACAACTTATTTAACTTTAGACAAGTTACTTAACCTCTTTGGATTTTTGCTTGCTCAATCTATGCAATGGACTAATACTAAATAACTCTAAATAACTTAGATCATTGCTATACAGACCTAATGAGATAATGGATGTAAAAGTTCTTTTAACAGCAATTTGTTTTAAATCTGAAAACTCTACAGCACCAGTACTTCAAGTAATGCATGTTGTACATTGTCACCTGGCCTGGAATGAACCTGCCCAAACAGTTCCAGAGGCAAGAGCAATTTGCTCACCATTGCATTCCCAGTTCCTAACACAGAGCTTGACATATAGCGGGTGCTTGATAAATATTTATGGAGTGAATGAATGACAATAGCTTATATCCAGACTACAAGTTGCAGGTGGGAAAGTAAGAGTAGACCTGTGTTTGATTTCACTCATGATTGGCCAACACTGCACTCTATAGGGTGGGTAGAAAGCATTTAAAGGACTCATTGATCAATTCCTGCCCCCTTTTGATTGGTGATCTCATCAAGTATTTGGGAGTTTTCAGTGCATTTTCTTCAATAAGTAAGGTTTTCTGACCAAATCTTATCAATATAAAGGAACTCCAACTGTTGGGAACCTGTTGAGCACGTGTGAATGTATACCTCTCTTTCTCACTTGTCTGTCTCATGAAGTGGTGCTGTTCAGAGAGTCTCAATTTTCCATGTATCAGGATCCCCCATGGAGCTTGTTATAGAACCTGCTTTCCTTGCACATTTATATTTCTAACAAGCTCTATGGATGATTTTGAGGCATATGATTGAAGTTTGAGAACCAGTGGTATGGTAGCTTTAAACATTTTGTCTAGTGAGAAAACATGTTTACATGATCACACATGTATTGTTCTGTGAAACTGTCACAAAACAATTTTGAAACTTACTAACAGCAATAAATGCTATTTCCTATTCTGTTCTAATCTCTTATTTATTCTATTTAATTTTTGTAAAATGCTGTTTGTCACTTACCAAACTGATTCCAAAAATCATGTGTTACCACCTGTAGTTTGAAAAATATTGGTATAAAACGTATTAGAACTAGAATTAAGAATTATGACTTCTAAAAATGTTTCTACCTTACATTTGTGTAACAAGCAATATATTATCTTTATTTTTAATTTGCACTACACAAGAGCATTAAGCTGTGTATTATGATTCCCATTTTATATAAAAGGAAAATGGCCAACCACATCTTCTTACTTCAAAATACACTGGTATTTCTATTATGCATCTAGTTTGGTAGTTTTGGCACAGTCATCGTCATTAATCAGCCTTGTTATTTGAGGCAAGTCTTTTCACTTCTCTACACCTCAGTTGCCCCATTAAAAATGATCTGAGGGTGGGCTGGGGCAGAGGAGTGGGGGAGTGTGTGAGCATAAGATTAGAATTAGACTAATTTTCTGCCTTGATCTTCAATGAAAGAATGACATTTACAGGCAGGGCACATATTTTCGACTAGTTCCTTAAGTTTAAAATTTAATTCTTTCTTTTTCTATAAGAACAATAATAACAAAATCAACAGTTAACATTTATTAAGCATGTATTCCATTTCAGGCATAGTGCTTAGAGATTTATATCTTTCACTGAATCCTCATAACAACCTTATGAGTTCAATGCCATTATTATCCCCGTTGGTAGACGTGGGAACTAATCTTACAGAAGTTAAGTAGTCGTCCAAGGACACACAGCTGGTCACTGGGGGAGCAGTGGCTTACTCCAGAAGATTTAACCACCAAGCCACACTGTCGTTGCAAGGCAGTGATCCTGCCACAGCACAATGCTGTCTGCGTCCAGGAAGCACCACTGAATGTGAGTGACTACGTAGATCTTATTATGGGAACTTTTTGAGACCCAATCGAATTTATTAAAAAGAGAAATGCTTCATGAATGGCTGTATTTTTATTGATATTTGTAACAAATTACTTGTGTAGCTGATAACAGAGTTGAGAAATGTTTACCTAAAATTTCCATTGCCTCCTTTTGTTCTAAAAGTCTCTGTTGTTTGCTAAAGTGACTTAAAAAAAAAAGATTATATAAATAACATGCTTCCTCAAACCTTAACACTTTTAATCTGTTCCTAACTAGTGGGCTGTCTAATCACCTGGAACTTCAGAGCTATTATCTAAATAATTCACATACTGACTCAAGAAGCTTTCAAAGTTGGGTGAACATGATAATCTTTTTGGGGCAGGAAGAAAATATTAGAATTTCTATTTTTAGCTCATCCTTCTAAAAGTTTATATTTGTGCATAATACATTAGTGTAGTCATACGTGTGTTAAACCAGTGAATACGTAAACAAACATTTATTGTGGGTGATCAAAAAAGTTTGGAGACTGCCGATTTCACCATTTTCCTGTATGAAGCTGATTTTCTCTATGGGTAGAGGTAGGATCTGTGTTCCACTTATCTATTACTATGCAACAAACCACCCTCAAAATTGGTAGTTTGAAACGATATCAATATTTAATTTTTTCACAAAGCTGCAGGTTGGGCAGGGCTCAGTGGGGACAGCTTGTCTGTGCTCTATCAGGGTGGCTTGAAAGCGGGCCTGGAGCCATCTGAACGAAGGCTGTTCACTCCCGGGTCTGGCATTGATGCTGGCTGTTGTCTGAGAAGACTCAAGCACTTGCGGACAAAAAGAGCTGGGGCACCTCGGCGCCTCTCTCTTCCTCTCTGTGGTCTCTCTGTGTGCTCTCTCCAGCATGGCAGCTTCAGCTTAGCTGGACTCATTACAGAGCAGCTCAGGGCTCCCAAGGTGCATGTCCCAAGAGAGAGAGCCAGGTGGAAGCCCAGTGACCTTTTCTAATCTAGCCGCCAAAGTTGTACAGGGTCATTTCTGCCACATACTATTTTTTAGAAGTAAATCACTTTGGGAATAAGACTCCAGTTTTTGATGAGAGAAGTGTCAGAGAATTGGCAAACATATATTAACACCTCCACACTTTGCTTAACCTGTGTAAGGCCAGTGATGTGGTTGAGCACCATCTAACTAAATTTGGACATTAAGCTGCAGGCTGGAAGTGAATCGAAAGGCTGAGCTGGTCTGGATGGGTCTCCAGACTGAATGATTAATGCTACCTGTGCCCCTTCTGTTCCTGCCTCCCTACCCCAGCACACTCACAGGCGTTGGGAAACTCCTCCAGGCTTCTAGCCTGGGCCATGAGTATTTGAAAGGGCATTTGGAGGTGGAAATGGAAAAAATATTAAAAAGTAGACTAGGTGACACCCTGAAGGCAGGAGGGCAGCTGGATTCCTTTTTCTATTCAGGTAGGTCTGAGAGGAAGGGGTTAAGGATCTTCCCCTCAAATATCATGTATGTCAAAATGTTATCATAGATATGTGTATTAATAAAAAAATGTGTATACCTCCCATCAAAAGGTCATATCAATAATACATGTGTGTTCTAATAAAAATATGCACTTTTGCTATAAGCATTTTCCTATTCATAAGTTAATTGGTGTTCCTAGAACAAGAGTATAGTCAATGAACATTTAAAATCACTTTCTTCTTTGCTCTTCCCCAACATTTCAGATAAATAAAGTAAATTTATATGACGTATTTGAGTAAAAACTCTTTTCTATAAATATATAAAACACCAGTGAAAGAATTCCTTCTCCACAGCCTGTCCATTGAGGTGGTAGAGCTAAAAGCTTTGTTTTGTGTAGCTTTCATGTAAGTCATGATTTCTAAGAGTATATCTATGGCTGAAATTATTCTAAATTCTATTTTGAAGACTAATAACAACCTCCTTTGACATTTGATCAAGTAACTAAAAACTAAGAAACGAGAGAAGAATGAAGAACATTTGAAAAGTTGTTCAGAGGAGAGCCTTAAAGATAATAACAACAATAAACAAACACATAGGGACAGAGATTGGATTGGTGGTTACCAGAGGGGAAGGGGGGAGGGAGGAGGGTGAAAGGGATAATTCGGCATATGTGTGTGGTGATGGGTTGTAATTAGTATTTTGGTGGTGAACATGATGTAATCTATGCAGAAATAGAAGTATAATGATGTACACCTGAAATTTTTACAATGTTATAAACCAATGTTACTGCAATAAACAAAAAATTAAAAAAAAAAGATGATTAAAGGGTTGAGAAATAAGACCCAAGAAGGTGTACTATATTGAGATTATTCAACTTTGACAGGTGGAGTTTGAGGGGATGACTCAGTTTGATTTCTGCTGACCAGATCTCTCCTTTGTGCTCCGCCACACACTGCAGCACTATGCCAAGTGATGTCCATCATTGGGATTCTGGAGTAATGAAAATTTCTGTAGTGATTTTGATTCCATCTCTGTTCCCTGACACCAAGTTTCAATTTCACTAAATGTTATTTTGGTGCCTTCTAATACTTTGAAAATGGGTAATTTCTAGGACCCTTATTCTTAGACAAAGCCAGAAAGTAGAGTTTTTACATTCTAAACTCTTAAAGAGGAAGGTGCCTTGCTGTTCATCTCCATCTAGCTGAGTCAGGAGCTTAATTTTGGTTAGTTTTAGTTAAAAGGGAAAAAACAAGCAGTCTGTAAAATCAAATGTATAGTTAATAATTGTAATGAATTTTCAAGGCTGGTTGTTAAATAATTTTCTGTGGTGGTTGCTAATCAATTTTTTTCTCCCTAGAGTGACTTAAATATGATGGTACCTTAAGACACTGAAGATAGAAGTGATCTGCATATTTCTTTGAAGCCTAAAGTCCTATAAATTTCCTTTTTTATCGTCTTTTATTTTTTTCACTTATGTTAAGGATTTTTCCATATTCTAATAAAAAAAAACACAACAATTTGAAAGTATATTTGAAAGTGTGTAGATTGCATTGTGTAATATATATTCTTGCCCAGATAAATTTTCTTGATCTTAAAACCAAATGTCTCTGTGGTAAATGCATTACACACAGAAAAAGCCTTAGACCCTATTTCTTCTTATATATCCGTTTACTTTTATGTGTTTCTAGTTGTGATCTTATTATAATTGATTTGGTAATGGGAGAAATTTTTAGTTCAATTTCAAGAGTATTCCATCTAGCTGTGGTAGAGAGGCATTCACTTAAAGTATCTTGAGTATATCTTGTAGGCTCAGATTTTCTAATTCTTAAAGTCATCAAATCTGCTAAATTTCATAATTCACATGCCAATGAATGCCCTACAAGTAGATGTAAGGGCTAGACTCAGCAAAAATGTTGGATGTTTGTATCTGCTTCATTGGGGTGCATTTAAGAGGAACATGCCAATATCTAACCCAGGCACATTAGCAGTTTTTAACCTACTGGAAAAAGTGAAGATTTCACAAACTATGAATACATATCACATTCCTGGAATGTTTAACAAAGAGATATTTTCCTTTGGTAATACTCTATGAATTGGTTTTTTAGTTGACTGTTATAACTCATTTCCTTTTGTTTCATTTACTAACTTTTAAAATTATTTGGATTGAATTCATTAGTGATTAGTCTCCTCTTTTTCTATAGCGTGTAGTGCTCATATGGTGGTATGCCCCCAGGCAATCATCTTGTGCACTGGGGTATTCTTAACTAAGTTTGATAAAAATCTGAGCCAGGATGCCAGATTGGCATGGCCAGTCAAAATAATGGGAGGCTTCTTGAACAGTGCTCTCTACAAGCCTTTGTGGGAGCCTTCTTTCCTCCATTCCTCAGCCCTGTGAAATGCAAGCCATAAGGATACTCAACTATCAGGAAAGGAAAAGTCATATCACCTGGGATTACCATAGGTCATGTTTATGATTCCATGAAGCTCATTGTCCCATTTCAGGCTCTGCTTCCTTTGGGAACCGCATAATAAACTCAATGAAATTCTCTCCCTGACTCTTTAGACTGCAGACTTGTAAAATGAGAGGCTACTAAGGCTTTCTCTCCTAGGCCAGAAGATTGACAGAAGTACAGGTTGCTTGTGAGACCAATCTCAGCTGCAGGCTGCAGGCAGATTATTTGTTGAAAAGATAACTTTTGTACTTTC
This sequence comes from Ceratotherium simum simum, assembly GCF_057802395.1. Classification (NCBI taxonomy): domain Eukaryota; kingdom Metazoa; phylum Chordata; class Mammalia; order Perissodactyla; family Rhinocerotidae; genus Ceratotherium; species Ceratotherium simum. The sequence goes on along the minus strand of NC_141918.1, from coordinate 7,660,612 downwards.
CTCAGCTAATTATTTTTAAAAATATCCTTTCTCTTTCCTATTTATTTCTGTTTTCCCTGAGTGTTTTTTTTTGTTTTCTTTTTTAAATGTACTGACCTTTTTGGGTGATTGGATTTCTTCAAAGTAGACCCAGACCCTTTAAAAGACTTGTAAATCCCCTCAAACTGAAACAAAACAAAATTACACACATGTACACCCACATAAAATCAAAATATGTAAAAAGAGAAGTAAACTATTCTGTTATACAACTATTCTTGGGCCTCAGAATTATGTTCTTAAAAGCTTAAGGCAGAAGGAGGGATGAAATCCACATGAACTGGTACTAATGGGACACTTGCTTTGTGCCTTAAGAATTTATCTGAAACGTTATGGGCACACTGAACTGCATTTTTAAATTTTGGGACTAGGAGGGCTATCATTGAATGAAATTTTGCAGTGCATCGTTTTACAAAATGAAGAATTCTTTTGGAGGGCAGATAATCATCTTTAACAGATCTCCTTCCCACTTAACCTATCTTTTTTTAAATCTCTTTGAGCATCAGGTTTATAATCTATAAAATAGAGATACTAATCTATGCCTGATAAGGTGGTCAGGAAAATGAAAAGAGAGTTAATGTAAGCTTTCTTTTTGAGTAAAAATGGTCTTTATAAATCTTAGTAGGCTTATGTCTAGGATTGGCACTTGTATTATGTTAATAAGTCTTTAATATGCTACTGTCGTATTATTTAATTTTTGTAAAGGAGATGTCAGAAAAATTGGTGTTTAGTCCTGCTGTGTTGCTAAATTCCAAGATGTGACTTTGTGCAGATCATTAACTACTTTGAATATCAGTTTTTCATTTCGTTTATTCATCAGTGTGTATTGAGTGCCTGCGCTGTGCCAGGCGGTGCTGTTGGCTCTGGGGATACGGCATTGAGTGACAGAAATGGAGCCAATGGAGCAGGCGTTCGATGGGGAGAGGCAAGCACCAAACAAAAAAAATATGTAATAGGGTATGTTGGAAGGTAATAAGTGATCTGCTAAAAGTTAAACAGAAAGTGGGTAGGGAAAGCAGAGAGCAGACTTTTTTCAGTTTTAATTAGGGTGGTCAGGGAAAGGCCTCACTGAGAAGGTGAATTTTGAGGAAAGACCTGAAAAAGATAAGGACATTAGCTGTGTGGAAATGGGGTAGGGGGCAGGTAATTCCAGGTGGAGAGAACTACAAATGCAAATGTTGTGCCCTAAGAGTGTGTCTTGGCAAGGAGGCCCGAGTGGCTAGAGGTAAGTCAACGTGAGAAAGTAACAGAAGATGAGGACAGAGGTTGGGGTGGGGAAAAGGGTCTTGTAGGCCATTTTCTGGGTGAGAAAAGGGAGCATTGGAGGATTTTGTATGATTTAGGTTTTAACAATGTCGTCTGGCTGGAGACTATAAATACAGAGGTCAAGCTTTATTCTTGAAAATCCCTTATAGTCTAGGTCCAAGATCCTATGATATTTGATGGTTTCTTTCCCAATTCTTTTACTATTATTCCAGGAGGAATAAAATCTTGTTCAAGCTCTTCTTGGCCCACTACTGGAACCAGCTGTTTGGCAGACTATAAGAATTAGTTATCCATGAATGTGAGGTCAGTAAGGCCAGTTGAACCTTCACTTTCCCATGGCTTTCTAAAAATAATTTAAAAGAAATACCAAATAATTGATGATGTTATATATAAAGGTCCATGATGTGTGTGTCTGTCTCTGTGTGAATGATGTTTCTTTTTTTTTTTTTTGGTGAGGAAGATTAGCCCTGAGCTAACATCTATTGCCAATCCTCCTCTTTTTGCTGAGGAAGACTGGCCCTGAGCTAGCATCTGTGCCCATCTTCCTCTATTTTATGTGGGACGCCTACCACGGCATGGCTTGATGAGCAGCGCATAAGTCCGCACCCGAGATCCAAACCTGTGAACCCTAGGCCGCAGAAGCAGTGAGCGAACTTAACCACTACGCCACTGGGCCAGCCCCTGTATCATGTATTTTTGACCTCAGCACAAGTGAGAAGCCTAGTGCAAATCAACTTATGAACATATAGGAAGACTCCCTGCCCTGTCCTACCAGTTCTTCACCAACCCAGGAAAGGCTGCCCTCTGAGTGTTTACACAAGCCTACTGCCATACCAATAGGTGAAAGAATTTGTCTCTGTGTGGTATAATCACATGGGATTCCAGAATGAGGAACATGCTAGTTGGTAAATCCCATAAGACTTTTAAGTTCTTCAAAAATGTTACAAGAAGTAATTGTATTCTAGTGCTAAAGTTATTTGCAATGCTAGTTTTATAAATTTGATTTTATATGCTAACTCTATAAATTCCTGACTATGTTGTTATTTGTGCAGTAAATATTGTATGTGTGATGACCTGTAGTACACCAAACTTGTAGAAGGATAGAATCTAGTATGAAGTGAAACAGCTGTTGTTCTGTACATTTAAACGATGGCTGACAAGCTTGATTTTTAAAAAAGAATAAGGTAATTTTGCCTTTTTTTTTTAACTTTGTAATTAAATCAAAATTTCCTTATTTGGATGTGAAATTGCTATATTTAGCAAGTACGTTAAGTTGGGTACAGAAATAGAAACTACGCCTCAAATTCACTTACTTTCTCTGAGAGCGAGAGAGAAAGAAACACCAATGTTCTCTGCAATGAATTTTTATGCTTACAAAAGAAAACGTTAACCAAAAGTACCAACGCCATAAAAAAAAGATGTGGGTGGCAGTTACCAATGGGCATTTGGATCCTCTGTAAAAGGACTTGGAATTCCCAGTTACTAAGTTTAATAAAGGAAAGATAAGAATGTCATATTGAAATTCATAAAATTGACTTGGCAGAATATTCACAGTTTATCTCGTGCACATACATAAGACAATTTCCCTGCATCACAATGGATTGAAAAGGACATATAGGTTGGTGTTAAGGTTTAAGACAAAACACAAGCTAATTGTGACATAGCTAAAGGAGCTATTAAAAATGACATTATTTATTAAACACAAGGGAGTACCCTGGACTTCTGGCGAAAAAACAGTGACTGTTTTTATGCTGTTGGCTTGAGGAGACCAGGAATTTCGGACTACTGTGTGTTATAAACATACTCATGAAATTATTTCCCAGGTTTATTTCTCACTTTGCTCACCTTGAGAAGTTACTTATATCTGATTAACAGGAATGAAGATAATAACCAAACTATTGGGAAGAATCATGAGTAAAAGTGATGATCAAATAGTTGGCTTCCCTGATCCTATATGTATAGGATCCTAAATGTATACTTTATACATTTTTAATTTCCTTCCACCCCTCTAATTAATGAGTGAATTTGAAGCTGTTTAGACAAGCATTCTTCTCTGATGCAAATCACCTGCACATAAAGTTAGGACATCTGAGTTAGAGATCTGAGCCTGACTGCTAGATGTCATGTCCACAGCCACTGTGCCACCATCTATCACCATACAAAGCCAGCAAGAAGTCCAGCTGGCTTGGATTTAGAGGCCGTTAGGCAAATTGTCTCAATTTTGAAATTCATCTCTTTTAATAACAACAGCAAGTACTTACATAGTGCTATTGTATGCCAGGCACTATTTGCATTTATTTTATCCTCACATCGACCCTATCTGAAGTGTATCAGCTTTTGATGTGTAAGAAACTACCCTGAAACTTAGGAGCTTCAAGCTGTAGTCATTTAATATTATTCACTAGTCTGTGGGTCAGCTGGGCAGTTCTGCTGCTCTAGGCCAGGCTAGTGTGTCTTCTATCAGCTGTAGGTCAAGTAGGGAGCGTTGATAATCTCAGCTGAGCTCAATTATATCTCTGGTGTCTCAGCTGGGACCACTGAGCTGACTCATTGGTTCTGGTCCATGAGATTGCTCATCATCCAGCAGCATATTCATGTGACGGAAGCATCGTGTTCACAAGGGACATGCAGCAGCCTGGAAGAGAGAGGAAGAGAGCAAAGTCCCTTGAGGCCTGGCCTTGGAACTGACTCAGTGTCACTTCCAATGAATTCTGTTGGCCAAAGGAGTCAGAAGACCAGCCTATAGTCAAGAGGAGGGGAAATATACTGTACCTTTTGATGGGAGGAGCCACAGTGGGTGTGGATATAGAGAGGAGTAAAGGACTGTGTCTATTTTTCCAATCTACCACAAGTGGACACAACTAATTCCATTTGACAGGTAAGAGAACTGAGATATAGAGTCTATATGACACAAGTTGTGTAGATTCTAATTGTCCAAGTCAGCATTCAGACACAGGGATTCTGGCTCCAGAAGTTATGTTCTTAACCCATATGCTACATATTTATTTTATGTGTGTGTTTCCTAGATTTCACTACTGCACATGTCGTGGATCATGGGAAATCATGCTTATTACCTTCTTTCATGTAAAGGACTTCTGACTCCCATGGCACCATCCATTGCACTCCATCCCCTGGGCCAAATGCTTGCAATAAATAACACTTGTTTCTGCTTTAGTATTTTCTCCTGGTTTTTACTCTTATCTCAAAGAGAAAAATCATAAGGTTTTTGAAAGTGGATTTTAGCAAAGTATTGCATATTAATGTGCTTCTGTCATTTAGAATACCAGTAGCTGGGGGTAGGAACTGTTTGTTTAATATTTTTATTTCATATTTTTTTAGCAAATTGTAAAATATTTGTTAAAATTCTAAAACAAGCTCTTTCTTTTACTAGTAAGTACATCTTGTTAAGGTAGGGACCTCAACTCCACATCATGGTTGCTTCCCCAGCAGTTAGCAAATGGTAGGTGTTCAATAAGTATGAATTAAATGGAGGAATGAAGGAAGCCCAAATATTAATGATTATTAATAAATATTTTTAATCATTGACTTTATCAAGTCGATTATACTAATATTATACTCTTTATTTTTCAAAATAACTTTCTGTGTTTTTGTTTATTCAGTGCCATTTTCTTTTCTCATTACGCCTGTTACACTTTATGTATGTATGTGTTTTGTGTGTGATACCAAAACACTATATCCAGATTTTAAAGAAATTCTTTGCTAATTTTGAATTCTCTTCCTCTGTAATTTCATATTATGACTCTCTTGATCTGGACACAGTAGTGTTTCTAGTGTTTATATTAAAGCTTTCGAGACTAAGGAAACTTTCAACCCACATGGGCCTTTACTAGGATGGAGCTCACTGCCCACTCCTGCTATTGCTCTGTTGCTTTTTTGAAATCTAATCCTTGGGCTCAATCTTGTGCTATGCATTAATTAGAACCCATGAAAATATGAGTGTTGAAAACTCCTTGATGTTCTTTATAGAAGACTCTTCTCAGTTACCTAGTGAGTTGTTTGCTCTGCCTTTCTCACTTTACCAATGGGAATTGAGACACAGACTGGGTAGGCAGCTTGTCAAATACAAAATCAAGACCAACGGATTGAGTAGCCAAGATAAAAACCAAAGGAACCTCATTTTATAGCCCATTGTTCAAGAGACTAAGAAATGTAATTTGTAAGGAAAGAAAAATACAGAGAACAGATACCGCCTCTCTTAATCATGAATTGTGTGTGTGTGTGTGTGTGTGTGTGTGAAGATTTTTGATTAGAACATACTAAAAGATTGGTATGTGGTTAGTTGGTAGAATTGACAGTAGATCCATATAATTATTAATAGGAGAAACATTTCATGATTTATCTCATTAGCGTGTATAATTGCTACTGTGGAGAGAGATCTTATGCCTAGAAAACAAAAAACAAAATGAACTTAATTTCTTCCTCTAGAGATTATAACACAAGTCATCAGAATATGTGAGAAGAGCCCCAAGTGAGAAAGCCGCTTAACTATGAGTTCCTCCTTTGTGGTAAACCCCATTTTAACCCTAGGATCTGTCCACATCCAGCAACTGGTCTCAGAATGTTTTCTATGAATATATTTTATTAGAATGACATTTCTTGTCAATGAAGATTCTGAGGTTTTATCAAACAAGAAGAAGTGGGATTCACTCCTGAGTATCACCGGCTCAAAAGTCTATGGTCTTTTCGACACATCAAACTGCTTTCTTCTCTGACCATTATATTAATTTTATTTTTATATAATTAGTACTATGTGTTCATATAGTTAGTTGTATATTCCAATTTCTCTATTTGTCTTCACAGTAAGGAAAGAAACTGCTTCAGTGTGAGGGCCACAGACCTTTTGTCATCCTTTCTCTGGATGCTTCATCATCTGTGGCTCAGAATGGGGAGTGAAGTAGACGCCCGAGATGCACCTCACCGCCTGACACCCAGATGGGAGAAGACAAGATGCATACTCAGAGAAGGTGAGAAAAGGCAAGCATGTTGTAAACAACTTCTGCTAAAAATTTAACTGACTTAGAATCATTTTATTTCTCTTCAGTTATAATTTTGAATATCACATTAGTAAAGACCTAATAGGAGGGAGTACAATGTGCTTGAAGAACTAGTTGACTGCTGCTAATATAGAAAATAAATGAAATTTAAATAAAAACACACACACATCTGTGACAGCCTGTTGTATAGCACGATACAGTTGACAAGGGCTTTCATCTTGATTAGCAGGGGAGAGGGCAGTAGGGAGCACTCCATAAATCAGCAGTCCTCTTTGTCATTTTCAATTTGTAATTATCAAACTGCCCGAGAGGCAGAATAATTAGTGTAGTCTTTCCTGGACTTATAAAAAGAATTGACCAGAGCCCTTGTTAAAAACACAGATTCCCAGCTCCACCCAGATCCTAATGAAGGACAGCCTCCAGGGAAGGGCCCTGGAAATTAATATTTTTAATAAATTTGAAGGCAATTTGTATTAGCTGGTAGTTAAGAGAACTTACAGAGTTCAACTCTGTCATTTACTGTGTTGAGATGAAGAGTTATTTCACCTAGTCTACGTATCAGTCTCCTCCTCTGTAAAATCAGGGTAATGATAGTACTTCCCTCTGGGTGCTCTTGTGAATACCAAATGATATAATGTATGCAAAATAGTTATCATGGTGCTTGGCACAACTGCTGGATATGCATTCGCTGCTCCTACTACTGCTACCATTAGTGCTACCATTATTGTCATTATATCCGTGAGCTGTGATGCTCTGGGTCCACCCAACTGTGAAGTAATGCATATAGATAACATAGGGAATCTTCAAGGTAAAAGCAGATGAAGGAAAAGAAACTCTGACAGGTTGGATGAGGGCTGAGACGTTCTAGGTTAGAGGCAATGGAGAGAGTGGACTTGGATTGAGTTCCCAGGGATACCTAGGACATCCAATTCAGTTCATATCTATGCTCCAGTGTTTGGTTTGTCTTCCCCGCCCTGGGGGGGAATCACATGCTTAGCTCATTTGCTTTGATAAGAAACATTTTTTGAGGAACTAAGACATGATACAGTTTAATTGGTCAGTTATATTAATTTCATTTTGTAAAGTTTTCATTTGGGATGTGCTGATAAGAGTATTATTGGTTTGCATGACAAGATCTATCAGATACACAAATGTGTAGAGTTCTCATAACATCAACTTCATTCATTTATTCATTAATTCAATACATATTTGTTGAGCACCTGCTATGTACTAGGCACTGTTTTAAGCACAAAGGATATATATCAGTGAACAGAACAGATAAACACTCTTGCCCTCAGAGAGTTTATGTTCTTGTGTATGTGGGAGAGAGACAGACACTAAACAAAATAAAGAAAATTATGTAATGATAAGGAGAAGTAAAAGCACCGAAGGAGGATAGGGAGTATGGGCTGTGTGTGTGTGTTTGTGTATGTGTGTGTGTGTGCGTGTGTGTGTGTGTCTGTGTCTGCACGCAAAGTGAGGCCAGATCATGTAGGGCCTTGGTAATGACTTTGACTTTAAGTGCTATGGGAAGTTTCTAAATGGTTTTGAGCAAACGCCATTTAAAAGGGATCCCTCTGGCTTCAGGATGGTACATTCCAGGGAGGCAACAGAACTAGGAAGGAGCTATTAAAATAAACTAAGCGAGAGATGATGACAGCATGGGCCAGGGTGGTGGCAGTGGAGGTAGTGAGGAGTGGTCAGATTTTGGATGTATTTTGAAGGTGGAGCCAACAGAACTTGCTTATAGATTAGATGTAAGGAGTGAGAGAAAGAGAGGAGTCAAGGAGGACTCAATCTGAGCAACTGAAATGTTGGAATAGCCATCCCCTGAGATGAAATCAACTGTCGAGGAGCAAGTTTTTAGGGGAAGACTAGGAGTTAGGTTTCAGGCATGTTAAGTGAGAGATACCTGTTAGCCATCCAAGTGGAAATGCTAGAAGCAGGCATTTGGATATAAAAGGTCTGGATCTTAGGGGAGGGATTTGGGTCAGAGATATAAATTTGGAGTTATAAGTCTATGTGTGACATTTAATGCCAAAACTTAAGTGAAATTTCTGATGGAAGGTACAGGAGACTGGATCAAGGACAGAATCCTGGGACTTGTAAAGTAAACTAAGAAATGAGGGAGATGAGGAGAAACCAGGTCAGAAGACAGAGAGCCGCCAGTGACGTGGAAGAAAACCAGGAGTCAAAGGCAGTCGAAGGAAGACATTGTTTCAAAGGGAAGGGAGTGATCAACCATGTCAGACGTTACCAAGACCAAGATGAGTATTTGAATTCATCACTAGATTTAGCAAAGTAACAATCATTGGTGACTTCCATGTGAGCAATTTAAGTGGGGTGGTGGTACAACAGCTGAATTAGCATGGATTCAGGAGAGAATGAGAGTAGAGGAATTAAAGAGAGAGAGAAAGCACAGATAAATCTCAGAGGGAAGAGCTTGGCTATAAGGGGAACTTAGAAATAAGCAGTGGCTGGAGGGGGAAGTAAGAGTTGTCGTTTTAGCATGAAAGAAACAACAGGTGTTTGTAAGCTGAGGGGAGTGATCCAGGGGGAGGACAATTAACGACACAGGAGACAGAGAGAGGTTCTAAAAAGTAGTGTCCTAGCATCCCCCCAACATGCACCCAAACATTCATATTCTTCTCCAGTCTCTGTTTCTGTATCCCAGGAAACAAAGCAAAAGCCCAAGGCCTTAGACAAACCAGGCCACTTATGTCTCCCTAAAGTCCCATGATCCTCAATGCATCTAGCCACATATAGATTTTGTTTTGATTTTTGCTTTTGAAAAAGAAGGAAGCAAGGAAGGAAGGAAGGGGAGAGAAATCATACTATATATATTTTTGGCAAATTGCTTTTTTTTTTACCCACTTCCTCCTTTAATGTCATTTAAATTTTATGAAAACCCTTTTAGATGGGTATTATTTCCTTTTTCTAGTTGGGTAAAGTGAGTTCATAGTGATTAATTAACTTCTTCAAGATCTCAGAGCCTGTAAGAGGCTGAATCAATTCAAACTCAGATCTATCAGACCCCAAAATGCCAATTTCACAGATTTCTCTGAAGTAGGAAATTCTTGATAGGTCTGTGGTTTGACTCAACCTTGGAAACTTAGATTCTGGCCCTTACTCATTTGCCTACATGATCCCGTCACCTATATAGTAGATGTTCAGTTATATGTGATTATTAAGCACTCCATGTTTCTTTTACTGAAAACATTTGTTTCATAGCGAAATGTATTTTGCTGTAAAAATGACTGTCCCAATTATTCAGTAAAAAAGATGCAATCCTATGTAGAATGCTGTCTAAAGTTATCCTACATTTACTGGATACGTCTAGAAATAAGCCATTTTCTGAGACACAGAAAGAGTCACATAATTTTGCCCTAAGATGAGGTTAGCAGAAGGGTCTCATTCTGCACAGACATTTTGAATATGCGTGGGACAGAAGCTGTAACAGACATCTACTGATAAGGGGCTTCTGGAACCAATAAAACCTGGGTTTGCTTTTGTGTGTATTCAGGTCTCCTTTTAGACAGCTCAGCCCCAGGTCTCTTGGCTCCTTCTTGTTGGGATATATATCTTATTTCTCCATACCATTCTGCAAACTATTAGAAAAGGGAATTTCTCTATTGTGTTTGGTCCCTTGAAACTCTAAGCTTCCTAGATAAATGCTGATTCTGCTTCCTCAGCAAGAATTCTCCCAACAGTATTTCCACCAACTTCTTCCTGGATGAAGAAGTCTTTTAGAGTCTCCCTCGCAACAAAAATGAGATGCATCAAAGTCATTTGGTTGGATAGATTGGTGGAAGTATAGGTACGTCTTGACAATTATACAGATATGTCAGCTCCCAATTCTTCACAAATGGTGTGTGTAGAAAATAATAGGTGGGAAAAGTTAGGCAGCTGATAAGTGCTTTGGAACACACATGATTTTTTATCGTTAAATAATCAGAGCCATATTAGGTATGTTGTCTTTGGAAAATAAAGAAATAGGTACTCAACAAACATTTCTTGAGTACCTACCAGCTAAAGAATACAAGGAAGTTAGATGACTTTCCTTCTAGAATTCCCAGCCCAGTGGAGGAGATTCATAGTTGGGTGATAACATAAAGGCCATAATTCCTACCATGAGACATTACTAAATGATTATCTCTTCCAATTCTGTCGCTAAAGTCAGAGTTGCTCCTATTTGACAGTCTCACTACCAATGTGATGAGATACACTGTCATGGAGAAAAGAGAAAATAAAATCATATTTATATTTTCTTTTACCAAGATGGAAATCAGATTAAAAGAGTTCAACAAAATTAAACACAAAATTGAAAGTTATTATAGTTAATTTATAGCTTGGTGACTGGGAAGATAGCAGTAGAATAAGGAATATGAAAAGAATAGGCAAAACTTGAATTAAGTAGTCTTATTTATAAGGCATTTGTATAAAATATAAATAAATTGTTTTTACTAGAGGAAAGAAAAAAAAATCTTACAATTGAAAGTCAGCTTCTTGACTCAATTTTTGTAAGGTTTTCTTTTTTTTCTAAATCAGTTTTTTCCTTCTGTTGTCTCTCTGAGGTTTGGTAAAGAGGTCATCCAAGATATGTGGTTTTCTATTCTATTTCTTTCCTCCTCTGGGGATGTTCATGACTAGGTTTATTGGGTAATATTCACATATTCATAAGCTACTAATCTTTCCCCTGTGGTGTCCTCTTACTTCAGAGAATTCAAGATATTTTTATAAAAGTTAAAAAATAATTTTTCCCTAGATGCCCGAGAGCTGAATAGTCAAAAACAGGAGTTATTAAGAAAATAATTACTTTTCACCCAAGCTTTCATAATATATTAACCAAAAATGTACTCCACATATTTTACAGTCACACAATCATGGGCCTGATCACTCTATCTTATGTATCAACAAGTTCTTATTGTTCAAAGAGACATTTACTTTCTTTTGATACTTGTTTTAAACTGTAACTTCCTCTTTCATATTCATAAAGAACGATTATATAAATGTCATCTATTTAGTAGTACTAATATTATTTTTTATTTTTTTAATCCTTCTTTTGGATACTTAGACTCTAGTATTTTACAAGCCGAAGACTGTTCTTGTGCAATTGTTTTTACCTGTTAAGTCACTATTTCCACATTAATAATAGGGTAAAGATATCAGGCTTCAGTTTAGATTATGACAGTACCTAATGTCTTTTCCACATTTACTTCAAGCAAGGAGAAGACTTCCTCTCTTGTTTTCATGGGAATTTTATGAATTCCAATATGTATATTTTTCCAGCTGTAGTATTTCAATTGCAATTGGAATTACCAGTTGAGATATCACTTTTCTTATGAAAAATTTCCTAATACTAAATCCTAGCAGTTAAAGCTACTTCAATGACTCAAGTGGCATGATTTCTTTATGCCTAACTTAGAATTTTTTTAATCTTTTCTTCAGTTATTTACATTGATACTTCTGGGTCAGTGAAACATTAAATTATATTTTTCTCCTATTAGCCACTTTTTAATAAGCATAATTACCTTTTGTGTGTGTGTGTGTGATATGGCCCTAAATAGATGATTAATATAAATGGAAACTCTCTTGGTTAATATTGCTGAAATGAAGCCATTTGATCTGATACCTGTTTTTGATTGCAAGTGGGACTCCTTGATTGCAAATGTTTGTGTCCAGAAAATCCATGTTGGTAATCCATTATAGCAGCAAGTCTGTGTCTTTGCTCCTTTTCAGTTAAATTCTTTCCCTATTATACATTTAATAGACTAGCTCAAACAGACATGCAGGACTAAAGGAAATGTTGTGAGGCTCACAGAGAACTTTGGAGTCATTACAAAAGACTTTTTCTTGAACAACACCTTTTTTGTTGTTGAGGTATCTCCCATTGCTTCCAAGAAAAGGAGATAGTGTTTTTTTTTTAGTGGGGAGCCTGTGTAAGTGGGAGTCAGGATATTTGTGTGGGTCAGCTCTGCCACTAGTTAGTTAAGGGAGTCAGTTGGTCATCTGAGTTCAGGTTCTTCACCTGTACAATGTGAGGAGGGATGGAAGGATCATGAAGTCCTTTCCAGCTGGGGTTGGAAATGGCCTTATTTTATTTACCTTTACCTATAAGTTATCCATTTATTTTTCACTGACTTTGTGGTTGATAAAATCTTTCTAAGAGCAGGCTCTTAGAAACTAGGAGGGTTAGAGTATCCACTACTCCAGGGAGCCAAACTTTGAAATCACCCCATTCTGAGGGAACTGACTGAGTAGGTCTGAGGGCAGCTGTTAGATTGTAAGGCAGGTTGCAGGAGTTAATGATGGACATTCTCACATGAGATCCTAGACAAGAATTGCCTCCATGAATATATAGCAGTAGCAATTTAATTGTACCCTAAAGGAAGTTACACTTAGCATCTATACAAAATGATGAAAAGCTGACCGAAAATGAAATTTTATTGTCTCACCACTTTAGTTTAAAATATTGTTTGTTTTCCCCACAATATCTGCTTATTTAAAGCTTCAAAATAAGGTTGATGGCCTGTTCTATAAGCAATTTTCAGTCATGTTACACAAGCGATCCAGTTTCTATTTAACGAAGATTACAGTTAATAGTATCTCACATAGAATGGGTCACTATTAACTGTGCTTTCATTTAAATTTGAGAGATGAAGAGCCATGATGACTGTTCTGAAGGGACACAGTGAGCCAGTGGCACAGATAGGAAAGGCTCCCAGATGTCAGTTCTAGGGGTTAAAGATGTCACTGTCTCCAAAGAAAAAGTTCTCATGTATTCTGTAGGAGACATTAAATGCACTTACTCCTTTCCTTGCATATCATGGAAACTGTGAACTTTTTTCTTATCCACTTTCTTAGTGACATGGGTCACTTTAATGATGATGAAATTTTGCTTACTGTCCCATGATACCTGTAAAGTGCTATTTTTCTGAATGGAAGGATCTAAAGATGTGAGAGAGAAACATGGAAAATGTTTAAATACTGAGAAATACCAGACCCCAATTCAAAAATTTGGTCCTAGACAAATAGCTCAGTGCATGGAGGTAATCTTTGTTGTCTCCTATATGCAACACAAAACATATTTTAAATATAAAGTGTAAACATGAAGTAATATGAACTTATTAAGAGTAGTCATAAGAAACAATAAAATACTTAAGAATAAATTTAACTAAGTAGGTGAAAGATCTCTGCTCTGAAAACTATAAGACATTGATGAGAGACTTCGAGAAGATGCAAATAAATGGAAAAGTATCCCGTGTTCATGGATTGGAAGAATTAATATTGTTAAAATGTCAGTACTACCAAAAGTCATCTATAGATTCAGTACAATCCCTATCAAGATTCCAATGGCATTTTTTACAGAAGTAGAAAAAACACTCCTAACATTTATGTGGAACCACAAAGGACCCCAGATAGCCAAAGAAACACTGAGAAAGAAGAACAAAGCAGGAGGCAACATACTTTCTGATTTCAAGCTATTATGTAAAGCTATCATCATCACAACAGTATGGTATTGGCATAAAAGCAGACAAATAGACCAATGGAACAGAATTGAGAGCCCAGAAATAAACCCAAGCATATGTGGTCAACTAATATTTGCCAAAGGAGCCAAGAATATTCAATGGAGAAAAGATGGTCTCTTCAATAAATGATGCTGGGATAATTGGATATTCACATGTAAAAGAATGAACTTAGGCCCATATCTCACACCACTCACAAAAATTAAATCAAAATGGGCTAAAGACTTAAATGTAAGACTGGAAACCATGAAACTCCGAGAAGAGAAGATAGGAACAAAGTTTCTTGACACGGGGCTTGGTAATGATTTTTTGGATATGAGTAAAGCACAGGCAACAAAATAAAAAATAAACAAGTGGAATTACATTAAACTAAAAAGCTTCTGTACAGCAAAAGAAACAATCAACAGAGTGAAAAGATAATCTGCAGAATGGAAAATATATTTGCAAACCATATGTCTGATAAGGGGTTAATATCCAAAATATATGAAGCACTCATACAACTCAGTAGCAAAAAACCAAATAACTCAATTAAAAAACGGGCAAAGGACCTGAATAGACATTTCTCCAAAAAAGATATGCAAAGGGCCAACATGCACGTGAAAAGATGCTCAACATCACTAGTCATTAGGGAAATGCAAATTAAAACCACAGTGAGATATCACCTCCTGCCTGTTAGAATGGTCATCATCAAAAAGACAAGAGTTGACAAATGCTGGTATGGATGTGGAAAAAAGGGAACACTTGTGCACTGTTGGTAGGATTGTAAATTGGTGCAGCCACTATGGAAGACAGTATGGAAGATCCTCAAAAAATTAAAAATATGACTACTGTATGATCCAGCAATTCCACTTCTGAAAATATATCCAAAGGGAATGAAAACACTAACTCAAAAAGATATCTGCGCCCCCACATTCATAGCAGCATTATTTACAATAGCCGAGACATGGAAACAACCTAAGTGTCTATTGATGAATGAATGGATGAAGAAGTTGTAGTATATATATACACAATAGAATATTATTCTGCCATAAAAAACAAGGAAATCCTACCATTTGTGACAACATGGATGGACCTCGAAAGCATTATGCTGAGTGAAATGTCAGACAGAGAAAGACAAAAACTGTATGATTTCAATTATATGTGGAGTCTAAAAGAAAAAAAAAATCAAACTCTTAGAGAAAGAGATCAGACTTGTGGTTACTAGAGGCAGAGAGTGGGGTAGGGAGGGAGAATTGGAGGAAGAAAAACGAAAGAGTAGTCATGAGAGAAAGTTACATGATTTGGTTATATAAGGTTATATAAGATTGATCATTTTGTGCCTCTGGTATATCTGAGATTCTACAGAAATTAATGAACTGGCTTCTCTATTATGACAGAAGAAAGGCACTAACTGTATTTAGAAGTAGTATTCTAATTATACTCTAGAAGTAGTTTCAGGAGTATTTTATCATGAATATATTAGTGTATCAAAAGTCATGAAGATCACTTAAAGGGAAAATGTACTCTCCTACTATTTTAATTTTGTCTTTTTTTTTGTTATTTATATAACCATCTCTCCTCCCTCAGATGAATCTGAAATATTATAGAAAAAGAATGTTATTAAGCTCATCTTATAGAATTTTGGAAAAGACCAAAAAGCTGCTTTACCTTCTGACTTTAATTAAGGGTGGTGCATGATTTTAAGCTTATCATGTACTAATAATGAGGTTTTTAAAATATGTCGTCTTGTAGGAAATCCAGTTGAAAAAGAATATAACAGTTTTAAAAGCCAGTTCAATGTTAAGGATGCATTACATTACTGCTCATTAGTTGGAGAGTTCAACCTTCCCCTTATGCTGTCCTTGGCTTTACATCTTCATGCTAATACATCTTCTGAAAATATGCTTGTGTCATTTCTGCTTCAAACATTATCATCAAGGACAAAAAGTTTAGAGTCTGCAATTGCAGGTGATTATGTTTATACAGTTGGGAGAATAGTGGAATAATCTGAAAACAGCACATTTTGTGTATATGCATTGACTCTCACTTCCGTAGTGAATGGATTTTTATGATCCTAGGATGTCATGTTACTGTCGTCAGACTGTAGTCACCCATTGATAATGACAATTGCATTGATTGCTTCAGCATCAGCTGACCTCCTATGACTAAATATATTCACATAGCAGACCATTCATTTAAAAAATCAGACCTAGAATTGCTGATATTCCGTTCTCTTTCAATGCCCAAAGTCCCACTAAATTTTAGTCTGAAATGTTATCTTGAGATAGAGTTTTTCTTGAGAAAGAGAAATGGAGCTTTGTTTCAGATGTTTAAATAGTCTTTTTAGGCCTCACGATTCTTTCCATAGTCCATACTGTTATTTTTATAAGTGCCGCTTAAGGAGCTTACGATTGAGAGTATGGCTTCTCCTGTTCAAATTTAAGACATGTCTTCTCTTTAGGACTTTTACCTCAGAGTGATTGATACTCCATATTTCTCTCCCTCCAGCCACTCCTCTCCTACCGCTGAGTATTTCTCATTTCAGGAAGTTAATCATGAAATCTATTAATTATAAATTGATCCAAGCCCTGTGATCTCCATGTTGATAGGAAAAGGTAAGAAAAGCCTGTAGATCACAGCACCAAGTCAATCAAAGGGCAGGATAGTAACATGCATAACAGGGGAGGCTGTGGAATAAGGCAAATGTGGATTTGATTCGGTTGCAAATTTCTTACTTTCTGGTTGTGTGATGTTGGTCAAGGTATTTCACTCCTTCAAGTCTATTTTCCACATCTGTAAAATGGTGTTGATAATGTATCCTTTCTAGTATTTTTATGATGAACAAGTGAGATATTTTCCAAAAGTACTTATAGTACCTGACACATTGTAAGTATATTATTATTAATTATTATTATATCATTATGCTAATTCAGTGAAAGAATCAATCGAAATAGATTGTTAGACTATTTCTGAATATGATGGACTAAGAGAAAACAGACTTATTCTCCTGCCATAAACAACTAGAAAGCATAAAATGTGTGAAACAACTGTCATCAAACTTTGAGCCACAGGCTATGATTCCTGAGAGAAGAGAAGCAAATGAAATGAATTCTACCCTACAGTCACCTTGGCTTTCTGCCTGGAGGCACCTTTTGGAATGTGGTAGAGAGAGGGGAGTCCTAGGCAGAGCAGGTTAGTCTTACTGAGTTGAGGAGACCAAAAGCAGAATTCAGCGAGGTTGCAATAGCTGGAAGTTATAAAGTGGAGTTCTGAAAAGAAGTGAGATAACCAAAAAAAAAAAAAAAAAAAAAATACAGCTTCAGAAAAACCTGCATTGGAGTTCACCTGAGCTTTTTTTGAATGCTGAGATGTGCACAAACTCCCCAAGGCGGGGCAGAGAACAACCAGAGATTTGTAAGCTGAACACAGAATGCAGTGCTGTTTGAGCTCTGGTCAGCCAGGATGGAGAGTCTTTGTTGGTCACTGAGAAATCATAGACAACTCAGTGGGGGTAAACTATGTCTCGAGTGAAGACCACTCTTGACCCACCCTAACAAAGAAGGAAAACAAGTCTTAAAGGGTTAAGTAATCCACAAATAACCAAACTGCTTGCTAGAACAAATCTCAATACTCTTAAAAAAAAAAGACA
This sequence comes from Ceratotherium simum simum, assembly GCF_057802395.1. Lineage (NCBI taxonomy): Eukaryota > Metazoa > Chordata > Mammalia > Perissodactyla > Rhinocerotidae > Ceratotherium > Ceratotherium simum. Next base: position 7,643,141 of record NC_141918.1, on the reverse strand, counting down.
ACAAAATTCAGATACTCATTGTCATTACTTACAATGTTCAGCACCCAATCAAAAACTGCTATATGTGAAAAGAATCAGACAGGGCGATCCATAACCAGGAAGAAAGTTATTCAATAGAAACAGAACCAGGAATTACAGAGATGATAGAATTAGCAGACAAGAACTTTTATACGGGTCTTGTAAATATTTGAAAAATTTACTGCAAAACATGAACATAATGAGAAGAGAAATAAAAAAGACAAAAATGGAATGTAACACTTAAATGTGAAAAAGTCCAGTATCTGAAGTGAGAAATTCACTGGATGAGATTCACAGAACATTAGATACTATAGAAGATAATCATATCAAACCCATGGAAATAGAAACTATCTAATACAAAATGGACACAGAGGGAAAAAGAATGAAAAAAGTAACAAGATTCAGATTCCAGTAGATGGGGTCTGAAAAAAAAGTCTGAAGAATATGAAGCTGGATAAACACAAAGAAAACCACACCAAAGCACATCATAGTCAAATTGCTGAAAGTTAGCAAGAAAGAGAAGATTTTAGAAGCCATTAAAGAAAAAAGACACAGGAGAAAAAAGTTAAGGATGATCTCAGGCTTCATTTTCAGAAGATAATGGAAAAACATCTCTAGCATGCTGAAAGAAAAAAATCCAGTGAAGATATCCTTTAAACATGGAGATGAAGGAGTTTTTCAGACACACTGAAGCTGGTAGATTCATCGCCAACACATCTGCACTACGAGAAATGTTATAAGAAGTTCTTCAGATGGAAGGAAAGACACTGGATGGAATGAAAAGTGCCAAAAATGTTAAATATGTGAGTAAATGGGAAAGATATTTTTTCCAATTTAAAACATTTCTTTAGAACATAATTGACTGTTTAATAAAAATATATAGCAATGTATTGTGAGATTTTTAACATGTAGAAATAAAATATATGGTAACGGTAGCGTTAAGGACAGAATGTAAGAAAATGGAAGTATACTGTTTTACATTATGTGGTTCGTACAGTATATATGAAGCAATATGGTATCACTAGAAGACGACTAAGTTAAAGGTACATATTGTAAACCATAAGGCAATCAATAAAAAATAAAACAGAGGTGTAACTTGTAAGGCAATAGGGAAGATAAAATGGATTAATTAATAAATTAAATACTAAAAAAGGGGAAAAAGAATGAAAAAAGTAGAAACAAATAGCAAGATTGTGGATTTAAATTCAACCATAACAATATTTCCATTAAATGTAAGTGGTTTAACTAGTCTGATTAAAAGAGAGAGATTATTAGATTGGTAAAAAGCAAACCTCAGCTGTATTTGTTGTTAGCATTTTAATCATAGTTATTTTAAATTCATTGATCATTCCAAAATTTGTGTCATAGCTGAGTCTGATTCTGCTCTTGCTTTGTCTCTCATACTGTGTTTTTTTTCTTGCCTTTGAGTATGTCATGTAATTTTTTGTTGAAAATTGGATATGATGTATCAGTAATAGGAATTGAGATAAATAGACCTTTATTGTGAGATTTTATGTTAATCTGGCTAGGAGTTGAGCTATATTTAATGTTTGTTTTATCTGTTGGTGCCAGAGGCTTCAAATTCCTCCAATGTCCTTGTTTTTGTTTCCTCTATTGACTTTCAGCTTCTCTAAGTACTCTTTCTCAGAGAGAGTGTGTGTCTTCAGCTTTTTGCTGAGTACACTGTTATTATACTGGAGCCCTGTTGGGGCCGTGGTGTGTGAGAGGGAAGCAGTCTATAATCTTATGATTAATTTCAGTCTTTTAGTGAGCCTGTATCCGTGGGCTGTGACCTTCACAAGTGTTTCTTACCTCCCTCCCCTTACCCTCACACTTAGGTGATACAAAAAGACTAGAAAAGCCTGGAGTGGGGAAAATTTTCTCTGCCCCTAGGTTGGTGAAGTCTCTAGTAAAGTCTGTTCCTTTGGAGAGTTAAGTCTTATGAAGAATGTTCTGGGCATATTTCACAATGATTACTCTCCCCCTTCTTTGCCAGAGCCAAGAGTTAATCTTTCTCAAGTCTTCACCTGCTTGGATTCTGGAGGTAAAACCCACAAAAGTCTGGAGGCCTCCCCTAAAACTACAGTCCCCAAGAGTGTCTCTCTGTCATGTTAATCTACACCCAGCCTCCAGCATTTCTACCAGATTATAATTTAAGAGTTTATCCTAGTTTATGGCTGTAGTGGCTGTGCTCTTGGTAAGCAGATCTTAGCTATGAATTGCTAAATTCACCTCTCTCTTCAGATTTTGGGGTGGCAGTTGCCATGCTGCCTCTATTGGATCCCAGAAAAGTTGTTGATTTTCAATTCAGCTTTTCTTTATTTTAAAGACAGAAGTGAAGACTTCCAAGCACTTTACATGTTGGATCTGAAACCAACTTTGCCAACAAGGAACATACTTAAATATAAAAACAGATAGGTTCAAAGTAAAAGGATTGAAAAAGATATACCACACAAGTACTAATCTTAAGAAAGTGGAAGTAGCTGTACTAATATCAACAAATGGACCTTAGAACAAAGAATATTACCAAGAATAAAGGGAGACATTTCATAATGATAATGGAGTAAATTCAAGACATATAGTTCATAAGTATCTATGCACAATAACAGAGCTTCAAAATAGTCAAAGCAAAAATTGAAAGGAAAAATAGACAAATCCATGATTATAGTTGAAGGTTTCAGCACTCCTTTCTTGGTTTTTGATAAAAAAGAAGATAGAAAATTAATAAGGATGTAGAAGACTCATTCCTCCCCAAATTGAAGTCCAAATTCAGTGTTATCCCACTTAAAATCTCAATAGACTTTTTCTTTTACAGAAATCGAAAGCTGATTCTAAAATTTATATAAGAATATCAACAATCTAGAGTAGCCAACATAATTTTGAAAAAGAACAAAGCCTTTTTTTTTTTTTGTTCTTTGAGGACTTAAAATACTTGATTTCAAAACCTACTACAAAGCTACATTATTGTGAGTATTGGCAAAAGGATAGACATATAAAGCAATAGAACAGAATAGGGAGTCTAGAAATAAACCTATACATGAAGGATTAATTGATTTTTGACAAAGGCGTGAAGGTAATAGAATAGTGAAAAGATAGTCTATTCAGCAAATGGTGATGGAATAATTGGATATCCATATGAAAGCACATGAAGTCAATATAAATGTGATATATATTTACCATATATGTAAGTCAATTCAAAAGGGAATCATAGACCTAAACGTATAACACTTCTAGAAGAAATCATAGGGGAAAATCCTCATAAAACTGGGACAGGTAAAGATTTTCTACATCAAATATTTATTTATTTATTTATTTATTTATTTATTTTTAAGATTTTATTTATTTATTTTTCCCCCCAAAGCCCCAGTAGATAGTTGTGTGTCATAGCTGCACATCCTTCTAGTTGCTGTATGTGGGACGCGGCCTCAGCATGGCGGGCTTGCTGCGTCGGTGCGAGCCCGGGATCCGAACCCGGGTCGCCAGCAGTGGAGCGCGCTCACTTAACCACCAAGCCACGGGGCCGGCCCTCTACATCAAATATTTAAAAAGATGAACCCTAAAAGTAATTGATAAGTTGGATTTCATCAAAATTATAAACTTTTGTTCTTATAAAGAAAATTAGAAGGCAAGCTGCATACTAGATGAAAATATTCACAATACATATATTTAATGAGAACTTGTATCCAGGATGTATGAAGAATTATTACAACTCAGTAATAAGAAAACTAATAGCTCAGTTAAAAGTGGCAAAAGATTTGAAGGGACAGTTCAGAAAAGAAGATAGAGGAATGGTCAACTAGCACTGGAAAAGTCATTCAGAAAATGCAAATCAAAATCACACTGAGATACCATTACGTACCCACTAGAATGATAAAAAATTAAAAAGATTGACAACACCAAGTGTAGGTAAGGATGTGGAGCAAGTGGAAATTGCATACATTGCTGGAGGAGGTATAAAATAGAGCAACTATTTTGGGAAATAGTTTGGCAGTTTCTTATAAAATTAAACACACATTTAGCATACAACTCAGCAGCTCTACTCAATATTTACCCTTAGAGAATCGAAATTAATGTTACACAAAACTTTAAATAAATGTTAATAGCATCCTTATTCATAATACACCCATATGTCTCATAAACTGGTAAAAGGCTAAATAAATTGTGGTATATCCTATGATGGAAGATTATTCATCAATATAAAGAAAGAAACGACTGATTGACACAACATCATGGATGAATCTCAAGGCATTATTTTAAACAAAAGAAGCCAAACACAGGGGCTGGCCCAGTGGCGTAGCAGTTAAGTTTGCCTGCTCAGCTTTGGTGGCCTAGCCCCGGGGTTGGGAGGTTCAGATCCTGGGTGCGCACCAATGCACCGCTTGTTAAGCCGTGCTGTGGCGGCATCCCTTGTAAAGTAGAGGAAGATGGGGAAGATGGGCATGGATGTTAGCACAGGGCCAATCTTCCTCAGCAAAAAGAGGAGGATTGGCAACAGATGTTAGCTAAGGGCTAATCTTCCTCACAAAAAAAAAAAAAGAAGCCAAACACAAAAGAGTACATACTCAGTTTATTTGAAAATCAAGAAGAAACAAATCTAATCTAGAGAGAGAGAAGCAGAGCAACGGTGCCCTCACTTGAATTGGTGAGGATGACTGTCCACAATGAGCACCCCAAGAAACTTTTGGGGAATGGTGGAAGTGTTCAATATTGTGAAGGATAGTGCTGGGATTTTACAAAGAGATTAACTTTCTCAAAGTCACACAGCAGGCTACTAAGGGCTGAGCCTTTCCATTCTGCCACATCACCTCCATGATCCTAATAAAATCATCAAATTTGCAAAATTGCAATGTGATGTACCTTGTTTTATTTATTTGCCCACAGTAGCATAAATGTCTAAAGGTACAGCCAGTGACGGTTAGGGAACAAGATGCACAAAATCTAAACAGCTGGTCCTCTTATTACTAACCACCCCCATCCCTGTTCCACCTCCAATAAAGTGTGGCAAAGCAGCACACATGTGTACTTAGCTGGATCTGCTCTTATCACTCTGCGCTCTGCTATCTTATAGAAATAAACAGGTTGACCTGGCTGAAGTAAGGAGCAGGCATTATAGTAAATGAACTGATTGAGGGAGTCGTTAACTGGCACAGTCAGAACCATCAGTTAGATTCTGGGCAGGTGGGATAGGAGTGGGAAGCTTACTTACTAAAACTCCTCCTGAGTGTCTCTGAAAAATCGGATCTATTTTCTTTAAAAATGTTTAAATTTGTTCCATGGTACAGTCTGTAACTGTTAATACCTACCTCACCCACCTGTATTAGTGAGATAATTGTTGAATCTGGAGCACAATATGTAAGATTATTTAGAATTTACTTTTTGCAATTTGTAAGCTATTCTTTCAAGCAAGTTCCTAAAAAAATCTTGAAAACATTTCCTCCACTGAAAAATATTCTTGAGAACTAGCTTTAGAAGTTAGCTTTCCTACTCTCCCCAGCTAAGCCACTTCATCTTCAGAAACATCTATTTTTGAATACTAATTTGATGAAAACCGTTCTAACAACATAAAATAGCACTAAAGGTTTTCTCCAAACGTCTGGCTCTGCTACCTCATGAGAGTGTTTCTCATGCAATTACATAAGGTGATTCAGGCAGACATTTGGGTTGGAACACAGTTTTCATTAGGGTTTTCAACATTCTTGAAGGTTAGATAAATCTCAGGAAATCTGTAGTTGACACATCCAATTATCTCCTTGCTGTCGTTTACAGTGTCCAGAGCTGATGTCAGTCTTTCCTCAAAGGCAAGAGGGAGCTTAGTAATGATTAGATATACAAATAGAATCTAAAATTTAATGTTGGATTTAGTCTTCATGAGCTTATGAGTTATACTTATTTGGGGTAAAGAAGAAATAATAGTATTCTGGAAGGTTATCTCCAAGGGAAGCCCCAGGCAGCAAATCTCTTTAGTTTGTAATTAAATTATTCATCTGATGTTATCAGCATGCAAATGGAACAGAAGACTAGGCTTTCTTCAGTGGTAAATCTTTAATTAAACGAGAATTCAAATAAACATACCTTTGAGTTAACTTGCTCTCTTTCTTTTGCTTCCTTCCTTCCTCTCACCCTCCTTTCCTTCCTCTTTTCCCCCATTTTCCTCCCTACTTGACTCTTCCTTCTTTCTTTCATTCCTCCCTTCCTTCCTTCTATTATTCCTTCTTTTTTTCTTATAAAATACTTGAATGAAAAGAGAGAACAAAATGATAATATCAGGGACTTAACTGTAAAAATAATTATAATAATATAATCTCTATGCAATGTCCTGAGGTTAGTAGATTCTGGCAGAGCCTGTCTACCTGGGCTCTCTTCAATGCTGTCCCAGGAAGAGCAATTTTAAAATGAAAACTTGAGGGCCCTTCGGGTCCAGAATCATACAAGGTTCTTTGATCATCACAAGATATTTACACAACAGACCAGAATTTCATTACCTGAGCATTTTTTAAACATAAGTTTTTAGCTGTAATTCACATCAGATCATATCTCATGCTTATCTTTAGAGACAAACATACCTCCTTAGAAGAAGAAAGCCCACTGGTTTGAGAAAAAAACTCTTTTCTAGAGTACAAATGACATTCTCTTCTGAAGAGAAAAGAATGTGTGAGGGAGAAATGTGCTTTACATTTATCTGATTTTTTTTTTTTTAAGATTTTATTTATTTATTTTTCCCCAAAGCCCCAGTAGATAGTTGTGTGTCATAGCTGCACATCCCTCTAGTTGCTGTATGTGGGACGCGGCCTCAGCATGGCCAGAGAAGCAGCGCGTCGGTGCGTGCCCGGGATCCGAACCCGGGTCGCCAGCAGTGGAGCGCGCTCACTTAACCACCAAGCCACGGGGCCGGCCCTGATTTTTATCTTATAGCTAACACTTCTAAGTCAAGTTGTTTCAACAGTGTTGTCAAGAATGTGATAGGTTTAGTTGTCATTACAACTTGATTTGTGGAGGACCACATAGAGAAGAGTAACTCCAGGAGGAGTTGGAAGTGTAGCATTGGGTTGTGGGTGACAGCTGGGGACAGGTGTTGGGGGGCTGCTAAATTAACAAAGTCCTGCTTTTAGGAGGAGGCTTTTAGGCCTCAGAAGAGCTCATCACTGAAGCAAATTAAGTGAGAACAAAGGGGATTGTTGAATGTAACCCTTTGTCAGGGAGATGGTATCATCCATGTTTAGGGGGCTTCAAAAGCCAGCCAGGGTGTCTAGAAAGGAGTCAGAATGATAAACTTGTGATGACTGCAGAGTGACCAAAATGAAGTCAGTAGTTCTCAAGTCTTCTTACCAGCATCAATTACCTGCGATATATTCTTATCAGTTAAGGGGCCTACCATAGTGGTGATTCTTGGCATGGTAGGGCAGAGATGGGGAGCTTCAACGGAATCAGAATCTTGAGAAAGTCTCATGTTGATTCAGATATTTCCTCATTTGGGGATGGGGGTGGCTGTTCTTCTGCTGAGGAAGAGTACCTCATATAATAAAGGCACTTTGATTAAGCTACTTAGCTGAGGGGAGAGCAGGCTTGTGTACAATAGCTGGTCACTAAACTACATTTAAAGAATGTGGAGTGTTGTTCATGAAAAAGATTTGTGTATGCAAGTTTTGGGGCAGAGAGGAATCACTCTGCAAATAGAGGGTGGGTTGGGTGCCGTGTGTGAGACAATGAGGAGAGCCATGACTGGTGTCAAGGGGAGAGCAAAACTGGAGAGAACAGGATTAATAGAGTGATTTTTAAGTGATTTTGAAGAGTTTACTGAATTTTCCCTACGGAATCTTTAGTAAATCTTTCATTGCTCAGTGATGATTTTGATGCAAGTGGGGAAAATGCTGGGGGATGGTGACAAGCACTTAATTTCTCTGGACCCATTTTCTCATTTGTAAAATCACTATATCAGGATTCTAATCACCCAATGGAGATTAACTAACCTTCTACCTCTCTCCAAAGGAAAATTTATCAATCTTTGGAATAATTCTATGGGGATGCACAGCCAATGGGAAAAAAAAAGTTGCAACTAAAAGGCTTGAACTGAAGGAAGAAAATAGGAGAAAGAAATTCTTCCTTTTTGTGAAAAATTACTTTTATGGCCTGAAAATAATACTTCTGTCCTATTCCAACCATTATTATTCTTTAGTATATTTTCCCAGTATATTGTATATTTGCATTTTACACAATTATAACTATAATGTATAAATGATATTGTCTTCCTTTTTCACTTTCCCTGTGAAATGCTTATGATAGTACCTATATTTATATGTATCACTGTCTCTATGTATTTGTTATCTATTTATCTAATTATCAATCTGTTTATCAATAATTTTTCTATTATCTATCAATCATTTCTGAGCTTCGCTGTCTACCACTCTAGAAATTTATTTACCTAAGGTCCACATTTTAGTTCTTGTTTAATAACTTTTTAACTGCTTTGGTTTTGGTATAGTTTGGTCTGAAGACCACAGTAATATAATAAATGTATTTACTTGTGCATAGTCTTTATAACCATCATTTAAAAATACTATATAAATCCAAAAAGATCTTCCAAAATGTACCCACTTCCTCCTCTATTGTTGAATATAAAGTTATTTGTAAATCTTCACTATTTTAAATAACTTTGTAATGTACAACTTTATAATATAACTTTGTTTATCCTTTGGATTATTTCCATGGGCGAAATTCATAAAGATGAAATCAATCAATGTAAAAATTTTTATGAATCTTTATAATACATAGTGCCAAATTAAGAAAGGCAAGAAACATATTCTTGTTTTTATTGAACAAATCAAAGACATTGTTTATCTGTATTTCAATTTTTCTTCACATTCAAAAATTTCTCAGTGTATATTTTGCAGCTGAAGTAATCTTCATAGTCAGATATTTAGTGATAAAGAATGGTTTTCTTGTCCATTTTCTCTCCTTGCTTTCCTCATCTCCACCCAGAAATGCATGGAATGTGAAGGTTTATTCCAAATTAAGTACTCCAAATCTTATTTGATCAATAAAGGTGTAAGTGAAATGACATTTTTCTATTTAACTGAATAGCCAGACTCTAATGGGATAATACCTAACCTGGTGATGCTTACCTGGCTGCCCGATGGGAGGAATAAATAATATCATCTGTAAACATAGCTGATTTTCTGTACTAAGAAGAAAAAAGGAGTTGCAAAACTGACTCTTCTCGCTAATTGGAGCCTCCCTCCCTCAGTAAATCCTCTTTCTGAGGCTGAGGTGTTAACTTAGAGGAATGAAGTTTCATAATTGCTGAAAGGGGCAAGCGGGACTGGAGAGAGAGGATCGACTCAGGTGATTGTAAGGTGCATCTCCTACATCTAAAGGAACCAATCATAAAAGTTTAATCATTGCTCTTGTCCTTTTTCCTTTTAGCTGCTAAATAAACATGATTATTTTATTGCGTAAGAAGAGGAGTTGCAATATTAAAACTATTGATTCTGAGGATTTAAAAATTTCTATTGGATGCAGGCTTCTCTTTGGAAAAACACAGCACCTTATTTTGCTAAGCAAAACAATATAAAATGAAACAAACACACCACTCCCAAGTACTGTCCCTAAACAAAAATACACTCATGTATATAATAATTATTTTCTTTGAAGCAAGAAATATCCATGTTGTAAATTTGGGCTCATTGCTGTTTTAAAAGATACATTTTACAATCAGAAACATAATTTTGAAGCTGACTAGTAATAGTTAAAATCCATTTAAATTCTGTCATATATAAGGCACTATAAGCAATATAAAATTAGTTTTATATCCAGTATGGAGATTCCTCAAAAAATCAAGGATAGAACTACCATATGATCCAGCTATTCCACTGCTGGGTATTTATCCAAAGAACTTGAAAACACCAATTTGCAAAGGTACATGCACCCCTGTGTTCATTGCAGCGTTATTCACAATAGCCAAGACTTGGAAGCAACCTAAGTGCCCATCAAGGGACGAATGGATAAAGAAGCTGTGGTATATATACACAATGGAATACTACTCAGCCATAAGAAACGATGAAATCCAGCCATTTGTGACAACATGGATGGACATTGAGGGTATAATGCAAAGTGAAATAAGTCAGAGGGAGAAGGTCAAATACCGTATGATTTCCTTCATTAAGTAGTAGATAATAACAACAATAAACAAACACATAGGGACAGAGATTGGATTGGTGGTTACCAGAGGGGAAGAGGGGAGGGAGGAGGGTGAAAGGGATAATTCAGTACATGTGTGTGGTGATGGGTTGTAATTAGTATTTTGGTGGTGAACATGATGTAATCTATGCAGAAATAGAAGTACAATGATGTACACCTCAAATTTTTACAATGTTATAAACCAATGTTACTGCAATAAACAAAAAATTAAAAAAAAATAATAAATAAATAAATAAAATTAGTTTAATTAATGAAAATAGATTATAATTTCAAAGATAAATTTTTGGATATATTAAATGATAATGATAAAGGAAGGTAGATTATATATAAATATTAAAAATAAATATTTAATTATATTAAAGTATAAAGTATATTTAAAGCATATTGAAATATACTATATTAAAGTTTATTTACAAAACTTCAATTGGATATTTTAATAATTCATCAACTTGTGATACAAAACACACTTTAGTGTGCTTTGGAATTGCAGGTAGTTGTTTCTTCAAGTGATTTTTGATTAATGTTTTTAAAAAAATAAGTTTAGTTTCACTTATGGAACTTTGATAAAGGTGGTGTTTGATTCTTAGCTGTGGAATATGTGATAGGAACCCTGCCAAGCGTATCACAAACTTAGCTACAGGCTATGTAGGAAAAAAACAGTAATCGGGAGCAAGAAGATAGTGCCTCCCAATCTGCCACTGCATTTTTACATCCTGGACAAAAATTTTCAGGTGTGTATACGGATATATCATCCTTACTCATTTCATCTTTAGGTTGGAGATAGTTTCTTAGTTGCAAAAATCCCCATATCATTAATCATCTGAAAGATTACTGCTTCCAAATGGGAATAATTCCTTGAAAAATTCACATTTTTGAGATTAGTTTGATCTATACTGTGCTGTCCAATATAGTAGCCACTAGCCACATGTAGCTACTTATGTTTAAATCTAAATGAATTAAAATGAAATAAGATTGAACATTTAGTTGCTTGGTCTCACTAGACATGTTTCAAGTGCTCAGTAGCCACAAATGACTTATGGCTACTGTATTGGACAGTGCAGATCTGGGGCAATAGAACATTTTGTCATGGCAGAGAGCTCTGTTGGACAGTGCTGAGCAAGACTAAATGTTTTATAAAATACCCCTTTTCTAATTAGAATCCTATATCTTGCTTGATTTCTCAAATAACAAAGAGTAAATAAAATAGTAAACAAATGAAATAGTAAATAATAAATTAAAATGAATGTTACTCTAAAGGCATGAAATCGCATTTGTTTAATGTGGTATTTATGGGTTTATATTAAAAGGAAGACAACTTTTATATGGATTGGTAAAGCAATCCCAAAAGGAGGGTTGGTGATGTTCACAAGCTGGGCTTAGGGGCAGCATTTGTGTAGGTGGAGCTAACATACAGCTCCCGGGGACACTACAATTTCAAGATTACCTCTAAATTATTTGTCCAGTGCATTTTTTTCTGTCATCTTAAAATTGCAGTTTTTTTCTGCTTCATTTGTTAAAAGATATTGCAGAACCAGAAAAGAAAATGCAGTTCTCTACTTGAATAATGATAGTTTTGCTTTCCTTTACTCAGTTTTTTTGGGATAGATGTTAATTGGATCATAGTTTCTATATTACAGAGAGATATTTTCATAGTCCAGATACTATTAAACTATGACTTATGGAGACTTTACAGATCATAATGTATCTTGAACATTACCTCACAGCATACAAAAATTGATATAAATATGAAAGATAAAATAAAAATATTTTGGAAGAAAACAAAAGAATATTTTTAGGATGCTTAGGATAGGTAAGTATTTCTAACTGTAAAGAAAAAAATGGTAAATTGTATTATGTTGAAATTAAGAACTTCTGTTCATCAAGACTCCATGAAGAGAGTGAGAAGGCAAGACACTGAATGGAAAACATATTTGTAATACATATAGTGGACAAAGGACTTGTAAACAGAATATATAACTCCTACAAGTGAATAAGAAGAAGGTAGAAACCCAAATAGAAAAACGGGCAAAAGTTATAAACATGAACTTCAAAAGAAGATGTCCAATATATATGACCAATATACATGAAAAGTTGTTCAGCTTTATTAATCATTGGGGAAATTCAAATTAAAACTATATTATGATCTTATGACATATCCATCAAAATGGCAGTGATGAGAAACACTGAGCAGCCAGACCCTGCTGGTTGGAGTGTAAATTAGATCAAACCTGTTAGAAAACTATTTGGCATTAAAACTGAGCATATGCATACCCTGTTACCAGCAGTTCCACTCCTAAGTTTCTACCCAACAGAAATATGTACAAATGTGCACCAAAAGGCATAGACACGAATTTTCATAGCAGCATTATTCACACACACATCAAACTGGAAACAATCCAAGTGCTCGTCAAGAGGAAAACATATTCATCTTGTTCTATTTCTGCAGAGGAATACTATACTGTAGTGAGAGTGAATGAACTACAAAATATGCAACAACATAGGATACATCTCATAAATATAATATTAAGTAATAGGAAGAAGACACAGTACAGTACATAATTTATGAGTCCATTTATTCAAAAATCCAAAATTCAAAAATCATGTAAACTAATCTATGGTAATAGCTAAATCAGGATGCTAGTTACTCTTGGAGGAATAGTGATTAAAAGGAGAGTGGTTACTTGGTGTGTTCACTTTGTATATACTTACAATGAACACTTTTCTGTGTGTTTGTAATTTTTCAATAAATTCAATGCAATAAAATGTTAAAAAAAACAAATACTAGGTCATCAATTTGTGACTTTGGTTCAGAGAAGATATGCACCTGGGCAAAGCCCTTTGACAAAGTTCTTGTGTTGCTAAGGGTATCCAAAAAGATATCGGTGGAAAGCCCCTAATTACTAATATCCACTTTCCTCTTGTGAGAGGATCTATAGAAAATAAGAACATCTTACATTAATCTACAGAAAAAAAGCTTCCTGGGGCCTCAGTAAACATTAAGGAAAAGCTATTTGGTTCTATCCAGGACCCCTCAGCAGGGCTTCTGTTTTCTGAGCCCTACCAGAGACTCACAGCAAGTCTTCTCGTTGTCTCACTCCTGGGAGAAGGCACTCTGACATCACTGAAACCAACAGGATGAGCAGAAGGAGAAAGTTGAGCCTGACTTATTTGAGAAACATTTTCTATCACATATTGACCTCAGTGACCTCTGAGAGCCATCAGAATTATGGCCTGAGAAAGCCTCGGTGCATCTGCTTACTCATGGTACGTCAGTGTCAGTTTAGAGAGCTCAGAGCAGTGGTACAAAATGTACTCAGATCACCATGGGCCTCTTTCCAGCGAAATGTCAAGCTGCATGTGCCTGAGCATTTTGTACTTACACATGTACACGCATGCATACATTCAGTTTGTTAATTTGTTCAGCAGACGATTAATGGGGGGTCTACATTGTGCAAGTCATTTACAGAAAAAGCAAAATGGTGCTTTCAAATGCTGCTGCTAGAAATTAACTCTATTTTGAATTCTCTTGGGATAAATGTCATGCTACCAATATTCTTCTTCTCTGGTGCCAAAAATCTGCAAGTGAAAGATTGTCTGCTCAATTAAGTCCAGAAAACCAGACTAGAGCTCCCAGACTGCACTCCTCAATCTCAGTTTGTATACTTTACTCCAAGACAAGTTAAGTTCATTACCTTCTAGGACATTTCTAAGTATTAACCTACACAAGCAAAAACAAACACTGCTTAATATTCTCTGAAATTAGCCAAAGGGCATTTACAATGGGAAATCTTCCTCCTAAAAGATGTGAGAAAGGAAAAATAAATACTTTTTAAAGGAGAATTTTATTTTTAAAAAGTAAGTTGCAAAAGAGCTTAAGAATCACTGAAATGCATGAAGAAAGTATTTGAAATAATTCCAAATATAGGAACAGAGTACTTTTTATTACTTTGCCAAAAGATTATTTTGTTGTTGTTTGAAGGACTTGACTCATTAAAATCTACTTATATAGGTGATGAATTTGTTGGGGGAGAAGCTCCCAACTTTTGGAGAGAAAAATGTGATAATTCTTTGAATGCATCTGTCCGTGAGGTAGGGGTCCATGAAGAAGAAATTTAAGCCTGTAGAACACATTTCATCTATGAATATTGAGAAGGAGCCCCATGAGGCCCACATTTAATCTATATTCACTGAAAACACTTGTAGCTTTTTCACTCTGCTTATTCATGCCACTGGATTAACTAAGTACATAAGCTGCTGCTTTCAGCTCTGGTTCTCCTGTTTTCTGCTGGTAAAGGTCACACTGACTCATACACAAAACCTTTTGTTTATATCTCAGAGGCAGCTGACCCCATTGCACCTGCTTTTGAATATCTGGCAAGAGACAAGCTTGCAAATGAATATGGCTCTTTCAATAAGTTGCTTATTTTAAAATGAAATTAGCATTTCCATAGGTGCCAAGCCACTGGCAGAGGAGAATGGAGACCTCTGTGCAAGGGAAGACAGGTATATTGTGGAATTGCGGCAGCATCTGCATGTTCGCCTTACCTAGGAACGTGCCTCTAAATGATTGCCGAATGAATGAATGAAGAAATAAACCAAATAGCTTCCTTTGCCCCTTTTTACCCAGTTGCCAACATTTTTTTTTATTTACAGACACATATCCTAGGACTACGTCAAGGAGGAAATATGATTTAAGCACTTCTCCTTTTTTCCCAATGCTATCTGCTCTTTCCCAAATATCAACCATATGTGTTACATGGACTAAAATCCTTACTATCACAGTGCCTGACATTCAACCATTAGAATTATCTTTTTTTTAGATTAACCAGTGCTTAAACCTTTCTAAGAATATGTGAGGATCCAAAAGGGATAAACCTGGAGGGTATTGAGGATTAAATGGGGTGTAGGGGGGTCACTGAATGCAATAGTATGAGGTTAGATTTCATTCTGTGATCTAGTAGAGAGCCAGTGGAAGTTTAGGACAGAGGAATACCAGGGATAGATACGTATTTTAGAAAGAAAGTTCTAGTGGTCATGTGTAGAATTGATTAGGAGAGATTCTAGAGAAAAGATGTTCAGTTCAGAGGCCATCCTAATAGTACAGGCAAAAGGCAATCTATGCTATTCACCATTAGGATGGTGGTTACCCCTGAGGGGAGTTTTAGGGTATTGGTGAGATTCTTATCAGTTACAGTTCAATAAAAAGTGTAAAAGGAAGTTGATGCTGAATCAAGGCAGTGGGAATGAATAGGACGGAGTAGTTTCTCGAGATAGAAACAAAGATTTGCACAATATTGGAAGAGAAGAGTAAAGGAAAGGAGAGAATGAAAAGATGACTTTGAGATATTTAGTCTCAGAAATGGAAGATAGTTATTCCCTTTATAGAGATAGGAACCTCATAAGGAGGAACTTCTTTTTGGAGAGGAAGTGATGAGTTCAGTATTGGATATTTGAGATGCCAATGAGATATTTGGGTGGGACTATGCAATAAGCAAATGTCAATACTATTTGGAGCTCAGATGAGAGTAAAAATAGGAGTTTATTGGAAGTTATACAGACAGGAAAAAAAAAGCAAATGGTTGAAACAATAGAAATATAGGAAATCCCTAAGAAAGTAAAGGAAGAAGACAATTGAATACTAAACTTTAGAAAACTCTTATTTCAAAATTTTGCCTTATGCCAGCCTAGTCTATGACATAGCAGTTTGGTGTAAATTGTGTAAGATGTATAATTTTGTTTTAATTTTATGTGGTAAGATTTTGTCTATTTTTTGCATTTTGAAAATTGTCTTCAATGAAAAGATACATTTTTGTAATTAAGTAAGAAAGTTATACAATGAAATAAATATACTTTATGTGGAATGACAGAAGACTGAAGGTAGCAGAGTTCTTTAGCTAATATCTGAAAACATAATTACCCCTCTGGTTTTATGATTGCATATTTTTTGTTTATAGAAATATATATTTTTAAACATTTATTTTAAAGAAATACCCAATCAAATGAGGTTCGTGATCTTTGGACATGCCAGATTAACCTCACCATTTGTACCTTCTTGATGTTCATTTTATCAATTTGCATACCTTTAAGTAAGGGAAAATATAGATATATCCTCAGTGTATATTTTGTAAAGAGTATAATACTGAGAAAGTATTATTACAGTAAAATGATTTAATTGGGAAGTATAAATTTTATTTAAAAATTCAGGTGTTGGGCTTTTATTTTTGGATTTAGTCCTATTTGAAGTGGTTTAATCAGTTCATTAATAGAAAGAGGCCTTATACAGGATTAATAGAAAAGTCATGAAGGGAAAATATATTCTTTAGGTTTATTTTCCTAAAAGGTTTCCATTATCAATATGAATTTTCTGGAAATCTTTTCCATTGTATAACATGCATAAATCTTCTCTGTGGACACAATAAATTTAACCTTCGTCGTGATTTCTTTTGGACTGATGTATATGCTGTGATGACCCCATTTAAAACCATGTGATACTTATGCTGACAAGAGTGTGCTCTAGCTGTCACATGCTAGAGACCAGTGACAAGCACCTACCTTGGCAAAGAGTGTCCCTGAGACACTATATCTGCCATCTCCATCTAAATAATCCAGATAAGAGGGCTAGTTTTCTATAGCAAATTAGTCCTAGTAGGGAAGGCTGGTTCATTGGATTTGGTATGTTTGAGGTATGGAGAATATTTTTTTTGAGAGTGCAAGGTAACTTGTGAGATTTGTAATAAAAAGATTTGTTTGGATTACAGGCTCCTGGAGAGCAAAAGTTCTTTTATATTCCTTAATGCCACCCAATGCAACATTCTATATGTTTCATGAAAGACATGCTCATTGCTTTTTATAAAAAGAGAAGGTGATTGATGTTTTAAGTATTTCATTTATTTAAGGAAACTATCCTAATATTTTTAATGCTCCAAAATACATACATTTTACCTTTGAAACTAGGGAATTAGAAAATTTTATCAGATGTGCTAAGAAATATTAATGATCAATCAATATATATGATGACTATAAAAGGCAAATTGAAACTTTCCTCTTCACTAGATAAAATGATCGTTATATTCTTAGAAGGATAAGATGATAATATGTATTTCTTTTCTGGTTAGTCCCTTTCAAAACCTAATACTGTACTATGGTGCTTAAATACATCACTGATGTGAAATGTCCAGTGCAGAATTCCCACATATGACAAAAATATCTTACTTTCACTCCCCATCCATTCCCAACCTTCTCCCCATTTTTCTAAAACCCTTCGGTACAATGAACACATTCATTGCTGCCTCCCCGCTTTTTTTCTGAGGCAATTGATGGACTTTTCTCCAGGCAATGATGATTCAAGATGTTGGAGGGAACAAGGCCAGGACTGTCACTAGCCTTGCCTTTCAAAATGTTCCAATCACATATTAATCCTTTTCCAAATAGATGCCGGACAAATCCATTTTGACCCATAACCAGAACGATGAAGCCAAATCTAGAATCATTCATTTTGGCTAAAGTTGCATCACTGGCAAATACATTTTTCAAAATTTCGTTTTGTAAGGAATTAAATCCAATTCCTTTCCACATGGGGAAAAGCCAATAACGAAAGCTGATGATTGTAAAAGTGAGACCAAAGAGCCACAGGACATATTTATTTTGGAAAGAAAGTTAAAAGACTAAGAAGTTAAGCCATAAAACATTTTATACCGGTTTAGATTAAACCAACAGTTTAAAAGATAAATATTTTGCATTTTTTATGCAGATGTCCAAGATTAAAATAGCTGTTGTGCTAGGAAAGTTTGATTACTGTAGAAAAGCTTCCATAAATGGTGTCTGAGGTATATGCAAAATGGGAAGCGGTGTCATTTTATAGGTTTTCTTAAAAAGTAGTCTTTCAAAGGAAATTAATTCTCAAAGTAATATATGTAGCTCAAGGGGACCTTGCAGAGTGGGGACAAGGAAACAATACCCTGACCTTGCTTTACTCTCTCCCTCTGCTCACCTGCTGGGGCTCCACCTTGGCTGAGCTGAAGTCTAACTGGAAGCCAGGAGGCCCCACGAGGGCTGGGGTTGTGATGAGGGAATGGGAAAGGGGGGCATGTTGGTGTCATTTATTGCAAATCAGTCTCTAAGGTAGTGGGCAGGTGGAGAAGGTTGGAGAGTGGACCTTGAAGGTCAAACTGAAAACACCTGGGACAGACCACTAGCCAATGACCAGAGGAAACCAAAAGATCCTGCTTCCCATCATCAGGGATCCACTTACCCACCTCAAAGGCTAAGACATTTTTTCTTTTTTCCTTGTGCCTTAATTAAATTGACTTATTTCTACTTATTCTCTCATGGTTTTATTCATAAAATAACCCTTTATGAATTTGAAGATAATAATGATTTCTCCGAACTTTCTTTTTTTTGCAGCTTGAGCTTAAGTTATATCCAGAGCAACTCTCATCTTTCTCTCTGACTGCTCTCTGGACCCTCTTTAAAAAATAAATTCTCTTAAGAATATTGTTTGGTATTGCCACATACTTTAATTGTTTTTGTGTTTGCACACACATGTGTTTGTGTGTATTATCCAAATTCTAACACATGTTCACAATACACGTAAACGTTTTTGCAAGCAGATTTTTCTTATCAAGTCCATTTTGAATTAAAGCATTAACAGTCTGACCTAGTTTAGTAACACTTGTAAATTTGAGAGCATATTCCTCATTTATTCTCTTGGTTATCAAATAGACTTATTGAAAAAGGGCAGCCTCAAGGATGACTTTTGTGAGCCTTTAGATGATATTATATAATGCCTAACTCTTTCTGAGATCTGATCTTGAAGCTAGACATTGACTGTACCAAGATTAGAATGGTCAAGATTATCCCATCATGATTGGAGAGAAAAGAGTCTTTAGGGCTGAGACAAAAGTATATTTCTTGGAATAACATTTCTCATTTCTTGTTACTTACCCATTCTTGGCTACCTACTTTGTGACTACTATAGAGTGAAAGAAAAGAGTTTTGATATGATTTTCTTTTCACAATATTATAATGTTTTTTAATAGGATTCTCTAGGATGGACCTAGTTCTAGACAACATATTTATCAACCCTTTGGTTAAAGTACAGATTCAACTCTTATCAATTCTCACATGACTCAGAAATTGTGTAATAGACACTTTAATGCCCTTGGATCCCTTTTATGGGCTTTTCTGTGCGTTGCTGCTAACTGCTTGCACCTGTGATCTTCAGAGGCTTGCTTTTGGACACTGGAGCCTTCTTGCCCATAATGAGAGCCAGAAGGCTGGGGCAGTTTAGCAGAATGTGATCCTTATATAACTCAAACATGTATAAGTAGGTTGATGTGGTATTTTTTGTGTAGTTAGGGTGAAAAATGTGGGTCCTGATGCATAATAGTCTCACTATATTTAGTATTTATGACAAATAGGGTTTAGTGCAGGAAACAAAAAACATATTATGCATTTTTAAGCAGAAAATGATTTAAACACAGTGAATTATAATGGTAATTTCTGGAATGGCTGGAAAGCAGATGCTAGGCTTGTCCCCCAAGAATGACTCATAGAATACCATGAGATTCACCTGCCAGAAAGAAGATGGGGAATGAGAAGGTCACCATTGAAAAGAGTCAGTTCAAGACTATGCTACTGCACCTGCAATCCTAGGATCAGGAAGGAACAATTGCTGTAAAATGGGACACGGCTGCCTCAGTGGCAAATGTCTCTCAACAGCCGTGAGGTTGGTGATTGGATGCTGGAATCTCTACAAACATTCCTGGCAGCAGAAAACAGCCAAAAGCAGTATGAAGATAAGATGGTCTTCACCTCATTTGTGCATTCCAAATATCTCATGATTGCTTACAATTGGTAGACCAAAATCCTAGCTGCAAGAAAGTCTAAGAAATGGAGTTTTAAGCTTTCTAGTCATTGGAGTACTAGATAACATACTTGAGGGAGGTGGAATAATTGCTGAGTGCTAATCTGGGCCATTATGTTACGTAACTCCAAGGAGCATTATTCACCATGCAGATGGTGGCCTGGCACTGCCAATTGACTGTATTGCTCACAATACCAATTAAAGATCATCTAGAATCAAATGTTCAATTTCAAGTGTCACATGTTAAAATACACATTAAAAAAATAGTGTGTGTTCATGGGTAGCCATTAAAATGGTAAGACGTTTTAAAACCACATCAAAAGAAGAAACAAATGGAAATGAGAATTAAAATAGCAATCTATAAACATCTAAGGAAGCAGGTATGGACTCACGAGTTTCGGTATATGGCAGAAGGAAGATCAATAGGACAAGTTAACAAAGAAGCAGCTTTCAGGTTGGATTTTTCATTTGAAATTTCATCTAATATTCCTTTCAATTCTAAAGTTCTGTGATCTTCTAGATATTTGCAGATAGTTCTAGGGTCCCTCAGTACTTTTTGGAAGGTTCAAAGTAAAGTATGATTTAACAGCCCCTTCATTTTCATTATTTTTTTAATACTAATTCTACTATCTTTTTAAAAAAAGTGTTGTGTAACATTTTCCTCTCTTTTACTAAATCTGTTATTTTATTTTATTAAAAAATTTAGTTTTCCTTGTGTTTACTTAAATTATGGCTTTATAGCCTACAAAATTTCAAGAGAAATATGCTCTGAAATTAAAAAGGCATTATTCATTAATATTTTAGTGTTGTTTTTGAAAACACTTAATTGTTAAGAAATGAATATTCCAGGCAAATTTGGGAAAAAGGAAGTGAGGGCATAAATTGGTGGTTTGGGCAGTTGAGAATCAAAATTGAATTCCAACAGGAACAAAATGCAAAATATATTAATAATTTGAAAAATAATAATCCCAAACTCAAGTATTTTATGGGCAGAAGAAACCTAGACTATTGAATTGCCAAAAGAGACATAGATGAAACCAGAGAGCAAATGATTTTGCCATATGCGATGTCAATAAATTAAGACTGATGTAACTTTGGCCTATTAAGGAAGGATCTTCATGGACCAGGGTGGAGATAATATTACAGTTTCAGCAGTCCAGTAGTCAGCTTTGGGCAACTGAATTCTGGAAATAAATGACAAAGAAGTGTGGAGATTTAAGGAAACTAATTAAAAATAATTAAAAGACGTGAATATGGATATACAGGAATGACAGAGAAAATACGTGCTAAGTCTAGGAAAGTAATATTTTAAAGGGTATAGAAGATATGGTATTTATGATAAATAAAATACCTAAAATTAAAATTTATTTTATGTAACTAACCAATCTGGGAAACTGCAGTAGAGTATATATCAAAGAACACTTTTATACAAAAACTCTTGGGTTGGGCAGTAACTGAAAAATAATTCCCATCCTTTAAGGGAGAAATAGGAAAAGAAATATTCATTCTAAGTCAATAATTGCCTAAACCAGCAGTTACAAATCTCATACTTTCCAATGTACGTTATTTGCTAACAGAAGAAAACCAATATAAATAATATTTTGAAAATATGTATGCAAAATAGAACAATATGTAAATCAAAACAATTAGCACATAGACAAAGGTGATGTTTAAATTCGGCATCTCTAATTTTTGTTATCTATGCAATAGAAATTTAAAAAATCATTTTTTTTCTTGAAAATCGGGGGTACTTTTCACAGTATACTTTAGTTCCGTTTCCTTAATTGACGGCGTTCACCCACCACACCATCATTTGTGTACTGGTTTTCCTAAATAGCAACAATATTTTTCATGTGTTGAGCTGAGCCTACTTGTTGACTATTGTGTGATCCTGAAAGTAATTAGCTTAACTACTTACCCTTAGGCTATGTCTCTTCTTAGGATGGCAAAACATTAGAAAAACAGTGAATGTTTTTTTTGATCAGTCAACCAATTTGTTTTCCTACACAACAGTTGCTCAAATAGACAACATTGATGTGCACAGGTGAAAAAAGAGAGTTTTGCAGGTCTCCCTCAGGCCAGAGGTTATTAACTTGTTCCATTGACTTCGGGATATGAGATTTTCCCTGTGGGGAAAGCAGAGGAGACCTGCTCTCAGTGCAGGCTCGTGCACTGCAAGATCAATAACCACGTGAACATTGACCTGTGCACCCGTTACTTACTGTGTGCCAGGCACTGTATTTATATATGCTGTACATATATCATCATCAATTTTCTCAGCCTTCCAAGGTACATAATATTATTATATCATCTCCATTACACAGTGAATGAAATTGAGATGTGAAGAGGTTAAGCGGCTTGCACTAGACAAACAGTATTCAAACCCAGGCTCTTAACCATCAGTTAAATTCTACTGCCTGTATTACTTGGCATGAGAAAGAGATCAAGTAGCATTATCGCTTTATTATTCTGAACAGAAAAATTTGCTTACACTTAAAATGGAAAAAGGAGTTAACATTAAGCGATTTTTCCCCCTTTGCTCATCTCTTTTGGACTTTACTGCTTAACAAGTGATGTGTTCTTTCAGTTTTCAACTGATACTATCTAGAAGTTTTCCCCAATGAGTTGGTATGAGGAGGCATAAGATGAATTAGAGTTAGTGACTCTTCCTCATTATTTGAAGATGTGGCTAGAGCAGAAAATAGCAAGGAGCTTATCAATTTCCTTCTGGCAGAGCCATTCTTGTCATTCAGCTTCATCCAAGAGTTCATCTGGTAATTTCAACGGAAGAAATAGTTTGATCAATCAAAAAACCCTCTTTGGTGGGTTAACTAGCTCCTTGAGCCAGACTTTGATTTTATTGATTTGACCACTTTATTGAAAATTAGAAATTTATATTTTTAATGGCATGTAGACCCAGCTGGTGTATGAGGATCTCATTTGTAATAATAGCAAGTCTTAGAGTTCTTTATTGCTCCAAGTAGTGCTAGGAGAGGTACTATGTCAAAAAATAAATTCATTTTAATATTTGACTCTATGCACTTGTAGACATTAAAAAGGGACAGTTTTCTATACATCAGCTTAAACATGATTTTATAAATCCTGAAGTTTTTAAAATACCTGTCACATCTTCACAAACTATGACAGCAAATTAATTGTTCAACGTAATCTTGCTGGAATTTATTACATCAGTGCTCTTCACAATGTCAAATTTGAAATTTCTAGTTATCTAAGTTCCTTAGTCAGAAATGATGGCTGTTAAAGCTGCTTTGTCAGAAATTTTGTCTGTTCCTATTTCTAGCCTGTTCTTTACAAAAGTAAGTAATAGTGATGAGGCAACTGATTTGTACTGTCACACACATGTCCCATTTGGAGCAGTAGTTCTTAACTCTGGAAGCATACTAGACTCCCCCAGAGAGATTTTAAAACTTAAGTATTCTTGGGCTCCACCTCAAGAGATGCTGATTTAATTTATTTAGAGTGGAGCCCCAGTGTCAGCATTTTTAAAAAATCTCCTCAGGTGAGGATTGGAAATGATGGTTTAGAGTTAATCAGTACTTCAGTTCACAAGTCTTTGAGATGTCTATTTTCAAAGAAACATTTTTCAAAAGGAAGGTGACTTGTCTGAACCATTAATAAGATATTATAGTCAAACTTGTAATTAATTGTTGACTTTATTTTTTCTTCTTACAAAAGAATTTTCCAACTAAGAAAATGTACAACTTAAGAATGTGTTGAACAACTAAGAAAGTGTAGGATCAAAGGAAAAAAGCAAATTGGAAATTTATTCATATAACTAATTGAATTCTGTATGTGTGGCATAGCTCAACTGAGGCAGAGGATACATAAGAACCAGAAGGCATTATTTTGTCCTTTGAATTGTATTAAATCTACAATTTAATGAGGAACTAGAGGAAAGGGTCAGGGTAGATCATCTGAGGAAGGAAAGAAGGGAGGTCGAATGGAGTGTTATTCTCATGATTAAGAACATTCCACCTAACCTCCTCTTAATCTTAATTATTTCCTAGGCTGAATTTGTTGCTTTCTTTCTCCTTCTTTTTCCTTTTTCTCTTGCCCATTCTTTATCACTCTGAATTATGAAGACTCTTTTTTATTGCCAGCCTAGATTTTTAGAGACAATGACCAGAAATTTCATGTCAGAGCAGTTGGATGAATGGATCCAACTTTTCTGGAATATTTTTCTATTTAGACATTGAAGTCCTTCCTAACTGTATCACAGCTATGTGCTCATCAAATCCTGCTTCATTTTCTCTTCTGTTGATGCCCTCTAGCCAAAGACCACCAGGAAGACACCTGTAGTTGAACAAGTTGGGTTTATTATTCATTGCAGTGAGAGAGAATATGGGGAACCATGAGGTTTCTCATGTAGTAGATTGTGTGGTGGCCTCCGAAATAATGTCTCCATGTCCTAATTCTCAGAACCTGTGAATATTACCTTATTTGGAAAAAGAGTCTTTGCAAATGTTACTAGATTAAGGATCTTGAGATGAAGAGATCATCATGGATTATATGTGTGGGCCCTAAATCCCATGACAAGTGTCCTTATATGAGACAAACAGAGGAGGGGTTAATGTGACTGTGGAGGCAGAGATTGGAGCGATGCAGCCACAAGGCCACAATTTAAGGAATGCCAACAGCTGTCAGAAGGTAGAGGAGGTAAGGAATGGATTCTCCCCTAGAGCCTCCAGAGGCCTATAGCCCTGCTGATACCTTGATTTCAGACTTCTGGCCTCCAGACTTTTGAGAGAATAAGTTTCTATTGTTTTATGCTATTCAGTTTGTACTAATTTGTTATGGCAGCCACAGAACACTAATACACTCAGTGACAGGGTGTTAGAAAAAACCTACTATAGGATTTGGGCTTTGGTTGGGGATATGTGCAAGGGACTAAGGAAACAGGTCTAGATTGGATGCTGTCGGAAAGCAGGGGTAATTGTATGATTGGGTACCCCAATAGAAATGGAAGACTAGGACAAGGATAAAGCTGTAATTTGTAAAGAAGTAGCAGTCACTCATTTTGGCCAAGGGAAGAGGTATTTGATATTTTGTGGGTACCACAATGAACTTGATTTTGTCTTTGCTTAGAGAAAATTATGAAGTAGCCTTGCTTTTTCTCATTTTCGTGTGGTCTCAGAGTAACCTTGTGTGAGGTTGGTATTCTGTGTGTTTATGCCCAATAACATAACCTAGCTGTCAGTTCCAGGCCAACTTCCGAATGTCAGTGGGTGCTCTATTATTCTGTCTTGATTTCTTCAATAACTGCACACATCTGAGACTCCTTCTATGTCTACCAGCTGAAGAAGCCAGCCAGCCCATGGTTGGGAGGTAAGTTCATGCAGAATTGAGTTCTGGCGTTTCATTGAAACCCTTCAACGTTGGATGTTGGTTTTTTTTTCTTATTTGGAGGTAGAGCAATCATACTTTATGAAATAATAATATTTTATAGTTTAAATTGAACTATAGTACTTTCTTACACCCCCTTCATACTGGGTTTATTTGTTTTCCTAGGAGTGAATCCCTCTTTGGGATTTTGCTTTTCTGATCAGATTTATATTGTTCTTTAGTGAAGTTGTTTTTTAGCACTTATTACCTGCTTGTCTAATGCCTTGTTTTGTCTTTCTGTCTGTCTTGAATATTGTTTGTAAAAGTAAAAGTCTATAGAGAGAGGATGGGCCTGTAAATCTGTTCTCAAGCCAGCCTGGGGGTTGACAAGATCAGAAGATTTCTTTTCAGCATCCTTTGGACAAACTTGGTCCCAAGTCACCATTTCAAAACTTTATAAGGACTTCCTCCTCAATCTTATTTTTGTGTCCCTGAGAATTGCTTTTGTTTTAGTTTCATCTGCCCAGAATCAGGAGGTTTTATCTGGTCCCTGATGGGCCACAATTGGTCTTTGACCAAGCTGCAGCGACAAAAGCTCACACAAGCACCAGTCTCACAGCCATGTTGCAGTTCTCAGGGGGTCTTTTCCATCTAAAACTGTGCCTCTTCCAGGCCAAACACCTGCTTCCTTTGTGTTTTCTCACAATAATGCTAACTTTTGTGCATGCTTTTTTCTTACAATTTCATCAAAGACGATTTGGAATTACAGTGCTCACTCTAGGGATCTTTTAATAAAGACAAAATTGTTCATTTGAGAGGCAGCTTAGACAAAAAAGAAACACAATTCTGACTGTCCAATGGTCTACTTTCTTTAATTGGTGTGAGGAGGCTTCTAAACACAATTTGAACTAAAAAAATTGCCTCCTTAGAGATCTTTAGCAAAAGCTGATGCAGAATGTGACAAACTTAACTCTTCTTGTGGAACCATTCCAGTGCTTCCCTTCTATATCTCTCTCTTCCCGTTATAGCCTTTGTCATAACCCTCAGAATCTTGTTCATGATTTTTAGAGTTGATGACCAATAATTTCATGTCAGAACAGTTGGATGAATGGATTGAACTTTTCTGGAATATTCGTCCTTTTGGACATCAAGTTCCAGTGTCCAATGTTTGATTTTTCTCTTCTTGGTCACACAGGAAGGTTACATATTCCAGCTTCTTGGGCAGTTGTGTTGGAGTCACATGACTATGTTTTGGCCAGTGGGATACAAGGAAAGTGATGTATGTCACTTCCAGGCATGGCTATAAAACCCCCTGCATAATCATTTCCACACTTGCTCTCCCTTTCCTTGGCAAACTTGATAGCCATATGTTTAAGATGGCAATTCACAAAATGGAAGAAGCCTAGATCCTGAGTCATCGCTTGGAAGAAATCCACTAAGGAGAGCTATCAGACCATAATATAGGTGAGAAATACATTGTCACTGAGTTAAGGCATGGAGACTTGGGGGTTGTTTGTTTCAGCAGCTAATGTTATTATTCCTTACTGATGCAGTGCCCAAGGAGTAGCAACTCCTTGGTCCCATTTTTTGGACTGAATAGATAATAAATATGAAGATAGAAAAAGATATTTAAGGAACTAGAACATAATTTGTTTAGAGAAATAAAACAAATTTCTAGAAACCTAATCAGACATCTCACTTCAGAAATTTTAAATTTAAAGTTCAATATGTTGATAAATTTTTATTAAGCAGATGAAAATTACATAAATTGGTATTTTAGTATGAATAAAGGAAATTTTTTGAAAGAAGGCTAATTTGGCTTTCCAAGATTTTTTTAGGTGGCCTCGTTCATTTAACAAACATTTATTTGACACCTACTATGTGACATACACTTTTCTGAGTACTGGAGATACATCAGTATAATAAACAGATAGGAGATTATATTCTAATGGAGAAGGAAAAACATAAACAAAACAAATAAACAATTACAGTATTTATATTTTAGGAGGTGATAAAAATTTGGAGAAAAATAAATCAGAGAAGGGGCTGGTGGGGGCTAGAGGGGAATTGTACTTTTAGATGGGGTAGTCAGAGAAGCACTCACTAAGGAGGCAATTTATGAGCAAAGACTTAAAAGAAGTGAAGGAGAAAGCCCCGAGAGAGCTAGCAGTCCAGACAGAGGAACCAGGCAAAGGTCCGGAAGGGGGAGTATGCCACACGTGCTAGAGGAACAGCAGGAGGCCACTGTGGCTGGAATGGAGTGAGAAGGGAGGAGCTGTAGGAAATGAGGTCAGAGGAGTGATGAGATTAAGATCCTAACCAGCCTTGTAGACCATTGTACAACATTTAGATTTTACTTCAATGAGTCAGAAAGCCACTGGAAGGTTTTTAGCATGAGATATCATCTGATTTTCGTTTTAACACAATCACTCTGTTTAACACAAATACTCGTTTTAACACAACCCTCTGGCTGATGGGTTGAGATTACACTATAGTGGCAGGAAGGAAGAGGAGATACTTGTTAGGAGACTCTAACTGTAATCTGGATGAGGAGTTGTGGTGCTTGGGCCAGGATGGTAGCAGTGAGGGTGGTCAAAAGTGGCTAGATCCTGGATATAGTCTATCAGTAGATGCGGCAGCATTTGCTTTTCAACTGCATGTGATGTGTGAAACAAAGAAGAATCAAGAATGACTCCAAATGGAGGGGTGGATTTGCCCTTAACTTAGAACAGGAAGACTATGCGAGAATAGGTTTTGGGGGCGTAAGAACAGGATTTCAGCTTTGGTGTTATTAAGTTTGAGATGCCTCTTAGACATCCCCATATTAAAGAAAGCATCCACAATTTAGCTTTGTTAATATATTATCTTGAACAGTTTGCTGTTGCTTACTGTGTTATTCTTTCTTTCAAAGAGATTGTGATCTCCTTGCAAGCAGGAATGCTAATTTAGATGAATTATCTTCCACATTGTCAAGTAAAATTTCGAAGCCCTTAGTTTCTCTATAAGTCTGTTGATTTATTATGTAAAGAATCAGATGAACGTATAATAAGTCAGACGTGAATTCTGTTTCATATAGACTGTTTTTAAAAATGCAGTTTTGTATTGTTTATGCTCTGTGTGTTAGCCGGCTCATGTGCCTTATTATTCAAAGAGCACAATAAAAAAAGAGGTTTGGCAGATAGAAGAGAAAAGCTCTCTAGCAATTAAATCCTGCATGGAAAATGTTTCCAGAAGTGATTCCTGTACAATACGCACATTTACAGGAAGAAACTCATTTGTATTAAGTCTGCATTTCAGCTCATTCACAATGAGAACTCATGTCTTAGGAGCTATAGCCAGGAAATATGCCAGAGACCCAGGGCCTGAGTCCAGTTAGGTGGGACCCTGGCGGGGCCAGGCATGTAGGAGCAGTCTTTCTTGCATCTTGCAAAGTTCGTGATGGGATTTTATTACCAAGCCAAGAGTTCAAAACCAAATTATGATGAACTGAAATAACTAAACTAAATGGCTTTTCTTAAAGAAGCCTCTCATATGTTTTCTAGGAGAAAGGAGTTTATTTTATTGTTTTTTGTTATCTTTGAGCAGAGTATTCAGCAAAGTAGCTTGATTCAGGAATAACATAATCTGTGACCTTGTGAACCCAAATGTAAATACCCAGAGGATGCCAAATTAAACTCCTTTCTAATTGCCTCACTCTCTGATACTAATTCCTTGACACAGTAAAGACTTAATATGTACTGATTGACTTGAATTAGCTTGGTACAAAGAAAAAAAATGTAGAGAAGTGAGACTATAACTTTTCACCTATCCATGGGTCAGGATAACTGAGGAAGAGTGCTCAGAGAAACTTAAGAAAAGTGATACAAAGGAAAGATTCAACTTCTTATGAAAAATTGGAAAACAAAATATATATGGCATCATTAAACTCAAAATATAGCTCATTTTAAGTAGACGATATCAGTTATGTTCAAATGTAGCATTTCATGGTTAGCCTGTTAATTCAATTCCAGGTATTAGATTCATGCTCAGACCACAGTTGAATCTAAGGATATGATCTGGTCTTCGATACACTAGGACATTCCTCATGTTGATGTAAGTCCTCCCAAACATAATATATGACTAAGGACTGATATAAAAGCATGTGTTCATTCTTTCTTCATTAAGACATTATGGAAAGTTCGCGTGCATTTGGATAGGATAAAATTTTCCCCCACTCTGTATATTATTCCCGTAGTTGTGCAGTTTGATTTATTTACAGATTGGTTGGCTTTGCCAGTTTAGGATTAATTGTAAAATGGTAATTAATAACAAGCTTTTTGTTGTTGCTTGGCTTTTTGTTTTCTAGGAGGAAAGATTATTACTTGGCATGACTGTTTTAAATGGGCATGAAGAATTCATTTAGGGTCTTGGGTTTGTGGGTGGGAGAAGGTGGGAGGTAGGGCCCATCAGAGAACACAATTCTATATTTTCTGATACTTTCAAGCTAGAGCCACTTATATTCTAAGGCAGAATCTCTCCAAGAAGTCAGTGTTACCAGAGCTATCTCTCTGTGCTGTCCTCTGCTGAATTTTGTTGTCTTTGTGCTAATAAAATAAAGGTTGGAAAAACGGTAAAAGTTCTGCAAAAGCAATTACAATCAAAATGAGTCATTGTGCTCAAAGGCGAAGTTGCTTGTCTACATTTACAGTACATACGTCATTCCAGTGATTCTTAACTAATTAACAGTATCACCATGGTCTTTTGTTACCGTCACAAATCTATTAGACTTATGTAAGGGGATATTTTTATTTCCAATTTTATATATGCGCTCATAAGAAGAGGCCAGAACTTTTTTTTTTATGGAACTGTAAATATCTCTAAAATGTCCTTGTGTAGAATTGTGTCCAGTTGTATCTCACATTCTCTGCATCTGTGGGACTGTGCCTGTTCACTTGTCTGAGGCCAAATGTGTTTGCTTTTTATGGTCTATATTCCGGTCACTAAGTCCCACTAAACTTCCTAATACAGAAGACTTTTCCAGGAGACAAATGTCCAAATAGCTAATAAATGTTATATGTTTCAACATTGGCTTAGCAATAAACAGGCAGGGAATAAACAGGATTTCAATATAAATCCTTCACTGAAGCAGTTATTATTTTGAGCTAATCATATTAGAAATGCAGCTATTAAACTCCAAAAGAGCAAATCACTATTAGGAATGTGAAATAAACAAAAGTACATCACTCTTGGCATCTATAATTATTTATAATTCTCCTAAATCCCCCCCCCCCTTATTAGCCAAGCTTAGTTTAAAACACTTAAGCATTTATTTGATATCAGTTGAGATCATATTAATAGTTTTTTTTTTTTTGCCAGAGAGGCAAAGGTGGCTTCTTTCCCACTGAGACTCTGATGAGGTCTAGACCCAGATGACTTTGGGAAAGTTGAACCCAATGAATCTACTCCTTCATTTACATAGGGACAATATCCTCATACTTTGACTGCACTGCCCTTCTGCATTCTGGAACTTAAAGGCACAGTTCCCTAGATCTCAATTATTATCGGAGGAAGTCGTACTGGTCCAGGTGCCTGCTTCCTACAGAAACAATTTAGAGAGAATCTGTACTCCTGCAAAATAATGGCTTTCATTCAGGCACACCAAGGGGATGTGTCTGTCTTCCTAGGAGTGTTAACAGAGCTACCTTTCTCTGCTACCTTCTGCTGAATTTTGTTACTTTTATGCAAGACTTGTTATAATTATTTCTTTAATTTTTTTCTTTTTGCTCAGCATGGAGGTGAGTGGGACATAAGAGGAGTATGGGAACAGAGTTGAATTGTTTGGCAAAGTTGAGGAGAGGCAGACAGAGAGGTTTAGTGCAATTGCTGTTGAAGTGATGGGGTCTTTGGAGAAGAGGAGAATTTGAGGATTGTTTGCCATGAAATGTGCTGATATATAAATCACCTCTTTCATTTCTGCTCCGACATCTTTAGCAAACTTAAAATTGCTCAATAATACTGCCTGTGAGTGGTCTTCTCTGGACAAAAGTTGAGAATACAGGAGGAGACCTGACTTCAGCATTACGCCAGAGAGAAAAACTTTTTGGCAAAATCAAATGAGGAGTAAAACAGACTGATCAGCAACGAGAATCTATTTTTGTTTGCCGTGTAATTACAACTGGAGATGCTAGCCGAGATATATTGCCTCCCGTACATCAGCACGAATGACTCCCAGCAGTGAACACAGAGTGCCGTTTTAGGAAATGATAAACCTGGAAAACTCTGTCTGCCTGGGCGTATCCAGGATATTCTGCTCCGCTCTTTCAGTGTGAGCATTTTCCTGGGGCTGATGAGGCATGGTGATGGCAGGAGACACATGTGTGGCCAGATTCCAACCTGAAGGAAGTAAATCTAGACCTGTTGTCAGAAAAAAGGAGTGTAACTAGGAACACTTCAAGCTAGTTTAGGAAAAAAAGAGTCTATGGCATTTATAAAATCTTTCCCCCAGAATGGCCCTGCAGAATCGGTGTAGATTCTTGATCGACATCATGTATTTTCATGTTTAAACCCAAAGCGATACCTTTTAATTACTACTCAATTTTGAAATCTTGATTTTCTGAACTAGTTCCAGGCCATCAGAATAATCTGCAGGCCACTGAAGTTCCTCGAATGCTTTGTTCACAACCACATATAGACTCCATGAAGTCTTACCTTCTATTAGAATTTAACCCTGGCATGACTTGTCTAGTATGTGCAAATGGTTCAATGATGCTGTGATTAAACACTTTAGTGACTTTTCAGTGTTTTTTCCTTCAATGGAAAGATAAATGTCTAGCTTTTAGTTGAATAAATTCAATAGCTGGATTGATACTGGTTTCCAAATAGATTTTAATTCAACTAAACTAATACTTATTAATGCTTTGTATATTACAAGCTCTATGCTAGGTACTGAAATAATTTAGGAAATCTAAAAAAAGTGTCTCATTGTTCAGCTATTCATATAGAATTGATTCAGATTAGTACAAACCTTGTCTTATTCAAAAGGCTTTTGTAGCATAACTTGAAGGCTTCTCCATGAAGGTTCCTAGGGTCCATTCACCACACGGACTTTTAGCCTTTATCAACCATAGTGTTCTAACAACTATAGCAAAGGATCTCATTTTATTTTTATTTTTAAAATTTTTATTGAGAGTGTTTTTGACTTTCACGCTCATGGTCGTTTATATAGATGTTGCAGAAAATGAAGGCAATTCATCCTAGCCCTCCTGATTTATCTTAGCTCCTGAACTTTATCAATATGTGAAGAATCAAAGTTACCTGTGACCAAGTGGTACTGCTGCAGCTTCTGGTCTTTAACAGAAGGTATTTTAAGTGGTACATGCTCTCAATGGAGCACTTCCTTTCAGAAACACTGCACTCTGTGCACAATCCCGTTGGCAGAGCAGTGATTTGATGTAACTCAGCCTGTCCAGAGCTCGGTTTGTCAAAACTGAGCCTAAGTTACCAGTATTCTGTTGACCTCTATGACAAGAGCTTCCATTTGCATATTATGGCAACCTTTCTATTAGAGATTTATTCTTTAACTCCCGTGATACAAGTAACAATACAGTCCTACTGGCTATGCAACTTTCATGGGCCATTTAATGGTGAGAGGTTAAAATTGACTCCAATCAAGATTACCTTTATTCAATCAAAAATACCTACCTGTGGGGGCTGGCCCCGTGGCTTAGCAGTTAAGTGCATGCGCTCTGCTGCTGGCAGCCCGGGCGTGGATCCCGGGCATTCACCCACGCACCACTTATCTGGCCATGCTGAGGCGGCGTCCCACACACAGCAACTAGAAGGATGTGCAACTATGACATACAACTATCTACTGGGGCTTTGGGGAGAACAAGGGGAAAAAAAAAAAGAGGAGGATTGGCAATAGATGTTAGCTCAGGGCTGGTCTTCATCAGCAAAAAGAGGAGGATTGGCATGGATGTTAGCTCAGGGCTGATCTTCCTCAAAAAAAAAAAAAAAAACCTACCTGTGGAAAACTTCACTGAGAATTCTACATAGAAGTAAATTCCACATTACATTGCCCAAGAAATTTCCAAAGTTGTGTGTATTCATTGCCTTCACCAGAATTTTAATTTAAGCCACTAAATTCACTAAAATGCCCAATGGTACCAGTCAAATATTCCTTTTTAATAGTGTCATGAACTTATCAAACATGTGCATTCTAAGAGAGATCCTGTCATGAAGTGTCTTGAAGACATACCGATTAGGTTCCTATTGACTGCTGTCAACATAGAATAGTCTTTTCGGCATATCAGTCCTGGGGATTCATCTCTCCTCACACTCTTTGCTCTCTCCAGGGTATTTATTTTAAGCAGAGTAGCTCAAGTTTCATGTAGAGACTCCAAGTCTGCTTATCAGAGTACACCTGTTTGCCAGTTTAGGTTGAGCTTGTAATTATACTACTTGCAGTTTTTTACCTCCTTCCCAGTTAATTTTTCAGTAGGATGCCATTCTGGTCACCAGAAGATGTTAAGGGTGCAGAAAACAGGCAGGAAATAAGCAAAAGTTCAACAATGCTCATTAACGGAGGCTAGAACTATTCTGAAGCAATCTTTCCTCATCTTTTAATCCCATTATTTATAAATATGAACTCAAAAGAAATGCCACATAATAGAAATAGTATACAATGTTATTATTGAACTATATAGCCACCCCAGGTGGTCTAGTGGTTAAGATTTGGTGCTCTCACCACCACAGCCTGGGTTCATTTCCTGGACAAGGAACCACACCACCAGTCCGTCAGTTGTCATACTGTGGGGGCTGCATGCTGCTGTGATGCTGAAAGCTAGGCCACCAGTATTTCAAATACCAGCAGAGTCACCTATGGTGGACAGGTTTCGCAGAGCTTCCAGAATAAGACAGGTAAGGAAGAAGGACCTGGCCACCCACTTCCAAAAAACATTGGCCATGAAAACTCTGTGAATAGAAGTGGAACATAGCCTGATGTAGCACCGGAGGGTGAGAGGATGGTGCAAAAGACTGGGCAGGGCTCTGCTCTGTTGTACACAGGGTTGGTAGGAATTGGAATCAACTAATGGCATTAACAACAAAAATTGAACTATATCTTAACTCTAGTTATCAATAGTCTGGGAGAAATATATTTCTCATGTAAGAAATATATTTCTTGGTATTGGCATTGAGAGGAAATATTGAAGAAATAGAATAAGCAGTTTCTTCCTCTCATACAACTGAGACAATAAGATCTCCTTTGATAGTAATATATTTAATGAGAGGATACAAGTGTAATATATATTACTATGCACAGTTTATCAGAGTAACTCCTGGGTGTATGAGAAAAGCTTCTTAGCTTATTACTATGTGGATGGAAGAAGTTCAGCTCAAATACATTAAGCACTATTTGATTATATGGTAGATGCTTGGAATACAACATTGAATAAGACAGAGACCTTGTTCAAGGAATTCATAACTGCACGGGGGGATTGATCTCATCCTGACTAAATAGACTGGGAAGGTGAGGCAGCTTAACCATCTATTGCTTCAACTCCCTAGAATAAAATCTGGCATCGCAACCCTTAAAAAAATACCTATGATCATATTTTCTTTTTGGAGTTCGTTAGAAAAACATATAAATCAGACACCTGAAGTATGCACACAGAATTCTTGAAGCCATAAAAACAGGGATTTTCCTTAGTTTGCGTCTAATAAAATAGAAAAGCAACCCACTTGACAGAAAGTGGGCTTCCTGAAGGCTCGGGCAGAGCCAAGCTCTGCTGTACACAGTGCTGTACATTCAGAGTAACAGGACTGTGTTGACACGTTGCAATAAATGGGGCTCTGCTGTTGCTGCTGCTGCCACTACCAACTAAAGGAAGAATTTCAAAGATATATTTTCCAGGGTTAAGATTTTAATGACTTTTCTTAGTTCTGGTGGTTCAGTCTAGCAAAGACAGATAGCTCCTGGCAGCACATCTGGAAGGATCATCCATAGACATCTGAATGCCATTGTGGAGCTTCCAGGGATGAGTGCAGTGTTTTTCACAACCTCAAAACTGCCACATTGTTTGGAAGATGGATATTGTTAATCATTTTCCTTGATGAAGGTAATTCTTGATCTTCCTGTATTTTTGCTTTGTCCCAGTTCACCCTCGTTAAGGAAGGCTCTCTTGGTACAAAAGAACCCTCTATTGATAATAATAAGCATTTTGTCTCAAGATATGTGTCGAGAGAGAGATAAGGAGCACATCTTAATCATCTTACTTTTAACCTATTTTATAAGGTGGTTTTTTTTTTCCCTATTTTTCTTTCAGGGGTTTAGCTGTGTTTCTGCTTTATTGATAGAGCACAACTTGCTAAGAAACAAAATGGAAAGAACATTAGAGAAAAACATTTAGTCCTCAAGTAAATAATCAGAAAATGTGTGGAGCACTTTGAAAACAATGGAACAGAAATTATGAATATATGCATGTTTCTAGCATTTCATTTCCCCCTCACCCACCACCTGGTTCTACTTAACTTCTGAGGGTGTGTGGTGAGGGAGTATTTTTATGCTTTAGGGATGTACAATCTGGAAGAAATGGGGAGGACAAGAAGGGCCACTTAGGATGGGATTGGCGTGGAAGGGGCTGGGGAATCTTTAAGGAGAGAGATTGAAAAGCAACCTTGGTGTGAGGAAAGTGGATTGAAGGGAGAAGGACTTTATGAAGTGATACTGTGGCCTATATACTCCCTGTATGATATTTAGAAGATTGCACATTAAAATATTGAGTAATTTTGAAATAGTTTTTGTCTTCTGGACTGGGTTTCCTCAGTTATGTTATCATTCCAAGAGGCTTCACCACATGAATAACTGCTTGCTGAGTCATCTATCTGAAGATAACTTTACTTGGTTTAATATCCTTTATATTTATGTCACCTCAAAAAGGTTTTCTTTAACTTTTGTGGCAAGCTTTAGGTGGGTTCCTTAGAAACAGAGCCTGACCAGGGATTCAGGGGCACTTGATTTATGGAGAGAATGCTCCTCAGGAAAACCTCTACATGAGGGAGTGAAGCAGAATAAGGAAGGAGAAAGAGGCAAGTGAAGATGTGGTTTCAAGTCAAATCTAGTCTTGTTCTGATGCATGGGAGAGGCTTTGGACCCTTAACTGCACTGAAGAGGCAATCACTATACCATAATCACTCAGTCATGGGGTGGGCTAAAGAAAAAATTATCCACAACACTTGTTAAAGATGATAAG
The DNA here is from genome assembly GCF_057802395.1 of Ceratotherium simum simum. NCBI lineage: Eukaryota > Metazoa > Chordata > Mammalia > Perissodactyla > Rhinocerotidae > Ceratotherium > Ceratotherium simum. The sequence continues at coordinate 7,606,490 of NC_141918.1, read as the reverse complement.
GCAGACTTTATTCAAGGGAGGCTACTGCAATGGGGTTTTATAGGAGGGGAGAGAGATAGACCTCAACTCCAACTCCAACAAGGACAAGTGGGAATTATAACCAAAGAGCAGGGAGGGGGTCAGTGGGTGAAAAGTTACTAAAGGTTAAGGGAGATTCCTGCTAGACTGACTCAACAGACTTTTTGCTGAAGGCAAGCCAGAGTGATAAGATATCAAGGGTAGAGGATGAGGAATTTGATCAGATAGAGGGTGGTCAGATACCAAGGGTGGGGGATTTTCCCCAAACTGATTGAGCAGGATTCTTACTCAAACTGGATTCTACAAGGACAGAGAAGGAAGCCCAAGGTCCATCCCAGGGGAGCAGAGGGTTTAGAGGAGGCTAATGATAGCTTGGTCACAGTAGAGAATCTTTGTCAGGTGGTGCATATCCTTCTTCCTGGGTGAAGTGGCTTCCACCAGCCCAGGGAAATTTTTTGGAGGATAGGAGCATGTGTGAACTGTTAGTCATGAACACTCACAGTGGCTAGGGGATGGGTGGATGCACCAGATTAGTAAAAGTAATCTGGTGTTATACATTAGGGTTTGGATTTATAAGAGCTGGCAACACAGAGGTTGGCATCTATGTTGGGCAATTTGAAGAGACATAGTATTTCTTCCTCATGCCAGTCAGACCACGTGATATCTGTACTCCCTAACAGGGACCTTTAAGGCTTGTGCCTAGGTCTCCAGCCTCATTTTAGGACACTCTATCCCTCACATTCCACCTTTAGTATATACCAAACTTTTTTGATTCCCTAAATCTACCATCTCCTCTCTCATTCCTTATGGTTTCTCATTTCTCATTGGTACCTTCATTTGACTGTTTCCTACCATTCTTCTTGCCATAATTTGGACATTACTCTCTCATGGAGGCTTTTCTTGGTACCCTGAATTAGTTATTCCCTTCCAGCCTCCTTAGGCACCTTGTACTGCCTTTTATAGTACTTTCCAGAATGCATTTTAATTAGATGGTTGGCTTCCTTATCCATGTGTCCCTACAGACTACAAAGTCTATGAGGGTAGACATTAAAATTATGTTAACTGTTGTGTTCCTGTACCTGGCGTATAGTAAGTACACACATTATGAATTTATATAGGAATATATACAGAATAAATGAAAGAATATCTAAAATTTCCATTTCTATGGGAATGAAGGTGGTATAGCTCTGTTAAAATGTATAGTAATACAAAATATAGATTAACCTACACATCTAAAAGGAGACCTTCTAGGTTGAGTGTAAGTTTTGGCAGGACCAGGAAAGAGCTAGATAGTGAATTCCAATGAATCGGCTGCAGATTTAGGTAAACAATTTATATCCTACATATTAGTAAAACTATTTCTCCAATGTATATAGCTGCTGTCATGCCTAATAACATGCAAATTTATAGGAAAGCATATCTTCAATCAAGGTAGAGTTTATCTTTATACATTGTCCCAAAAGAAATTAAAAGTACAAGTATCAGTGGTGAGGAGTATAGTAGAGGTCTACATAGTTTTTATCTTTAAAGAGAAACTATTCAGGAAAAGGCTGGGAACTGCTTGCCTAGAGCAGAAGAGAACCAGTCCATCAGGATGGATCTGGGTACACGTACTAGTGCTGTATGGTGAGGAAGGGCATGAGCTGTGAAGCCAGAGAGTCTTCAGTTAAGTGCCACCTCTGACGCCAGGATGACTTTAGGTGGTATCATTGCCATCCTTCTTCCTCAGCTTCAGCATGTGTAACAATTTCAACCTAATAGGCTGTTGTGGAAAGTCCATGAGAGTAGGCTGAGCATGGTGCCTAGCACACAGTAAATGCTCAATGACTTCTGCTGTTTCACCATAACATACCACATGGGAGAGCATGGGCTAGGGGTGGTATTTGCTCAACCTGATGGATATGAGACTACGGGACATCTGCATGAGTGGAGGTATTCTTATGTAGAATGGTGTAGGAGTAGAACTGACTGTAGACTCTACCTGTTGCCCCACTGTGCCTGGTTCAGACCTGAATATAGAGTGTAATGATCATTGGTGCCTCTGTTAAGCATTCCTCTGTGTCAGGCAATTCAACTTACACCTTCTCTAGTCTTTACATTATGTGCAAGTTACATACTATCATCTCAATTTTACATGTAAGGGAAATAGGTTCAGAGGACATCAAAGGATTTGCCCAAGCTAATACAGCCATGAAGTGACAGGGCCAGGATTGGAGCCAGATTTATGTAGCTGAAGGCAAATGTTAAGGTTAATATTAGAAAAAAAAAAAAAAACTTGAGGGCAAAATGAAACCCAGGATCTCGGCACTGCATTTTCTGTTCCTCCTGCCCTGTTAGCAAACCATTAGCCAGTCCTCAAAGCAAGTGCATGTCCTCAGTGACATAAAGATGGGATAGAGGCTAATTAGAATGTAACTGAAAAGTAATTTTGTTATGATTTCCCTTGACCCTAGTCTCCAAGGTGACTCCACACCACTTCTCATTCCAGCTTCTCTAAGTGCTGGGCAATGCATGTGCTTTGGGTAGGATGTTCTGTCCACAACAAAAGGGGCACCACTGTATAAAGACTACTTATTTTGGATGTGAAAGCAGTAATCTTTTGCTTAATAATCTTATATCTATTCCATTTTTCACCTTATTTTATGTTGCTGTTAGTCAACTCTTTATGGTGTGAAATATCAAGAAAAGGGGGTATTTGGTGTTAATCATTTTCAATGAGGACTTAATTATTATAAGTCTTTTATTTTTTACCATATTGTACATTTTTTGACATAACTCACATTTGTAAAATTTTCTGACATTTTCTTATGATAAGGGTATATCTTACTAGTTTTGCACAGAATGGCATAGCATCACAAAATTCCAGTGCTAGAAAGGATGCTAATAATTATAAAATCGAATTTCTCAAAGTGTCTTCCAGCGTTCTGGATTCTTACCATCTCCACCTTCTCCCTAAAACGGCAACAAAATGTTTGCATGCTTATGTGAACTATGGAAACAGTGAATGAGGATGAATTACAAAGGTTTCTTCTAAGTATCTGTTTGGTTAATCCATACTGTGAATCTAACAGGGGATACAGGATACAGCATTTCTCAAGTTCACCACGTTAACAATCCTCTCATTCCACTCCACCCCACCCATCTTTCATGGAGCATCTTGTGGGACCAGTACGCTCCAGAATACACTTTGGGAAAAGTGATGTATTTAATATCAAGTAGTGATCTATGATATCAAAGTAGATTCTTTTCGGAAAAAACAAATGATTACAAAATTTGAGTCAAAACAGTTAGGGGCTTTTAAATCACAGTTTAAAATGAATGATGGTTTTTAAAAATGGGATTTGACCCAGCTTCTTAGTAGAAAAGTATTTTTTAATCACTGGGAAAAAAAGTAGGCTTTTGGTGTCCAGTGTAAAATCTGATTTTTAAGATATCAAAATAGTTTAACACATTTTATTTTTTTGCTGAGGAAGATCTACCCTGAGCTAACATCTGTTGCCAATCTTCCTTTTTGTGCTTGAGGAAGATTCTCCCTGAGCTAACATCTGTGCCAATCTTCCTCTACTTTGTATGTGGGTCACCGCCACAGCATGGCCGCCGACAAGTGGTGTAGGTGCATTCATGGGAACCGAACCCGGGCCACCAAAGTGGAGTGCACCAAACTTAACCACTAGGCCACGGGGCTGGCCCCTGGTTCAATACATTTAAATATGTTAAGTGATCTAGTTGGGAATACTTTATGAAAAAATAAAAAGTACTTCATGTTTCCAGATTGTATTAATGTAATATTAATTCTTATAAATTTTGTTTTTATTTACAGAAGAGGTATTCTGTCAAGAGAATCAAATGATTTTAAAAATCTAGTTTATTTTGAAATAGAATGGATTATGCCATTGACAACATGTGACCGGTTTTGGTAAAGTATTTTGGTGTAGTATAATAAAGCAATATAGGAAAAAAGGATAAGGCTAAATTGGGAAGCTATTTAACAATTGTCTTTTTTCATCATGTAATCAGGTAAGAGGAACATCTGGCAGTCTGGCGCACTCCTAGCATCTGATCATAGTGGCCTTCGGGGCATATGACACAGCAGTGAGGGAATTTCACTTTTCACTTCAGTGATAATTATGAGAGGTCTGTAAGCAGTTTTTTTCTTTTACTTCTGCAGTTTCTCCTTCCCCACTCCGCCCCCATTCTTTTTTCCCTCCTTCTCAGCATCCTTTAAGGGTAACTTGCTGAATTATACTTGGGTAGCTGCTAAGGAGTGGAAGGAACTGTAGTTGTCTTTCCTCCCTTCTCTTTCCTTAGCCATCTAGTTAAAGCATTGGTCATAATGATATCGTATATTTATATGGAATATTGTGATTTGTATAGTACATCCACAAGCTTTTTTATTTAATTCTTACAAAAATGCATCAGGTAGGCAGAGCAGACATTGGTAATTGTCTTTACGGATGATGAAAATGAGAATTAGGGAGATCAAATGACTTGTCCAGTTCACAGCTAAAGAGCAACAGACTGGAATCAAAGCCAGGTATGCTTTTTTATTTTAATAAGGTATAGAATTTGTTTTTATTCATTACAAAACTAATTCATGTGTATTATAAAGTATTAGAAAAAGTAAAAAATAAGAATGTGAGAAAAAATTACCCATATCTCCAAAATCCAACCATAATCATTATTCAGATATTGGTATACTTCTGTTCAGTTTTAAAAACTAGATAGAGCTTTTTAAAATATAATTTTGGTCAAACTGCATATATGCATAAATCTCAGTTTTTTTCTGGTTGACCTTTTTATATATGCATTTTTTTTTTTTTTCTTTTTTTGGCTAGGAAAGATTCACCCTGAGCTAACACTCTGTTGCCAATCTTCCTTTCTTTTTTTCTTTTCCTCCCCAAAGCCCCAATACGTAGTTGTATATTCTAGCTGTAAGTCCTTCCAGTTCTTCTGTGTAAGCTGCTACCACAGCACAGCTACTGACAGACGAATGGTATGGTTCTGTGCCCAGGAACCGAACCCGGGCCACCGAAGCAGAGCACGCCAGCCCTTAACCACTAGGCCATAAGGGCTGGCTCTATATATGTATTTTTTTTTTTTTTTTTCGGTGAGGAGATCAGCCCTGTGCTAACATCTGCCAATCCTCCTCTTTTTGCTGAGGAAGACTGGCCCTGGGCTAACATCCGTGCCCATCTTCCTCCACTTTATATGGGATGCCGCCACAGCATGGCTTGCCAAGCAGTGCGTCGGTGCGCGCCGGGATCCGAACTGGCGAACCCCGGGCCGCCGTAGCAGAGCGCGTGCACTTAACCGCTTGCGCCACTGGGCCGGCCCCTATATATGTATTTTTAAATGTTATTGTAAAAATTTTTTACTTGACCCTTTTCAAAATACAAAAATTAAACTTGCTAATTTTAACAAGTTAAGCTGCATAAGAATCAATCATTTCCCACTCCTGGGACCAGCGTTAACAGCCCAGATGTACAGGCTGAGACCCTCACAAATTAGTATATGTAAAAAAAACTCTATTTTTTCCATAATTTATACATATATATAAAATATTATAATATATACTGCAATATATAAATGAGATCTTAACATACATATCATATATTACATGCTGGGATTATTTTTAGTGTAGTATTTCTTTTAAAAACTGACATCTCTCTGACTCTTTCTTTTCTCCTCCCTCCACATTGCAAAGATATCAGTAGATGGTTCATGTGTAGTAAAAAAATTTAGTAAAGACATAAATGTCCTAAAGTAGAGGAATGAGAAAATAAATGATGATACCTTCAACATGTTGAACATGCTTTACAGCCTTTAAAGATGTTTATGATGAGTGAGCTATACTATTAGGAAACACTTACCAAGTATGTAAAAAATTCATAGAAATAAATTGGGAAGGAAATACATCAGAATATTGATGGCAGTTTTCTCCAAGTAACATTTAAAAATTCAATAAATATTATTTTTTATTATTTTAAATAACACAAATAATTAATAATTAAAGAGACAGATTTTGAGGTCAAGATTGGCCTCTCACCTGCATATTTGCCCTTGATCTTTTCCTTGACTATCCTACTCAGTGAAGCTTTTTTTTTTTCATTTGAACGACTCTCTCCTAGTCTATGGTAATAATTCCAATGTAAGTTATGAACCAATTTACTCTTTCTCATATAAGATCCCCAAAGTTTACCTTTCTCATTTAGTAAGCCGTTTATCAATGGATTAAGAAGACTACATTTTAGAAAATTGGGCTTCTAAACTCCTTTTGACTAAATGGACTCTGATAGAATATAAAAGGAAAAACATTTGCTTTCTTCACATTCTAGGTTAGTGTCTTTTTCATATACTGTGGAGCAGTAATAATAGACATGTTAATAATATTCAGCTAGGTCCTTATTAGTGAGTCATTTGGGCAATTAGGAATACAACAGTGGGGCATTGAATTAAGAAAAAAACACATACAGAAAATCATTAAAACTTCAAAACTTGCCTTAAAACCTTTGTGGTTGACAGTAAATTGAAAGACACTTTAGGAAAGCTTTTAGCTCAACAAATACAAAGTAGCATAAGGGATCCTGGCTCAAGCCAGGACAGATCTCTAAATGGTACAAAAATAGATGTTTTGTCTAGTTTATTTTTTAATTTCTCCATTTCTCTATAAGGCATATAGTATATTGAAAGCATTTTACATCTCCTTTTTGTGAGATGTGCATCTTCTGTGACAACAATTTTTCACCAAGGCAACCAATCTTTGCTTAATGTCCTGTAGTTTAGTAACATAAAATGCAGGTTGTTTTAAGTACAGGTTTGGTTTTTTTTTCAGTAGAGATGGTTTAAGATTTACTTCTAATGAAAATGAAACTATTAATCTATTTCCTACAAAAAAACATCTTTCTAAGTGTTTAATCAGTCTCAGAATATGATTTTTTCAGGTCTGAGGAGACATTCTTCTCTCCCTCTGCCTTCTAAACCTGACACGTTAACAATCATTACCAGATTTAGCTTTTGGTCTCCATCTATCTATGCAATTTGAACTTCCTTAATCCTATTTGAAACACAAGTGAATGAATATAAATAAATAAAATATTCAAATTGAATAGGAAAGTGAAGCTATCCACAAAATTCAGTCTGCTGAGACAATCAGCTGGACAGATCCAAGCTAAGTGATACTTTTAATTTTTTTCCAGTGGTTTCAGATCCCTATGGATTATCAAAATTAATATTGGTGCTTTCTGCTTCAGATCTGAAGACCATGTTAGCTAGATGCAACTTCCCAACATTTAGCTTTTTCAGGATCCCGTGGCCTGCTTTTTTATTTATAAAGGATTTGTTTTGTTAGGAGCAGTGGTTGCCTCTGTTTGTTCATGGAAAACGTTTGTGATGGAGTATAACTTTTCTGAGACTCCTTCAAAGCCTTCAGTATGAGTCTACTTCCATCTCAGAGTTTGTTTGTTCTGTTTTCTACCACCAACAACATAGTCTGTTGGTTGGTTCATTCATTCAGAAGACTATTTACGTCTAGGAAAATGAGGAAGAAAAAGGTGAGAGCAGAAGTTTGGTTTCCTTCCTTCTGTGGATCTGAAGAGGGGAATCAAATACACAAGAACTTCTTGTTAACTTCTCAAAAGGAAGTTAGCAACCATCGGCCAGTGACCATGGCTGTAAGTACTTTGTAAGATTCTCAAACTTGTTCACTTTCTCCTGTTCATTATTTGTTATTCTCTGTTATCTCAAACTGAGTGGCATTTAACAGCTTGAAGACATAGGATCTATGAGCTGGTCTCCAGGAGCTGTGAGAGCTGAAGGAGATTGGGGAGGAAGTGGTAAGAAGGGAGACCTCATCCAACTCCTCAAAAATTTGAGGGCAATGGAGACAGTTCTCAAGAACTGAGTGATGGCAGCATTAAAAGCTGAAGGAGACCTCACTGGATCCCTGAAGTCTGTACCGTGAAGGAAAGAAGAATAACTATTGAGAATTAACTTGAGCTTGAGATAGGCCAGCACTAACAATGGAAAAGCCTGCATGCTCTTGGCCTAGGACCTCCTGAGTCAGCTTCTCCAGGCCATTGCTGCTTTTCTCAGTACTTTCCCTTCCTTGATAAGATCGCCAAGATTTTCATACTTGTTCTTTTGACTTAAGGGGATGTTGGGACTGAAGAAACTGAGGTCCAATCCTTTGTGTGTAATGAGGCAGGTTGCATAGTGTTTAAGAGCAAGAGTGACCTCTTTGAGCCTCAGTTTTTTCATCTGTGAAGAGTAAATAATAGTATCTGTCTAGTATTGACTGTTAGCAATCAAATTTGATAATTACTGGTCCTACTTGTGTTGTTATTTATCTTTTTTGCTTATATTTCTTGTCTTTTTAATTGATTTGTAATATTCTTAAATATCAAGATTATGTCTTAAACCTGTTGTAGCTCTGGTGCCTAGTACTAAGCACTGTGGATTCTGGGACTCAGTGAATGGCTTTTTATGAATGCTATATACTCTTGGCTGGAGAACAATAAGAGCTAAAACTTATGGAGCACTTACTGTATGCTAGATCCTGTTTATATTAACACAGGTAATTGCACAACAACTCTGAGGGAAATTGATCTTCACTATTTTATAGATGAGGAAACTGAGGACCAGAGTTGAAATAACTCGACCAAGTAGTCCAGCTGGGATTTGAACCCAGGTAGTCTGGCTCTAGAAACCACTCCCTTAATCACTGTGCTCTACTGGGAACCACCTGGGATCCCTCACTAGATCCATAATTTCCCTGAGTTAGGGAAAGAAGAGGAAACATTCGTGCCTGTCTGTACAAAATGGGCAAGTGGCCTCCACGGCCTCTGAGACTGGAGTGATTCTTGTATGTGTTTCCTGTCCAATAGCAGAGCATGTTCTTCCTTTTCCAGGAAAGTGTGAGAAGTAATGTGAGAGTGCAGAGAACAACTTCAGGAGCAAGATGGGTGGGTCAGATGCTGCTGCTCCAGCAGTTAACTCTTGCTCAGGAATGCTCTTTTTTCTTCACTGGGCAATTTCCACAGAGAAACTCTCTTGCTCTACACAAACAATAAGAACAACAAGAACAATCACAGCAGTAACACAATTATACTAAAAATGTGGATCCATCCATATGCCATCACTGTTCAACTATCGAGTTTGCAGATGGAGGGAGCTTACTGCCATCATGTTCATACATATATTATAGATTTGTAATTTATTTTAAATGCTTTTTTTTTTTCCTCAGAAGACCCTTAGGCTGTACTGAGCAGAAGTAAGTAGTGTAATGGAAAGACCACGGGCTGTAGGGACAGACAGACCTGTGCTCAAGCCTAGCTGTACTGTGTATGAGCTGCCTGACTTTGTTCAAGTTACTTAACTTCACTGAGCCTCAGGGGGTAATAATGCATGATTTCCAGGGCTGTTATGAAGATTATGTTTTGAATTCCATACAGTTTATATGGACAATGAGAATTATTCAACTGCCCCAGAGTGAGCTCTGCTTGCCTTACCAGTATGGCTGCCCACAATTCACTAGACCATTACGCAATTATATATTTCCTTTTGGCTTCACAAATCTAAGCATAAGTTTTTTCAGGGTTCTTAGAAAATTCAAATGGCAACAATAGGTCTTTGTTTTGGGCACTAAAACATAGCACCTTAGCTCCAGCTGCTCTAAGAAAACTGCTCATGCTATTCCATGAATCGTCATAATTTTCTTATATGTAGCAGAATGATTATTGACTCAGTTGCTTCAATGACTTAATAAGAAGTTATTGGGTTCTCATATGAGAAATATGAATCAAAATATGCTCTGTATTATCCAACCTGCTGATGTAAATGTCAGCTAGATGGATTAGTGTCTAATCAATGACTTTACTGCAATCTTTTGGTTTCCCAGGATTGCTGTGTTCCATACAATTGATGTGATCAACCTTCCTGGTTTCCTGGGATGTAGCACTGTCAGTGCTAAAACTAGGAAAGTCCCTGGCAAACCAAGACAAGTTGGTCGCCTTACATATAAAAGTGAGAGGGATCTGTGTTAAAACTAGTTACACAAATTTATCTTCTGGTAAATTCAATTAAAATTTCAAATAACTATTTTTAGTTGGTTGCTCCTAAATGAAATGACTGTGAATTTTATTTCAACTTAAATGTCAAGGTTTTATATTGTTTTGAAGCTTATATCAGGGTAGGTATAAATTAATGTTTCGAGTCAGAAGAAATTATTAGTCTTTTATCAAAATTAACTAAAGAGTAAATTGTGGGTTTCAGTGGTTGAAGACCTAAGCAGAAGATGATTTTCAGATTTTATAATTGGATTCCTTTCCAAATCCTTCTGCATCCGACAATGGCCACCTCAATGCCTTGGTCCATCATATTATATTATTAGTGTATAATTTACAGCTAGAGTCTGCTTTTTGGCAGGTTTTGAGCCGTATCTAAATTCTGGAGCAATTTTAGGAATACTTATGTAAAAACAAAACAAAAAGAACCGAGGGAAATAATTTCCAGAAAACTTTTACCACTTATCAAAATTAAGAGAAAACAGAAAAACTTTGAATTTGATAAAAACTTTGAAGACAAAAGTAATTTTCTTTTTTCAGAATAGAATAGATAATACAATTCTCATTTTCTAATAAAAATGCACAGACTCAAAGACTGAAAGTGTGAAATTAGTTTTCGTTCTTTTAGACTGGGTCTTTGCTGCCTCTAATGTGTCCCTCCTGCTCCCTACCAATTCAGTTCCAACTTACCATCTTCTAACGTTCATTATAGTACCTCTCTCTTCTGCTTACCAAAACTGGTTCTTAGGAAACAACTTAAAATTAGTTCACACTGCTATATAATAATGTAGAGTTTAAATAATTATCCATCCTCCGACACATTACATTTTAACATGAGTGAGAGTCTTAGTCTGAAAAACAAACCTCTAAAGATGCAATTCCAGATACTAGGAATTCCGGGCAGTAGGAGGAAGATGGTGAACCTCACTGTTGCCTCTGAAATCATACCATGGAATAATCATTTCTCTGAGTAAAATCTAAGAGTTGTTGCCTGGTCATGACTAAAGGCCTATGTCTAAGCCCATGTGTAACTTTTAATCACTTAACTACTTATTACTTATTTCTTCAGCTGTGATCTGAAAGTATATAAAATACATTGCCACCTTTGAATGCCTAGAGACCTGACTAATTTTTACATTCTCCCAGGTTGACTAAAAATGTACAAACCCAAGGCTTAAGCAAGGGTCTGTCATTAATGCAACAGAGAATGATGGCACCCAAGGATGTGCTGGTGAGGAACTTTAGTTCTTGCATGTCCCTGTAAGCCCCTTGCATCTGTGTGGCGGCCCCTGTTTCTCCCCTGCTGATGGCATCACAACTTGTTTAGGTAACAGATGGCACTCCCTGATTTTAGGGAAGGTAGACTATTCAGCCACCCGAGGGCATGATTCGTGGTCAGTCCAAGCCTGTCTTGGCAATTCTATTCCACTTTGCTTCTGACCCAGTTCTGGTTAATGGGATGTAAAAGGGGCTCCTGAGACAGATTTTCTCATAAGTGAAAAAGAATGCAGAGCCTTAAAGAAGGTTCTCTTCTTCCTGACTTGAATACTGCTGTGTGAGGATGTGATGCATGAGCTTCAGTAGAGGTCTTGAAATCATGAGGTAACATACCCAAGGACAAAAGTACAGTGCTCTGATGATGGTGGAGCAGATGACACTGTTGAGTTGCTGTACCAGATTTAGAATTGCTTGTCTCCTGATTTCTTACTTTTTAAGGTCATTAAAGTCTTTATTGTCTAAAATTTAACCAAATGTTCTGTAACTTGCAGCCAAAAGCATCCCCAAGTGCTGCAATATCATCATCATAAATATATTTATATGAACTGTAAGTATTTTTAAATATTATGTAAAATGTGAATAAAGCCTCTTTAATAAAGTTTGTTATATTTATGTTTCTATAACTTACATTTAAAGAAAAATAATGCCACTTATATAAAAACATAATTTCATGATAAATCCTTTGGTTTTCTCTTCCAACCAAATTGCTACCCGTAAGTCTTTCCTGTAGAAAAGATCTAGAACCACCACTGGCAAGAGAATCTGGATAACTTGGTGTTTTGAATATTTCAGATATATCATAGGCTAAGTTGAGTAGTTTGGAATATACATAGCCCCATGGATTCATGTCTCATCACAGAAGTAGCACCATTAACATCTCCATTCACCCACTTCCCTCCACATAAACATAGCAATTTAACTGCTGGCCTTTCCTGTTTTCCCTGTTCATTTTTCCTGCAGCTTTAGTTTTATCTTTCTCCTTTGCTTTCCTTATTGCCAGATGTCTTTGCTACTCAAGAGTTAGTTTAATTTGATTCTCACCTTGCACTTTCCCCTGATTTCACTTCCCCATCATCTGCTTCATATTTGCAACTGTAGGGGAGGAAGAACTATTCCTTTACCCTCTAGGTCCTTCTGGCTGGTCTAAGAATTAAATTGACATGAGACAGAGTAACAGAAGAAAATCAAACAAAGCTTAATAATGTATACATGGGGGGCGGTTAATTAGCGGTTAAGGGCGCGCCCTACACTACTGGCGGCCTGGGTTCGGATCCCGGGCGCGCACCGAAGCACTGCTTCTCTGGCCATGCTGAGGCCGCGTCCCACATACAGCAACCAGAAGGATGTGCAACTATGACATACAACTATCTACTGGGGCTTTGGGGAAAAAAAGGAGGAGGATTGGCAATAGATGTTAGCTCAGAGCCGGTCTTCCTCAGCAAAAAGAGGAGGATTAGCATGGATGTTAGCTCAGGGCTGATCTTCCTCACAAAAAAATAAAAAATAAAAATAATGTATACATGGGAGAAACCCAGGAAAACTGAGTAACTGGACAGAATGGCCCAAGCTGCCACCTTAAATACCATCTTCAACTAAGACAAAGAAGGATATTGGGGGTAGTGTTTTAGGACTTCAAAGGAGAGGAAGGCAATTTACGTGGGGATGGAAATGCAAATATTTGATAAACAAGTGTTTACTGGGCCATCTATAGACAATGGAACCCGAAAGAGATCTTTTGCTAAAATGACCCTTGCTAGATGTCTTTCTGTCTACCACACTTAGAATTATCTATGGTGATAGCTCCTTCCTGGCACAGGCCCTTCTATCTTAAATTCTTTTAGGCACTTAGGGGGAAGGTCAAAGTTTCTTTCAGAGTCTTTTCTCCTAAAAAGAGTAATCAAACCAGAGACACATTTTGGGAAGGCAAAATTCTGATCCCTTACACAGCCATTCCTGATCTGGTCACCAAACAGTCCATCTCTCTTCTATATAACCCCAATGAATTAGGGATTCAAATGGATCAGGCCCTAATAACTGGCATTCCAGTGTAATTTAGAATCCTGCATAATTGCTGAAGTGCCTATACTTTTATAGTCTTTGTTTAGTTGTTCTTAAATACCTGACAAGAGTGACAGATAATAGGCATTAGTAGAAAGCACAAGAGTAGTAGAATGAAAGTGTACTGGAGGTTTTCTCATATATGTTTGCATATGTTACATAATCTGTGAATGACAAGATTCAAAGGCTCAAATAATATAGCACTTTGAATTTTAATAAGTATCTATCTGTATATACATTAAATTTCTAAAACCTCAAACATCTGTAACTATGAAATAAAGTTAAATCATTTATTATGTCCAAATTAGTGAACTTTGCTTGGCCTAATTGCTAGAAATCAGCTCGCTTCTGAATGTATTCCCTGCCTATTTTTTTTTTTTTTTTTTTTTTGCTGGGAAAGACTCACCCTGAGCTAACATCTGTTGCCAATCTTCCTCTATTTCTTTTTTCACTCACCAAAGCCCCAGTACATAGTTGTATATTCTAGTTGTAAGTCCTTCTAGTTCTTCTGTGTGAGCTGCTGCCACAGCATGGCTACTGACAGACAAGTGATGGGTTGTGCCCCCAGGAACCAAACCCAGGCCGCTGAAGTGGAGTGCACCGAATTTTAACCACTGGACCATGAGAGCCGGCTCTCTCTGCCTATTTTTTGAGATTCTGCCTAAAACAGCGTTGCTAGAACTTTCACGTTTCAGCATTTGTGAAGAAATGCAGTTAAGTGATATGAAGTTTTAAAAACAGCTATTCTGATGCTTCTTGGAGAAGTATCTAAAAGTTATACCTTAATTGGGAAGTGAGGGGTGGGGTAGGAATGGCTTTAAAAAGGTTATGTGCATGGAATGCTTCTCTGGTCCTTGCTTACATTACAAATTCTGTGCTTGTCTTTGCTCAACAACAATAAATTCTGTACTGCATGAATCATTACAGTTACCTGTCAGGTTTAAGGAATCAACATCCTAGAAACATCATGGAAAACCACAGGAGGAAGAAAGAATTACTAAAGAATAGGCGGGGAGGTAGCCTTATGTAGAACCATGTCATTTGAGAAGAATTAAAATAAAAAATTAAATAAAGCCATTAAAAACAAAGCCCAAGAAAATTTTGTAGCACAATGATAATAAAAAGATAATAGTATATTTCAAAAAATTAGTTATTTTTTTAAAAAACTCTGCATTTCTCACTATATTAAAAGTATTAATAAATCCTTCTAGGGAAAATTTATTTTGCTAAGGAATGACAGGGAATTGTAGCACATGCCAAATCTCTTGAAGTGTACCACTAGTGAGTGACAATATGATGAGAAAATAAAAATAAGTCTCTGAAATCTCAAGAAATAAAGTTTTTTTCCCCTATATTTTTTTCACTTTTTTTCCTCTATTTTTTTTCCATTTTAGCAAGGAGTCCCTCAGAAGGACTCTTTTAGATCTTTGTTTTTTCCCCTATTGAATGAATGAAGAGCAAACCAGTCTCTCAAGGAACAGACAGACATGATTTAACAATCAAGGTGAGACTAATTTAATTAGACATTAGTGCTGTGGCCAAACTTCCCCTCAGGACTATAGTGAATTTGCCTTCTTGCGCAAAGTGTCCATTCGCTAAGGAAATAGACACTACTATGTAAACATGTAGAGGTCTGGAAGTATCATATGGAGCAATGGAGAAAGCTGTTTGCAGGGTTTCTCCAAATCTATCTTGATTTGAGAAGCTATGAAGAATGGGATATTATTCAGTATAAAAAGAAATGAGCTATCAAACCATGAATCGACATGGAGGAAACTTAAGTGCATATTACTAAGTGAAATAGCCAATCTGAAAAGGCTATATTCTTTATTATTTTAACTATACGACATTCTAAAAAAGTCAAAACTATGAAAACAGTAAAAAGATCAGTGGTTGCCGGAGGTTTTACAGGGAGAGAAGGATGAGTAGGAGGAGTACAGGGGATTTTTAGGGAGGTGAAAATATTCTGTATGATACTCTCATGGTGGATACATGTCACATTTGTGAAAACCCCTAGAATACAATACCAAGAGTGAACCCTAATGTAAACTTTGGTTAATAATAATGGACTTTAGTTAATAATAATGCTTCAATATTAATATTGGCTCATCAGTTGTAACAAGTATACCACACTAATGCAAGATGTTAATAGGGGGAACTTGCTGGGGGATCTAGGGAATATATGGGATCTCTCTGTACTTTCTGCTCATTTTTCTGTAAATCTAACACTGCTCTAAAACAAATTCTATTAATTTAAAAATATTATAATTTTTACTATGAAATAAAAAGCTATGACGAAGCTGAACTATTTATATGAATGGGTCAGGACAAGCTGCACTCTTATTAGCAATAAACCCTTGATCTTGATAGGATATGCTCAAAGCTTATCAAAACAATGCTAATATGCATTTATAAGGAACTCGGGAGGAGTTGAACAAAAGGAGGCTCAAGAAGAATTATGGGGATGCATTAAGAAGTGAACACACTTTAAAGAAAGAAAACATACAGAAGTAAATCCTTCCAAAGTTTTATATTAGAGAAATTTTAAGGAACGTTTCTTCTTTGCATTTGACTGGCAATATGTATCTTGTTTAATTATAAAGACAAAGTTTAGAAGGGAAGATGAGGAAAAGGCATAGTTGAGCTATAGTAATAGGATTGTAGTAGAACAATTTCCTTTTTCTTTTTCTTTTCTTTTTTTTTTTTTGCAGAGGAAGATTCGCCCTGAGCTAACATCTGTGCCAGTCTTTCTCTATTTTATATGTGGGTTGCCGCCACAGCATGGCTGCGGACAAGTAAGTGGTGTAGGTCTGTGCCCAGGAACTGAATCCAGGCCACCAAAGCGAAGTGTGCTGACCTTAACCATTAGGCCATGGGGCCCGCCCCACAATTTCCTTTTTAAAAATGGCTTCTTTCGGTGTTATGTTTTTATACCATTTATTATTTTCCTGATTATAGACGTTATTTATGCTCATAGTTGAAAATTTGGAAAATATGGAAAAGAACATTATAGAAAACATTTATCTCCTATGATCATTTTACTAAAATATAATCATATTTCAACATTTTGGTATATTTCTTTTCAATCTCCTTTTTCATGTTTTCATTTAGTCTTCATTTATTCATTTATATTTTCTCACTATTTTAGAAAATTTTGACTATCCCCCTGTATTAGTTTCCTGGAGCTGCAGTAACAACTTATTGCAAACTTGGAGGCTTAAAACAAAGGAAATTTTTGGTCTCACAGTTCTGGAGGCTAGAAGTTCGAAATCAAGGTATCTGCAGGCCTGTGCTCCCTTAGGTCCTTTAGGGAAGAATTCCTTCCTTGACTCTTCCAGCTTCTGGTGGCTCCTGGGATTCCTTATCTTGCGGCCTTAACTCCAATCTCTGTCTGCCTTTTCACATAGTCTTCTCCTCTTCTCCCATGTGTCTATCCTCTGTGTGTCTCTTATAAGGACACTGGTCACTGGATTTAGGGCCCATCTGGATGATCCAGATGATCTCATCTTGAGATCGTTAACTTAATGACATCTGCAAAAATCCTTTTTCCAAATAGAGTCACATTGCCAGGTTCTGGGAGTTAGGATGTGGGCATATCTTTTGAGGGGCTGCCATTCAATCCACTATACTACTATTATTGGAAATTACTGGGTGAGAGAGTTTGATTTTTTTATATGTTAAGATTCTTGCTATAACATACCTCACTGATTCTAAGTTGCCTACCTTTTACTTTTTGTCATCTCTGCAGGTCACTTGCATTTTACAAGTGATGGCATATCCTGTTGCTAGTTTTTTTTTTTTTTTTAATGGTACTTAAAAGTATGCTGTACCTTACACGCAGATTAGATGAAATGCAATATATTGCTTCTGTAAACAATCACTTTATTGAGGTATGATTGACATGTAAAAAGCTGTACAAATTTAATGTATACAACTTGATGAGTTTGGAGATAAGTATACACCTGTGAAACAATCACCACTATCAGGCCATAAACATATCCATCACTTCTCCAAATTTCCTCCTGCCCCCTTTATTATTATTATTATCATTATTATTTTGTGTGTGTGTGTGGTAAGAACACTTCATATAAGATCTTTTCTCTTAGCAAAGTATATATATTAAGTATATAATACAATACTGTTAGTTATAGGCACTATGATGTATAGTGAATTTCTAGAACTTGTTTATCCTGCATAACTGACACTTGTACCCTTTGACTATCATCTCCCTATTTTCCCCTCCACCCAGCCCCTGGCAACCAATATTCTACTCTCTGCTTGTATGAGTGTGACTATTTTAGATTCCACATATAAGTGAGATCATACAATATTTGTCTTTCTCTGTCTGGCTTATTTCACATAGCATAATATCCTACAGGTCCATCTAGGTTGTTGCGAATGGCAGAATTTCCTTCTTTTTAAAGACTGAATAATATTACATTATATGTATATACCACATCTTCTTTATCCATTCATCTGTCAATGGACGTTTAGGTCATTTCCATATCTTGGCTACTGTGAATAATGCTGCAATGAACATGGGAGTGCAGGTATCTCTTTGAGATCCTGATTTCAATTCCTTTAGATAAATACCCCGAAGTGGGATTCCTGGATCATATAGTAGTTCTATTTTTAATTTTTTGAGGAACCCCCATATTGTTTTCCATATAGGTATACCAACCAACCAGTGGGGAATCCCAGTGTACCAGGGTTCCCTTTTCTCTACGTACTCGCTGACACTTGTCTTTTGTTTTATTAATAATAGCGATCCCAACAATTTAAGGTGGTATCTCATTGTGGTTTTGATTTGCATTTCCCTGATAATTAGTGAAGTTCGGCACCTTTTCATATACCTGTTGGCCATTTGTATGTCTTCTATGGAGAAATGTCCGTTCAGGTTCTTTGCCCATTTTTTAATTGGATTTTTTGTTTTTTTGCTATTGAGTTGAAGGAATTCCTTATATATTTTGTACGTTAACTCCTTATCAGAAATGTTGTTTCCAAGTATTTTCTCCCGTTTCGTAGGTTACCTTTTCATTTTGTTGATTGTTTCCTTTGCTGTGCACAGCTTTTTAATGTGATGCAGTCCCACTTGTTTATTTTTGCTTTTGTTACCTGTGTTTTGGTGTCTCATATATCCAACAAATCATTGCAAAGACCAATGTAAGGGATCATTCCTCTATGTTTTCTTCAAGAAGGTTTACAGTTTCAGGTCTTACATTTAAGTCTTTAATCCATTTTGAGTTGATTTTTGTGAACGGTATAAGATAAAGGTCCAATTTCATTCTTTTGCATGTGAATATGCAGTTTTCCCAACACCATTTATTAAAGAGACTATCCTTTGCCTTTAGTGTGTTCTTGGCTCTCTTGTCGATGATTTAATTCACTGTATGAGGGTAGGTTTACACCTGGGGTCTCTTTTCTGTTCTATTGGTTTATGTGTCTGTTTTCATGCCAGTAACGTACTGTTTTGATTACTATAGCTTTGTAATATAATTTGAAATCAGGAAATGTGATACCTCCAGTTGTTTTTTCTTGCCTTTTTTTTTTTTTTTTTGTCTATTCTGGGTCTTTTGTGGTTCCTTATGAATTTTAAGATTGTTTTTTCTATTTCTGTGAAAAATACTATTGGAATTTTGAGAGGGATTGTATTGAATCTGTAGACTGCTTTGGGTAGTATGGACCAAATAGCTTTGAGAAAAGTTATATCAATTTACATTATTATCAATAATTTGAGAACAGTTTTCAAATATTGAGTATTTTTTAATTGCCTGTGGTTTTGATCTGCATTTATTTGTTTATTTTGACTACTTACTAACCTCTTGTTTTTGTCACTTTCCCTTTTCTATTAAAGGATTAGTGTTTTTCTTCTAAATGTATTATTAATAATAAGTATAACTTGTTGGAGATCTACCAAGTGCTTGTCAAGTACTATCCCCTGCAAAGCAAACATTATTTTTCTTATTTCATTCATGAGGTAACTGCTTTGTAAGGGTGATTTATATATTTTCTAAAAATATTAACTTTGTTAGTCTTTGAGAAATATTTTCTAGATTATTTCTAGTTTGAGAATTGTCTTTTCCATTTGTTTATATTTCTTAACATTCCAAAGTGTATTTTGTTTTTTTGTTTGTTTAATGTGGTCACCGTTATTGATTTTTTTTCTCTAAACATTGTGCTTTGGAAGGCCTTCCTCACCCCCAAGGTCCATTAAATATTTACTTCTATTTTTGTTGTGTCTTTTTATAATTTACTTCTAATATTCATCTCTTTGATTGGTCCAGGATTTTGTTGTCATTATTGTTGCCCTGTGCTCGGTTAGGACCTGATTGGAGTTTTCCCAAATACCTGATTTTCCCAATACTGTTTAAAAAATTATTTGTCCTTTATTTACTGGCTTGTGATATCTACTTTATGCTGTATTAAGTCTTATACATGCCAGGGCTTCCTTCATAGATTTTGCAGCTATTCTGTTTATCTCTGTGATGTGTGTAGAGTAGAAATACACTATTAATCACTGCAGCTTTAAAATACATTTAGAATTTTGTAGGTCAAGTCTCTTCAGAGCATTTTCTCCCTCTTTGTCCATTCTCACACAACCCCTCATTATTGTTTTTCAAAATTTCTTTTGTGTTCTTAATTGATCATCCAAATAGATGTATTTTAAAATGTTTTTTCAAGTTCTGCCTTCACTCAAAATCTTTTCATATTTTGACTGAACTTTGAATTTTTTAAATGATTTTGGACATTGGTATCCATACAATATTTCCTCTTCTCATCTAAGTTATTTTAAAATTGATTTGATAATGACTTAACAGTATGATAAGGAAAACATAATTAATAATTTTTGTAGCCAAATTTATTGTTTACTTTTTCATTCAAAATATTATTTATTGAATGTCTATTATGTGGCAGTCATTGTTTTGGTCACTAGGAACAAAAACTTGAATAAGACAATTATGTTTCTGCCCTGTAGTATTATATGCCAATTTGGGAAAATTATAATAAATATGTTAATAAATACACATATACTATAATTTCAGGACTGGCACGTGCTGTGAAGAAAAATAAATCCAAGTAAGGGGCTAGGCAGAGTGAGGGTGAGTGTTATTTATAAAGGATGGCTGGAAAAATCCTCTCTGAGGAGCTAATATCTGACCCCAGAGAGCCAGTGAGGGACATAGGAGCATCTGGAGGAAGCATTTTCCAGGCAGAGAGAATGGCAGGTGCAAGGACCCTGAGGAAGGACTGAATGTGGTATGCTCAAGGAATGGCATTGCTGCCCAAGTGGCTGGAGTGGAGGAGACAAGCACAGAGT